>NC_143246.1:3142656-3454922 GCF_009617815.1 Ciona robusta
AAAAATCAATTTTTTCATGTTTCCCAAAGGAATTCAAAAAAAATGTTTTAATTAAAACTGTACAGTTACTTGTTTTAAACAATAAAAAAATAAATTTTATTAAAAAAAAATTTTAACATTAGTTTTTACAACAATTTTTTTTTTTTTTTGCAAAATTTTTTTAAAAAAAATTTTAAGTTTATAACGGTACAACTACAATTTTATGCAAAAAAACAAAAAAAAATCAATTTTTTCATGTTTCCCAAAGGAATTCAAAAAATGTTTTAATTAAAACTGTACAGTTACTTGTTTTAAACAATAAAAAAATTAAATTTTATTAAAAAAAAAATTTTAACATTAGTTTTTACAACAATTTTTTTTTTTTTGCAAAATTTTTTTAAAAAAATTTTAAGTTCATAACGGTACAACTACAATTTTTATGCAAAAAAACAAAAAAAAATCAATTTTTTCATGTTTCCCAAAGGAATTCAAAAAAATGTTTTAATTAAAACTGTACAGTTACTTGTTTTAAACAATAAAAAAATTAAATTTTATTAAAAAAAAAAATTTTAACATTAGTTTTTACAAAAATTTTTTTTTTTTTTGCAAAATTTTTTTAAAAAAATTTTAAGTTCATAACGGTACAACTACAATTTTTATGCAAAAAAACAAAAAAAAATCAATTTTTTCATGTTTCCCAAAGGAATTCAAAAAATGTTTTAATTAAAACTGTACAGTTACTTGTTTTAAACAATAAAAAATTAAATTTTATTAAAAAAAAAATTTTAACATTAGTTTTTACAACAATTTTTTTTTTTTTTTTGCAAAATTTTTTTAAAAAAATTTTAAGTTCATAACGGTACAACTACAATTTTTATGCAAAAAAACAAAAAAAATCAATTTTTTCATGTTTCCCAAAGGAATTCAAAAAAATGTTTTAATTAAAACTGTACAGTTACTTGTTTTAAACAATAAAAAAAATAAATTTTATTAAAAAAAAATTTAACATTAGTTTTTACAACAATTTTTTTTTTTTTGCAAAATTTTTTAAAAAAATTTTAAGTTTATAACGGTACAACTACAATTTTTATGCAAAAAAACAAAAAAAAATCAATTTTTTCATGTTTCCCAAAGGAATTCAAAAAAATGTTTTAATTAAAACTGTACAGTTACTTGTTTTAAACAATAAAAAAATTAAATTTTATTAAAAAAAAATTTTAACATTAGTTTTTACAACAATTTTTTTTTTTTTTTTGCAAAATTTTTTTAAAAAAATTTTAAGTTCATAACGGTACAACTACAATTTTTATGCAAAAAAACAAAAAAAAAATCAATTTTTTCATGTTTCCCAAAGGAATTCAAAAAAATGTTTTAATTAAAACTGTACAGTTACTTGTTTTAAACAATAAAAAATTAAATTTTATTAAAAAAAAAAATTTTAACATTAGTTTTTACAAAAATTTTTTTTTTTTTTGCAAAATTTTTTTAAAAAAAATTTTAAGTTCATAACGGTACAACTACAATTTTTATGCAAAAAAACAAAAAAAAATCAATTTTTTCATGTTTCCCAAAGGAATTCAAAAAATGTTTTAATTAAAACTGTACAGTTACTTGTTTTAAACAATAAAAAAATTAAATTTTATTAAAAAAAAAATTTTAACATTAGTTTTTACAACAATTTTTTTTTTTTTTGCAAAATTTTTTTAAAAAAATTTTAAGTTCATAACGGTACAACTACAATTTTTATGCAAAAAAACAAAAAAAAATCAATTTTTTCATGTTTTCCAAAGGAATTCAAAAAAATGTTTTAATTAAAACTGTACAGTTACTTGTTTTAAACAATAAAAAAATTAAATTTTATTAAAAAAAAAAATTTTAACATTAGTTTTTACAACAATTTTTTTTTTTTTTGCAAAATTTTTTTAAAAAAATTTTAAGTTCATAACGGTACAACTACAATTTTTATGCAAAAAAACAAAAAAAAATCAATTTTTTCATGTTTCCCGAAGGAATTCAAAAAAATGTTTTAATTAAAACTGTACAGTTACTTGTTTTAAACAATAAAAAAATTAAATTTTATTAAAAAAAAAATTTTTAACATTAGTTTTTACAATTTTTTTTTTTTTTTGCAAAATTTTTTTAAAAAAATTTTAAGTTCATAACGGTACAACTACAATTTTTATGCAAAAAAACAAAAAAAAAATCAATTTTTTCATGTTTCCCAAAGGAATTCAAAAAAAATGTTTTAATTAAAACTGGACAGTTACTTGTTTTAAACAATAAAAAAATTAAATTTTATTAAAAAAAAATTTTTAACATTAGTTTTTACAACAATTTTTTTTTTTTTTGCAAAATTTTTTTAAAAAATTTTAAGTTTATAACGGTACAACTACAATTTTTATGCAAAAAAAACAAAAAAAATCAATTTTTTCATGTTTCCCAAAGGAATTCAAAAAAATGTTTTAATTAAATCTGTACAGTTACTTGTTTTAAACAATAAAAAAATTAAATTTTACTAAAAAAAAAATTTTAACATTAGTTTTTACAATTTTTTTTTTTTTTGCAAAATTTTTTTAAAAAAATTTTAAGTTCATAACGGTACAACTACAATTTTTATGCAAAAAAACAAAAAAAAATCAAATTTTTCATGTTTCCCAAAGGAATTCAAAAAAATGTTTTAATTAAAACTGTACAGTTACTTGTTTTAAACAATAAAAAAATTAAATTTTATTAAAAAAAAATTTTAACATTAGTTTTTACAACAATTTTTTTTTTTTTTTGCAAAATTTTTTTAAAAAATTTTAAGTTCATAACGGTACAACTACAATTTTTATGCAAAAAAAACAAAAAAAAATCAATTTTTTCATGTTTCCCAAAGGAATTCAAAAAAATGTTTTAATTAAAACTGTACAGTTACTTGTTTTAAACAATAAAAAAATTAAATTTTATTAAAAAAAAATTTTAACATTAGTTTTTACAACAATTTTTTTTTTTTTTGCAAAATTTTTTAAAAAAATTTTAAGTTTATAACGGTACAACTACAATTTTTATGCAAAAAAAAACAAAAAAAATCAATTTTTCATGTTTCCAAAGGAATTCAAAAAAATATTTTAATTAAAACTGTACAGTTACTTGTTTTAAACAATAAAAAAATAAATTTTATTAAAAAAAAAATTTAACATTAGTTTTTACAACAATTTTTTTTTTTTTTGCAAAATTTTTTAAAAAAATTTTTAAGTTTATAACGGTACAACTACATTATTTATGCAAAATAAAAAAAAAAACAATTTTTTTATGTTTCCCAAAGGAATTCAAAAAAATGTTTTAATTAAAACTGTACAGTTAAATGTTTTAAACAATAAAAAAATTAAATTTTATTAAAAAAAAAAGTTTAACATTAGTTTTTACAACAATTTTTTTTTTATTTGCAAAATTTTTTTAAAAAAATTTTAAGTTTATTACGGTACAACTACAATTTTTATGCAAAAAAACAAAAAAAATCAATTTTTTCATGTTTCCCAAAGGAATTCAAAAAAAAATTTTAATTAAAACTGTACAGTTACATGTTTTAAACAATAAAAAAATTAAATTTTATTAAAAAAAAAATTTAACATTAGTTTTTACAACAATTTTTTTTTTGCAAAATTTTTTTTAAAAAATTTTAAGTTTATAACGGTACAACTACAATTTTTATGCAAAAAAAAACAAAAAAAATCAATTTTATCATGTTTCCCAAAGGAATTCAAAAAAATGTTTTAATTAAACTGTACAGTTACTTGTTTTAAATAATAAAAAAAAAAGTTTTATTAAAAAAAAAATTTTAACATTAGTTTTTACAACAATTTTTTTTTTTTGCAAATTTTTTTAAAAAAATTTTAAGTTTATATCGGTACAACTACAATTTTTATGCAAAAAAACAAAAAAAAATCAATTTTTCATGTTTTCCAAAAGAATTCAAAAAAATGTTTTAATTAAAATTGTACAGTTACTTGTTTTAAACAATAAAAAAATTAAATTTTATTAAAAAAAAAATTTTAACATTAGTATTTACAACAATTTTTTTTTTTTTTGCAAAATTTTTTTAAAAAAATTTTAAGTTTATAACGGTACAACTACAATTTTTATGCAAAAAAAAACAAAAAAAATCAATTTTTCATGTTTCCAAAGGAATTCAAAAAAATATTTTAATTAAAACTGTACAGTTACTTGTTTTAAACAATAAAAAAAATAAATTTTATTAAAAAAAAATTTAACATTAGTTTTTACAACAATTTTTTTTTTTTTTTGTAAAATTTTTTAAAAAAATTTTTAAGTTTATAACGGTACAACTACATTTTTTATGCAAAATAAAAAAAAAAACAATTTTTTTATGTTTCCCAAAGGAATCAAAAAAATGTTTTAATTAAAACTGTACAGTTAAATGTTTTAAACAATAAAAAAATTAAATTTTATTAAAAAAAAAATTTAACATTAGTTTTTACAACAATTTTTTTTTTGCAAATTTTTTTTAAAAAAATTTTAAGTTTATAACGGTACAACTACAATTTTTATGCAAAAAAAACAAAAAAAAAACAATTTTTTCATGTTTCCCAAAGGAATTCAAAAAATGTTTTAATTAAAACTGTACAGTTACTTGTTTTAAACAATAAAAAAATTAAATTTTATTAAAAAAAAATTTTAACATTAGTTTTTACAACAATTTTTTTTTGCAGCATTTTTTTTTAAATTTTAAGTTTATAACGGTACAACTACAATTTTTATGCACAAAAAACAAAAAAAAATCAATTTTTTCATGTTTCCCAAAGGAATTCAAAAAAATGTTTTAATTAAAACTGTACAGTTACTTGTTTTAAACAATAAAAAAATTAAATTTTATTAAAAAAAAAGTTTAACATTAGTTTTTGCAACAATTTTTTTTTTTTTGCAAAATTTTTTTAAAAAAATTTTAAGTTTATTACGGTACAACTACAATTTTTATGCAAAAAAACAAAAAAAATCAATTTTTCATGTTTCCCAAAGGAATTCAAAAAAATTTTTAATTCAAACTGTACAGTTACATGTTTTAAACAATAAAAAAATTAAATTTTATTAAAAAAAATTTTAACATTAGTTTTTACAACAATTTTTTTTTGCAAAATTTTTTTAAAAAAATTTTAAGTTTATAACGGTACAACTACAATTTTTATGCAAAAAAAACAAAAAAAATCAATTTTGTCATGTTTCCCAAAGGAATTCAAAAAAATGTTTTAATTAAAACTGTACAGTTACTTGTTTTAAACAATAAAAAAATTAAATTTTATTAAAAAAAAAAATTTAACATTAGTTTTAACAACAATTTTTTTTTTTTTGCAAAATTTTAAGTTTATAACGGTACAACTACAATTTTTATGCAAAAAAACAAAAAAAAAATCAATTTTTTCATGTTTCCCAAAGGAATTCAAAAAAATGTTTTAATTAAAACTGTACAGTTACTTGTTTTAAACAATAAAAAAATTAAATTTTATTAAAAAAAAAATTTTAACATTAGTTTTTACAACAATTTTTTTTTTTTTTTGCAAAATTTTTTTAAAAAAATTTTAAGTTCATAACGGTACAACTACAATTTTTATGCAAAAAAAACAAAAAAAAATCAAATTTTTCATGTTTCCCAAAGGAATTCAAAAAAATGTTTTAATTAAAACTGTACAGTTACTTGTTTTAAACAATAAAAAAATTAAATTTTATTAAAAAAAAAATTTTAACATTAGTTTTTACAACAATTTTTTTTTTTTTTGCAAAATTTTTTTAAAAAAATTTTAAGTTTATAACGGTACAACTACAATTTTTATGCAAAAAAAACAAAAAAAATCAATTTTCATGTTTCCAAAGGAATTCAAAAAAATATTTTAATTAAAACTGTACAGTTACTTGTTTTAAACAATAAAAAAAATAAATTTTATTAAAAAAAAATTTAACATTAGTTTTTACAACAATTTTTTTTTTTTTTTGCAAAATTTTTTAAAAAAATTTTTAAGTTTATAACGGTACAACTACATTTTTTATGCAAAATAAAAAAAAAAACAATTTTTTTATGTTTCCCAAAGGAATTCAAAAAAATGTTTTAATTAAAACTGTACAGTTAAATGTTTTAAACAATAAAAAAATTAAATTTTATTAAAAAAAAATTTAACATTAGTTTTTACAACAATTTTTTTTTTGCAAATTTTTTTTAAAAAATTTTAAGTTTATAACGGTACAACTACAATTTTTATGCAAAAAAAAACAAAAAAAAAACAATTTTTTCATGTTTCCCAAAGGAATTCAAAAAAATGTTTTAATTAAAACTGTACAGTTACTTGTTTTAAACAATAAAAAATTAAATTTTATTAAAAAAAATTTTAACATTAGTTTTTACAACAATTTTTTTTTGCAGCATTTTTTTTTAAAATTTTAAGTTTATAACGGTACAACTACAATTTTTATGCACAAAAACAAAAAAAATCAATTTTTTCATGTTTCCCAAAGGAATTCAAAAAAATGTTTTAATTAAAACTGTACAGTTACTTGTTTTAAACAATAAAAAAATTAAATTTTATTAAAAAAAAAATTTTAACATTAGTTTTTACAACAATTTTTTTTTTGCAAAATTTTTTTAAAAAAAATTTAAGTTTATATCGGTACAACTACAAATTTTATGCAAAAAAACAAAAAAATATCAATTTTTTCATGTTTCCCAAAGGAATTCAAAAAAATGTTTTAATTAAAACTGTACAGTTACTTGTTTTAAACAATAAAAAAATTAAATTTTATTAAAAAAAAAATTTTAACATTAGTTTTTGCAACAATTTTTTTTTTTTTGCAAAATTTTTTTAAAAAAATTTTAAGTTTATTACGGTACAACTACAATTTTTATGCAAAAAAAACAAAAAAAATCAATTTTTTCATGTTTCCCAAAGGAATTCAAAAAAATTTTTAATTCAAACTGTACAGTTACATGTTTTAAACAATAAAAAAATTAAATTTTATTAAAAAAAATTTTAACATTAGTTTTTACAACAATTTTTTTTTGCAAAATTTTTTTAAAAAAATTTTAAGTTTATAACGGTACAACTACAATTTTTATGCAAAAAAAACAAAAAAAATCAATTTTGTCATGTTTCCCAAAGGAATTCAAAAAAATGTTTTAATTAAAACTGTACAGTTACTTGTTTTAAACAATAAAAAAATTAAATTTTATTAAAAAAAAAAATTTAACATTAGTTTTAACAACAATTTTTTTTTTTTTGCAAAATTTTAAGTTTATAACGGTACAACTACAATTTTTATGCAAAAAAACAAAAAAAATCAAATTTTTCATGTTTCCCAAAGGAATTCAAAAAAATGTTTTAATTAAAACTGTACAGTTACTTGTTTTAAACAATAAAAAAATTAAATTTTATTAAAAAAAAAATTTTAACATTAGTTTTTACAACAATTTTTTTTTTTTTTTGCAAAATTTTTTTAAAAAAATTTTAAGTTCATAACGGTTCAACTACCATTTTTATGCAAAAAAAACAAAAAAAAATCAAATTTTTCATGTTTCCCAAAGGAATTCAAAAAAATGTTTTAATTAAAACTGTACAGTTACTTGTTTTAAACAATAAAAAAATTAAATTTTATTAAAAAAAAATTTTAACATTAGTTTTTACAACAATTTTTTTTTTTTTGCAAAATTTTTTTAAAAAAAATTTTAAGTTTATAACGGTACAACTACAATTTTTATGCAAAAAAACAAAAAAAATCAATTTTTTCATGTTTTCCAAAGGAATTCAAAAAATGTTTTAATTAAAACTGTACAGTTACTTGTTTTAAACAATAAAAAAATTAAATTTTATTAAAAAAAAAATTTTAACATTAGTTTTTACAACAATTTTTTTTTTTTTTGCAAAATTTTTTTAAAAAAATTTTAAGTTCATAACGGTACAACTACCATTTTTATGCAAAAAAAAACAAAAAAAAATCAAATTTTTCATGTTTCCCAAAGGAATTCAAAAAAATGTTTTAATTAAAACTGTACAGTTACTTGTTTTAAACAATAAAAAAATTAAATTTTATTAAAAAAAAATTTTAACATTAGTTTTTACAACAATTTTTTAGTTTTTACAACAATTTTTTTTTTTTTTGCAAAATTTTTTTTAAAAAATTTTAAGTTTATAACGGTACAACTACAATTTTTATGCAAAAAAAACAAAACAAATCAATTTTTTCATGTTTCCAAAGGAATTCAAAAAAATGTTTTAATTAAAACTGTACAGTTACTTGTTTTAAACAATAAAAAAATTAAATTTTATTAAAAAAAAAGTTTAACATTAGTTTTTGCAACAATTTTTTTTTTTTTTGCAAAATTTTTTAAAAAAAATTTTAAGTTTATTACGGTACAACTACAATTTTTATGCAAAAAAACAAAAAAAAATCAATTTTTTCATGTTTCCCAAAGGAATTCAAAAAAATGTTTAATTAAAACTGTACAGTTACATGTTTTAAACAATAAAAAAATTAAATTTTATTAAAAAAAAAAAATTAAAAAAAAAAAAAAAAAACATGTAACTGTACAGTTTTAATTAAAACATTTTTTTGAATTTCTTTGGGAAACAAAAAAAAATTGTTTTTTTTTTTTTTTTTGCATAAAAATTGTAGTTGTACCGTTATAAACTTAAAAATTTTTTTAAAAAATTTTGGAAAAAAAAAAAAATTGTTGTAAAAACTAATGTTAAATTTTTTTTTTTAATAAAATTTATTTTTTTTATTGTTTAAAACAAGTAACTGTACAGTTTTAATTAAAACATTTTTTTGAATTCCTTTGGAAACATGAAAAAATTGATTTGTTTTGTTTTTTTTGCATAAAAATTGTAGTTGTACCGTTATAAACTTAAAATTTTTTAAAAAAAATTTTGCAAAAAAAAAAAAAATTGTTGTAAAAACTAAAAAATTGTTGTAAAAACTAATGTTAAAATTTTTTTTTAATAAAATTTAATTTTTTTATTGTTTAAAACAAGTAACTGTACAGTTTTAATTAAAACATTTTTTTGAATTCCTTTGGGAAACATGAAAAATTTGATTTTTTTTTGTTTTTTTTGCATAAAAATGGTAGTTGTACCGTTATGAACTTAAAATTTTTTAAAAAAAATTTTGCAAAAAAAAAAAAAAATTGTTGTAAAAACTAATGTTAAAATTTTTTTTTAATAAAATTTAATTTTTTTATTGTTTAAAACAAGTAACTGTACAGTTTTAATTAAAACATTTTTTGAATTCCTTTGGAAAACATGAAAAAATTGATTTTTTTGTTTTTTTGCATAAAAATTGTAGTTGTACCGTTATAAACTTAAAATTTTTTTTAAAAAAATTTTGCAAAAAAAAAAAATTGTTGTAAAAACTAATGTTAAAATTTTTTTTTAATAAAATTTAATTTTTTTATTGTTTAAAACAAGTAACTGTACAGTTTTAATTAAAACATTTTTTTGAATTCCTTTGGGAAACATGAAAAATTTGATTTTTTTTGTTTTTTTGCATAAAAATTGTAGTTGTACCGTTATAAACTTAAAATTTTGCAAAAAAAAAAAAATTGTTGTTAAAACTAATGTTAAATTTTTTTTTTTAATAAAATTTAATTTTTTTATTGTTTAAAACAAGTAACTGTACAGTTTTAATTAAAACATTTTTTGAATTCCTTTGGGAAACATGACAAAATTGATTTTTTTTGTTTTTTTTGCATAAAAATTGTAGTTGTACCGTTATAAACTTAAAATTTTTTTAAAAAAATTTTGCAAAAAAAAAATTGTTGTAAAAACTAATGTTAAAATTTTTTTTAATAAAATTTAATTTTTTTATTGTTTAAAACATGTAACTGTACAGTTTGAATTAAAAATTTTTTTGAATTCCTTTGGGAAACATGAAAAAATTGATTTTTTTTGTTTTTTTTGCATAAAAATTGTAGTTGTACCGTAATAAACTTAAAATTTTTTTAAAAAAATTTTGCAAAAAAAAAAAAATTGTTGCAAAAACTAATGTTAAACTTTTTTTTTAATAAAATTTAATTTTTTTATTGTTTAAAACAAGTAACTGTACAGTTTTAATTAAAACATTTTTTTGAATTCCTTTGGGAAACATGAAAAAATTGATATTTTTTTGTTTTTTTGCATAAAATTTGTAGTTGTACCGATATAAACTTAAATTTTTTTTAAAAAAATTTTGCAAAAAAAAAAATTGTTGTAAAAACTAATGTTAAAATTTTTTTTTTAATAAAATTTAATTTTTTTATTGTTTAAAACAAGTAACTGTACAGTTTTAATTAAAACATTTTTTTGAATTCCTTTGGGAAACATGAAAAAATTGATTTTTTTTTGTTTTTTGTGCATAAAAATTGTAGTTGTACCGTTATAAACTTAAAATTTAAAAAAAAAATGCTGCAAAAAAAAATTGTTGTAAAAACTAATGTTAAAATTTTTTTTTAATAAAATTTAATTTTTTTATTGTTTAAAACAAGTAACTGTACAGTTTTAATTAAAACATTTTTTTGAATTCCTTTGGGAAACATGAAAAAATTGTTTTTTTTTTGTTTTTTTTTGCATAAAAATTGTAGTTGTACCGTTATAAACTTAAAATTTTTTTAAAAAAAATTTGCAAAAAAAAAATTGTTGTAAAAACTAATGTTAAATTTTTTTTTTAATAAAATTTAATTTTTTTATTGTTTAAAACATTTAACTGTACAGTTTTAATTAAAACATTTTTTTGAATTCCTTTGGGAAACATAAAAAAATTGTTTTTTTTTTTATTTTGCATAAAAAATGTAGTTGTACCGTTATAAACTTAAAAATTTTTTTAAAAAATTTTGCAAAAAAAAAAAAAAATTGTTGTAAAAACTAATGTTAAATTTTTTTTTTAATAAAATTTATTTTTTTATTGTTTAAAACAAGTAACTGTACAGTTTTAATTAAAATATTTTTTTGAATTCCTTTGGAAACATGAAAAATTGATTTTTTTTGTTTTTTTTGCATAAAAATTGTAGTTGTACCGTTATAAACTTAAAATTTTTTTAAAAAAATTTTGCAAAAAAAAAAAAAATTGTTGTAAAAACTAATGTTAAAATTTTTTTTTAATAAAATTTAATTTTTTTATTGTTTAAAACAAGTAACTGTACAGTTTTAATTAAAACATTTTTTTGAATTCCTTTGGGAAACATGAAAAATTTGATTTTTTTTTGTTTTTTTTGCATAAAAATGGTAGTTGTACCGTTATGAACTTAAAATTTTTTTAAAAAAATTTGCAAAAAAAAAAAAAAATTGTTGTAAAAACTAATGTTAAAATTTTTTTTTTAATAAAATTTAATTTTTTTATTGTTTAAAACAAGTAACTGTACAGTTTTAATTAAAACATTTTTTTGAATTCCTTTGGGAAACATGAAAAATTTGATTTTTTTTGTTTTTTTGCATAAAAATTGTAGTTGTACCGTTATAAACTTAAAATTTTGCAAAAAAAAAAAAATTGTTGTTAAAACTAATGTTAAATTTTTTTTTTTAATAAAATTTAATTTTTTTATTGTTTAAAACAAGTAACTGTACAGTTTTAATTAAAACATTTTTTTGAATTCCTTTGGGAAACATGACAAAATTGATTTTTTTTGTTTTTTTTGCATAAAAATTGTAGTTGTACCGTTATAAACTTAAAATTTTTTTAAAAAAATTTTGCAAAAAAAAAATTGTTGTAAAAACTAATGTTAAAATTTTTTTTAATAAAATTTAATTTTTTTATTGTTTAAAACATGTAACTGTACAGTTTGAATTAAAAATTTTTTTGAATTCCTTTGGGAAACATGAAAAAATTGATTTTTTTTGTTTTTTTTGCATAAAAATTGTAGTTGTACCGTAATAAACTTAAAATTTTTTTAAAAAAATTTTGCAAAAAAAAAAAAATTGTTGCAAAAACTAATGTTAAACTTTTTTTTTAATAAAATTTAATTTTTTTATTGTTTAAAACAAGTAACTGTACAGTTTTAATTAAAACATTTTTTTGAATTCCTATGGGAAACATGAAAAAATTGATATTTTTTTGTTTTTTTGCATAAAATTTGTAGTTGTACCGATATAAACTTAAATTTTTTTAAAAAAAATTTTGCAAAAAAAAAAAATTGTTGTAAAAACTAATGTTAAAATTTTTTTTTTAATAAAATTTAATTTTTTTATTGTTTAAAACAAGTAACTGTACAGTTTTAATTAAAACATTTTTTTGAATTCCTTTGGGAAACATGAAAAAATTGATTTTTTTTTGTTTTTTGTGCATAAAAATTGTAGTTGTACCGTTATAAACTTAAAATTTAAAAAAAAAATGCTGCAAAAAAAAATTGTTGTAAAAACTAATGTTAAAATTTTTTTTTTAATAAAATTTAATTTTTTTATTGTTTAAAACAAGTAACTGTACAGTTTTAATTAAAACATTTTTTTGAATTCCTTTGGGAAACATGAAAAAATTGATTTTTTTTTGTTTTTTGTGCATAAAAATTGTAGTTGTACCGTTATAAACTTAAAATTTTTTTAAAAAAAATTTGCAAAAAAAAAATTGTTGTAAAAACTAATGTTAAATTTTTTTTTTAATAAAATTTAATTTTTTTATTGTTTAAAACATTTAACTGTACAGTTTTAATTAAAACATTTTTTTGATTCCTTTGGAAAACATAAAAAAATTGTTTTTTTTTTTATTTTGCATAAAAAATGTAGTTGTACCGTTATAAACTTAAAAATTTTTTTAAAAAATTTTGCAAAAAAAAAAAAATTGTTGTAAAAACTAATGTTAAATTTTTTTTTTAATAAAATTTATTTTTTTTATTGTTTAAAACAAGTAACTGTACAGTTTTAATTAAAATATTTTTTTGAATTCCTTTGGAAACATGAAAAATTGATTTTTTTTGTTTTTTTTGCATAAAAATTGTAGTTGTACCGTTATAAACTTAAAATTTTTTTAAAAAAATTTTGCAAAAAAAAAAAAAATTGTTGTAAATACTAATGTTAAAATTTTTTTTTTAATAAAATTTAATTTTTTTATTGTTTAAAACAAGTAACTGTACAATTTTAATTAAAACGTTTTTTTGAATTCTTTTGGAAAACATGAAAAAATTGATTTTTTTTGTTTTTTTGCATAAAAATTGTAGTTGTACCGATATAAACTTAAAATTTTTTTAAAAAAATTTGCAAAAAAAAAAAATTGTTGTAAAAACTAATGTTAAAATTTTTTTTTTAATAAAACTTTTTTTTTTATTGTTTAAAACAAGTAACTGTACAGTTTTAATTAAAACATTTTTTTGAATTCCTTTGGGAAACATGATAAAATTGATTTTTTTTGTTTTTTTTGCATAAAAATTGTAGTTGTACCGTTATAAACTTAAAATTTTTTAAAAAAAATTTTGCAAAAAAAAAATTGTTGTAAAAACTAATGTTAAATTTTTTTTTTAATAAAATTTAATTTTTTTATTGTTTAAAACATGTAACTGTACAGTTTTAATTAAAATTTTTTTTTGAATTCCTTTGGGAAACATGAAAAAATTGATTTTTTTTGTTTTTTTGCATAAAAATTGTAGTTGTACCGTAATAAACTTAAAATTTTTTTAAAAAAATTTTGCAAATAAAAAAAAAATTGTTGTAAAAACTAATGTTAAACTTTTTTTTTTAATAAAATTTAATTTTTTTATTGTTTAAAACAAGTAACTGTACAGTTTTAATTAAAACATTTTTTTGAATTCCTTTGGAAAACATGAAAAAATTGATTTTTTTTTGTTTTTTTGCATAAAAATTGTAGTTGTACCGTAATAAACTTAAAATTTTTTTAAAAAATTAAAAAAAAAAAAAAATTGTTGTAAAAACTAATGTTCAAATTTTTTTTTAATAAAATTTAATTTTTTTATTGTTTAAAACAAGTAACTGTACAGTTTTAATTAAAACATTTTTTTGAATTCCTTTGGGAAACATGAAAAAATTGATTTTTTTTTGTTTTTTGTGCATAAAAATTGTAGTTGTACCGTTATAAACTTAAAATTTAAAAAAAAAATGCTGCAAAAAAAAATTGTTGTAAAAACTAATGTTAAAATTTTTTTTAATAAAATTTAATTTTTTTATTGTTTAAAACAAGTAACTGTACAGTTTTAATTAAAACATTTTTTTGAATTCCTTTGGGAAACATGAAAAAATTGTTTTTTTTTTGTTTTTTTTTGCATAAAAATTGTAGTTGTACCGTTATAAACTTAAAATTTTTTTAAAAAAAATTTGCAAAAAAAAATTGTTGTAAAAACTAATGTTAAATTTTTTTTTTAATAAAATTTAATTTTTTTATTGTTTAAAACATTTAACTGTACAGTTTTAATTAAAACATTTTTTTGATTCCTTTGGGAAACATAAAAAAATTGTTTGTTTTTTTATTTTGCATAAAAAATGTAGTTGTACCGTTATAAACTTAAAAATTTTTTTAAAAAATTTTGCAAAAAAAAAAAAAAATTGTTGTAAAAACTAATGTTAAATTTTTTTTTTAATAAAATTTATTTTTTTTATTGTTTAAAACAAGTAACTGTACAGTTTTAATTAAAATATTTTTTTGAATTCCTTTGGAAACATGAAAAATTGATTTTTTTTGTTTTTTTTGCATAAAAATTGTAGTTGTACCGTTATAAACTTAAAATTTTTTTAAAAAAATTTTGCAAAAAAAAAAAAAATTGTTGTAAATACTAATGTTAAAATTTTTTTTTTAATAAAATTTAATTTTTTTATTGTTTAAAACAAGTAACTGTACAATTTTAATTAAAACATTTTTTTGAATTCTTTTGGAAAACATGAAAAAATTGATTTTTTTTGTTTTTTTGCATAAAAATTGTAGTTGTACCGATATAAACTTAAAATTTTTTTAAAAAAATTTGCAAAAAAAAAAAAATTGTTGTAAAAACTAATGTTAAAATTTTTTTTTTAATAAAACTTTTTTTTTATTGTTTAAAACAAGTAACTGTACAGTTTTAATTAAAACATTTTTTTGAATTCCTTTGGGAAACATGATAAAATTGATTTTTTTTGTTTTTTTTGCATAAAAATTGTAGTTGTACCGTTATAAACTTAAAATTTTTTAAAAAAAATTTTGCAAAAAAAAAATTGTTGTAAAAACTAATGTTAAATTTTTTTTTTAATAAAATTTAATTTTTTTATTGTTTAAAACATGTAACTGTACAGTTTTAATTAAAATTTTTTTTTGAATTCCTTTGGGAAACATGAAAAAATTGATTTTTTTTGTTTTTTTGCATAAAAATTGTAGTTGTACCGTAATAAACTTAAAATTTTTTTAAAAAAATTTTGCAAATAAAAAAAAAATTGTTGTAAAAACTAATGTTAAACTTTTTTTTTTAATAAAATTTAATTTTTTTATTGTTTAAAACAAGTAACTGTACAGTTTTAATTAAAACATTTTTTTGAATTCCTTTGGAAAACATGAAAAAATTGATATTTTTTTGTTTTTTTGCATAAAAATTGTAGTTGTACCGTAATAAACTTAAAATTTTTTTAAAAAAATTAAAAAAAAAAAAAAATTGTTGTAAAAACTAATGTTCAAATTTTTTTTTAATAAAATTTAATTTTTTTATTGTTTAAAACAAGTAACTGTACAGTTTTAATTAAAACATTTTTTTGAATTCCTTTGGGAAACATGAAAAAATTGATTTTTTTTGTTTTTTTGCATAAAAATTGTAGTTGTACTGTAATAAACTTAAAAATTTTTTTAAAAAATTTTGAAAAAAAAAAAAAATTGTTGTAAAAACTAATGTTCAAATTTTTTTTTTAATAAAATTTAGGTTTTTTATTGTTTAAAACAAGTAACTGTACAGTTTTAATTAAAACATTTTTTAAATTCCTTTGGGAAACATGAAAAAATTGACTTTTTTTGTTTTTTTTGCATAAAAATTGTAGTTGTACCGTTATAAACTTACAATTTTTTGTAAAAAATTTTGCAAAAAAAAAAAAAAATTGTTGTAAAAACTAATGTTAAAAGTTTTTTTTAATAAAATTTAATTTTTTTATTGTTTAAAACAAGTAACTGTACAGTTTTAATTAAAACATTTTTTTGAATTCCTTTGGAAAACATGAAAAAATTGATTTTTTTTTGTTTTTTTTTGCATAAAAATTGTAGTTGTACCGTAATAAACTTAAAATTTTTTTAAAAAAATTAAAAAAAAAAAAAAATTGTTGTAAAAACTAATGTTCAAATTTTTTTTTAATAAAATTTAATTTTTTTATTGTTTAAAACAAGTAACTGTACACTTTTAATTAAAACATTTTTTTGAATTCCTTTGGAAACATGAAAAAATTGATTTTTTTTGTTTTTTTTTGCATAAAAATTGTAGTTGTACCGTTATAAACTTAAAATTTTTTTAAAAAAATTTTGCAAAAAAAAAAAATTGTTGTAAAAACTAATGTTAAAATTTATTTTTTAATAAAATTTAATTTTTTTATTGTTTAAAACAAGTAACTGTACAATTTTAATTAAAACATTTTTTGAATTCTTTTGGAAAACATGAAAAAATTGATTTTTTTTTTGTTTTTTTGCATAAAAATTGTAGTTGTACCGATATAAACTTAAAATTTTTTTAAAAAAATTTAAAAAAAAAAAAAAATTGTTGTAAAAACTAATGTTCAAATTTTTTTTTTAATAAAATTTAGGTTTTTTATTGTTTAAAACAAGTAACTGTACAGTTTTAATTAAAACATTTTTTTGAATTCCTTTGGGAAACATGAAAAAATTGATTTTTTTTGTTTTTTTTTGCATAAAAATTGTAGTTGTACCGTTATAAACTTAAAATTTTTTGTAAAAAATTTTGCAAAAAAAAAAAAAATTGTTGTAAAAACTAATGTTAAAATTTTTTTTTTAATAAATTTTTTTTTTTATTGTTTAAAACAAGTAACTGTACAGTTTTAATTAAAACATTTTTTTGAATTCCTTTGGGAGAACATTTTTTTGAATTCCTTTGGAAAACATGAAAAAATTGATTTTTCTTGTTTTTTTGCATAAAAATTGTAGTTGTACCGTAATAAACTTAAAAAATTTTTAAAAAAATTTAAAAAAAAAAAAAAATTGTTGTAAAAACTAATGTTCAAATTTTTTTTTTAATAAAATTTAGGTTTTTTATTGTTTAAAACAAGTAACTGTACAGTTTTAATTAAAACATTTTTTTGAATTCCTTTGGGAAACATGAAAAAATTGATTTTTTTTGTTTTTTTTTGCATAAAAATTGTAGTTGTACCGTTATAAACTTAAAATTTTTTGTAAAAAATTTTGCAAAAAAAAAAAAATTGTTGTAAAAACTAATGTTAAAATTTTTTTTTTAATAAAATTTAATTTTTTTATTGTTTAAAACAAGTAACTGTACAGATTTAATTAAAACATTTTTTTGAATTCCTTTGGAAAACATGAAAAAATTGATTTTTTTTTGTTTTTTTGCATAAAAATTGTAGTTGTACCGTAATAAACTTAAAATTTTTTTAAAAAAATTAAAAAAAAAAAAAATTGTTGTAAAAACTAATGTTCAAATTTTTTTTTAATAAAATTTAATTTTTTTATTGTTTAAAACAAGTAACTGTACAGTTTTAATTAAAACATTTTTTTGAATTCCTTTGGGAAACATGAAAAAATTGATTTTTTTTTGTTTTTTTGCATAAAAATTGTAGTTGTACCGTTATAAACTTAAAATTTTTTTTAAAAAATTTTGCAAAAAAAAAAAAAATTGTTGTAAAAACTAATGTTAAAATTTTTTTTTTAATAAAATTTAATTTTTTTATTGTTTAAAACAAGTAACTGTACAGTTTTAATTAAAACATTTTTTTGAATTCCTTTGGGAAACATGAAAAAATTGATTTTTTTTTGTTTTTTTGCATACAGATTGTAGTTGTACCGTTATGAACTTAAAATGTTTTTAAAAAAATTTTGCAAAAAAAAATAAATTGTTGTAAAAACTAATGTTAAAATTTTTTTTTTAATAAAATTTAATTTTTTTATTGTTTAAAACAAGTAACTGTACAGTTTTAATTAAAACATTTGTTTGAATTCCTTTGGGAAACATGAAAAAATTGATTTTTTTTTGTTTTTTTGCATAAATATTGTAGTTGTACCGTTATAAACTTAAAATTTTTTTAAAAAAATTTTGCAAAAAAAAAAAAATTGTTGTAAAAACTAATGTTAAAATTTTTTTTTTAATAAAATTTAATTTTTTTATTGTTTAAACAAGTAACTGTACAGTTTTAATTAAAACATTTTTTTGAATTCCTTTGGGAAACATGAAAAAATTGATTTTTTTTGTTTTTTTGCATAAGAATTGTAGTTGTACCGTTATGAACTTAAAATTTTTTTAAAAAAATTTTGCAAAAAAAAAAAAATTGTTGTAAAAACTAATGTTAAAATTTTTTTTTAATAAAATTTAATTTTTTTATTGTTTAAAACAAGTAACTGTACAGTTTTAATTAAAACATTTTTTTGAATTCCTTTGGAAAACATGAAAAAATTGATTTTTTTTGTGTTTTTTTGCATAAAAATTGTAGTTGTACCGTTATAAACTTAAATTTTTTTTAAAAAAATTTTGCAAAAAAAAAAAAAAATTGTTGTAAAAACTAATGTTAAAATTTTTTTTTTAATAAAATTTAATTTTTTTATTGTTTAAAACAAGTAACTGTACAGTTTTAATTAAAACATTTTTTTGAATTCCTTTGGGAAACATGGAAAAATTGATTTTTTTTTTGTTTTTTTGCATAAAAATTGTAGTTGTACCGTTATGAACTTAAAATTTTTTTTAAAAAATTTTGCAATAAAAAAAAATTGTTGTAAAAACTAATGTTAAAATTTTTTTTTAATAAAATTTAATTTTTTTATTGTTTAAAACAAGTAACTGTATAGTTTTAATTAAAACATTTTTTTGAATTCCTTTGGGAAACATGAAAAAATTGATTTTTTTTTGTTTTTTTGCATAAAAATTGTAGTTGTACCGTTATGAACTTAAAATTTTTTTAAAAAAATTTTGCAAAAAAAAAAAAATTGTTGTAAAAACTAAGTTTAAATTTTTTTTTTAATAAAATTTAATTTTTTTATTGTTTAAAACAAGTAACTGTACAGTTTAAATTAAAACATTTTTTTGAATTCCTTTGGGAAACATGAAAAAAATGATTTTTTTTGTTTTTTTGCATAAAAATTGTAGTTGTACCGTTATAAACTTAAAATTTTTTTAAAAAAATTTTGCAAAAAAAAAAAAATTGTTGTAAAAACTAATGTTAAAATTTTTTTTTTAATAAAATTTATTTTTTTTATTGTTTAAAACAAGTAACTGTACAGTTTTAATTAAAACATTTTTTTGAATTCCTTTGGGAAACATGAAAAAATTGATTTTTTTTGTTTTTTTGCATAAAAATTGTAGTTGTACCGTAATAAACTTAAAATTTTTTTAAAAAAATTAAAAAAAAAAAAAATTGTTGTAAAAACTAATGTTCAAATTTTTTTTTAATAAAATTTAATTTTTTTATTGTTTAAAACAAGTAACTGTACAGTTTTAATTAAAACATTTTTTTGAATTCCTTTGGGAAACATGAAAAAATTGATTTTTTTTGTTTTTTTGCATAAAAATTGTAGTTGTACCGTTATAAACTTAAAATTTTTTTTAAAAAATTTTGCAAAAAAAAAAAATTGTTGTAAAAACTAATGTTAAATTTTTTTTTTTAATAAAATTTAATTTTTTTATTATTTAAAACAAGTAACTGTACAGTTTTAATTAAAACATTTTTTTGAATTCCTTTGGGAAACATGAAAAAATTGATTTTTTTTTGTTTTTTTGCATAAAAATTGTAGTTGTACCGTTATGAACATAAAATGTTTTTAAAAAAATTTTGCAAAAAAAAAAAAATTGTTGTAAAAACTAATGTTAAAATTTTTTTTTTAATAAAATTTAATTTTTTTATTGTTTAAAACAAGTAACTGTACAGTTTTAATTAAAACATTTTATTGAATTCCTTTGGGAAACATGAAAAAATTGATTTTTTTTTTGTTTTTTTGCATAAATATTGTAGTTGTACCGTTATAAACTTAAAATTTTTTTAAAAAAATTTTGCAAAAAAAAAAAAAATTGTTGTAAAAACTAATGGTAAAATTTTTTTTTTAATAAAATTTAATTTTTTTATTGTTTAAAACAAGTAACTGTACAGTTTTAATTAAAACATTTTTTTGAATTCCTTTGGGAAACATGAAAAAATTGATTTTTTTTTATTTTTTTGCATAAAAATTGTAGTTGTACCGTTATAAACTTAAAATTTTTTTAAAAAAATTTTGCAAAAAAAAAAAAATTGTTGTAAAAACTAATGTTAAAATTTTTTTTTTAATAAAATTTATTTTTTTTATTGTTTAAAACAAGTAACTGTACAGTTTTAATTAAAACATTTCTTTGAATTCTTTTGGGAAACATGAAAAAATTGATTTTTTTGTTTTTTTGCATAAAAATTGTAGTTGTACCGTTATAAACTTAAAATTAAAAAAAAAAATTTCCAAAAAAAAAAAATTGTTGTAAAAACTAATGTTAAAATTTTTTTTTTTAAAAAAATTTTTTTTATTGTTTAAAACAAGTAACTGTACGGTTTCAATTAAAACATTTTTTTGAATTCCTTTGAAAAACATGGAAAAATTGTTTTTTTTTTTTGTTTTTGTTTGCATAAAATTGTAGTTATACCGTTATAAACTTAAAAAAAAAATTTTTTAATTTTGCAAAAGAGAAAAAATTGTTGTAAAAACTAATGTTAATAATTTTTTTTTAATAAAATTTAATTTTTTTATTGTTTAAAACAAGTAACTGTTCAGTTTTAATTAAAAAATATTTTTGAAATCCTTTGGAAAACATGAAAAATTGATTTTTTTTGTTTTTTAGCATAAAAATTGTAGTTATACCGTTATAAACTTAAAAAAAAATTTAAAAAAATTTGCAAAAAAAAAACAATGTTCTAAAAACTAATGTTAACAATTTTTTTTTAATAAAATTTAATTTTTTTATTGTTTAAAACAAGTAACTGTACAGTTTTAATTTAAACATTTTTTTGAATTCCTTTGGAAAACATGAAAAAATTGATTTTTTTTGTTTTTTTGAATAAAAATTGTAGTTGTATCGTTATGAACTTAAAATTTTGTTAATAAAATTTTGCAAAAAAAAAAAATGTTGTAAAAACCAATGTTAAAAATTTTTTTTTAATAAAATTTAATTTTTTTATTTTTTGGTATCTTTGTAAAATTTGCCTAATATCGAAGTGACATTGAGTGACAATACTGAGTCACTATTTTTGGTCCTCTGCTTGACTTAGTAAGCTACCTTTTTGCGTTGTGGGTCTTTATGAAATCGGAAAACGCGAACACCTTATCTGCTATTACTTAAGCAGTTTGGAGCTGCATGTCTACTCATGTTGGATTATAAATGTAGTAAAGAATGGCTCTGTAGATTCGTAGGTATGATTATATACTATTATGTAAACTTAGCTGATTGCTGCTAGTCTTAATCGCCAACGTAAAGTACCCTGTTAAACCCCACTGTACGCCGAAAACCCGTCAAAACATTAATTTACTTCACACTAATTCCTAGATTTAATATTATTTAACAAGATTTTTATTAGAAATTATATTTTAAATGTTGAAACAACCGCTATACGTGTTTTCTAGCTTTGTATCGCTTACAAGAAATAAATGAACACATGCCGACTATGCATTTGTATAGGCGATTCACGCTCTGTGTGCTCCGTAATGGCGGACACGAGCGGCGTTTCCAACTTGGTCTATACTAACATTGGTAAAAACTAATGTTAAAAACTTTTTTTTAAAAAAAATATTTTTTTTTTATTGTTTAAAACAAGTAACTGTACAGTTTTAATTAAAACATTTTTTCGAATTCCTTTGGGAAACATGAAAAAAATGATTTATTTTGTTTTTTGCATAAAAATTGTAGTTGTACTATTATGAACTTAAAATTTTTTCGAAAAAATTTTGCAAAACAAAAAAAAATGTTGCAAAAACTAATGTTAACATTTTTTTTTAAAAAAATTTTAATTTTTTTATTGTTTAAAACAAGTAACTCTACAGTTTTAAAAAAAACAGTTTTTTGAATTCGTTTGGAGAACATGAAAAAATTGATTTTTTGTGTTATTTTTTGCATAAAAGCTGTAGTTGTACTGTTATAAACTTAAAATTATTTCGAAAAATTTTTTTTAAAGTTTTACAAATTTTTGTTTTTATACTTGCAAATCAAATTCGAAAAAATGTTAACTTCAAAACATCACAATTACTTACTTGATGCAATAAAACAAAACAATCCTTTTTTTCATATTTTCCAAAGGAATTCAAAAAATGTTTTAATTAAAATTGTACAGTTACTTGTTTAAAGCAATAAAAAATTTAAATTTGATTTTAAAAAAATTTTAGATTAGTTTTTACAACAATTTTTTTTTTTGCAAACGAAAAATTTTTAACTTTAACCCTTTGGGGACGAGATATATTTTAACAAATTTTCATTTTTGACCGACTGTCACATATTGCTCTCTAGCGACACAGGTGTTTGTGCTGGCGAAATAAGATCAATTAGACTTTTGTTCTTTGGAAAAATTGCTACAAGATTGTATTTTGATTTTTTTGATGACGTCATCAAATTTTGAATGACGTCATCAGAAATCTTGTATTTATGTGTAATTTGGGTTTTTAGGTAAAAAATACATAAGGAATCTAGTGCAAAGTTGATTCCTGGTTTGTTTACTACCTAACTAAAATGATTGTTTGAATTGGTGACGTCAAAGGGGTCAATTACGTCACTTATAACCTGATGACGTCATTTTTTGAAAGTTCATTTTCGCTAAAATCGTAACAAAACTTGCCAAAACCGATTTATTATGAATGTAAAGGTAGAAACAACATGCAGAAGCAAAATGAAGTTAGATTATACACACAAAAACATAATTTATGTAAAAATTGCTTCAGAATACCTAAAAAAACTTGCAAAAACAGCTGACATAGCCGTTTTTACGCAAAACCACATTTTTAACCGGTAACTTAGACGGGGAAGCCCCAGAGCAACATAGAGATCAAATAAAATCGCTTTTATTGGACAGAATGACGTTAAAACCTTGATTTTTGGGCAGAATATAGACCATCTTCTTAAAAAATACATTACGGTTTTCAAATCAAGTTTGGTAAAAACTTTTAAATGCTATGATGCCTTTTTCAAACGTTATATTGGTGGATAATTCCTTCCTCTTTCAAATAAAACCAACTGTAAGAAATTTTACCTACCATAAACAAAATTATGAACTTTTATGTGAACACCTGTTTCAAAATGCATATTTGCACTACTCGTCCCTAAGGAGTTAAAGCAGTACAATTACCTTTTTTATGCCAAAAAAACAAGAAAATTCATTTTTTTTATATTTTCCCAAGCCATCCAAACAAATGTTTCAATTAAAACTGTACAGTTAGAAGTTTTAAGCAATGAAAAAATAAAATTTAAAAAAAAATTTACAGTAGTTTTGTTTATTTTTTTTTTAATTCCAAACCGAATTTGAAAAAAAAGGTGTTTTAAATAAAACTGTACAGTTGCATATTTTTAGCAATAAAAAAATAAATTTTCATTTTTAAAATAAGATTTTTAATCAGTTTTAACAAAGATCTTTTTTTAAACTTGAAAATCGAATTCGAAAAAAATATTTCACTCCAATTACTTTTTTTATGTTGCATAAAACAAAAAAAACAAACATTTTTTTCATGCTTTCCAAACGAATTAAAAATATATTTTAATTAAAACTGTAGAGTTACCTGTTTTAAGCAATATATTATAATTTTTTATTAAAATTGCAAAATAGTTATAATTTTTATATTCCTTTTTGCATTTATTTTACTGCAAACCGAAATCGAAAAAAGTTTAACTTCAAAACAGTAGAATTACTATTTTTATTCAAAATAAAACAAAAATAAATTTATTGTTCATATTTTCTAAAGAATTTAAAAATAATGTGTTAATTAAAATTGTACAGTTACGTGTTTAAAATTATAAAAAAATCAAATTTTATTAAAAAATATTTTTTAACATTAGTTTTTACAACAATTGTTTTGGCAAACTGTATTCGAAAAAGTTTTATTTTCAAAACAGTATAATCAATTACTTTTTTTTTACAAAAAAAACAAAAAAACAATTTTTTTATAATTCTCAAACGTATTCAAAAAAATGTGTTAATTAAAATTGTACAGTTACTTGTTTAGAGCAATGAAAAATTAAAATTTCATTAAAAAAAGTTTTTAACATTAGTTATTACAACAATTATTTTTACAAACTAAATTCGAAAAAAATTAAACTTCAAACCAGTACAATTACCCTTTTTTATGCAAAAAAAAACAAAAAAATCATCTTTTCATATTTTCCAAAGGAATTCAATAAAATATTTTATTTAAAACTATAGAGCTACTTGTTTGCACCAATAAAAAATTGAAGTTTCATTAAAAAAAGTTTAAAAAAAAATTTTTTTCTAAAACATTTTTTTTTGCGAATCGGATTCGAATAAATTTTATCTTGAAAAGAGTACAATTACTTTATTATCCAAAAAAAACAAAAAAATCTTTTTTTTTCATGTTTCCCAAACGAATTCAAAAAACAAGGTTTTAATAAAACTGTACAGTTACTTGTTTGAAGCAATAAAAAATTAATATTTTATTAAAAATATTTTTTAGATTAGTTTTTACAGCAATTTTTTTTGCAAACAGAATTTGAAAAAATTTTAACTTCAAAGCAGTGCAATTACTTTTTTTATGCAAAAAAAAAAGCAAAAAAAATCATTTTTTATATTTCCCAAAGGAATTCAAAAAAAAGGTTAAAATTGTACAATTACTTGTTTAAAGCAATAAAAAATTTAAAAATTAAAGAAAAAACATTTTATAGATTAGTTGTTACAATTTTTTTAATTTCCAAACCGAATTCGAAAAAATTCAAATAGTTGTTTTAAATAAAACTGTACAGTTGCATAATTTTAGCAATAATAAAATAAAATGTTATTTAAAGAAAAAGTTTTTTAGTAAGTGTTTACAATGATTTTGCAAATCGAAAGAAGTTGAAAATCGAATGCGAAAAAAAATTAACTTCAAAACAGTACATTTACTTTTTTATGTAAAATAAAACAAAAAAACACTTTCTTTTATGCTTTCCAACGAATTCAAAAAAAATGTTTTAATTAAAATTGTACAGCTACTCTATTTTAAGCAGTATAACATGAATTTTTTTATTAAAATTGCAGAATAGTTTTAATTTTTACTTTACTTTTTACATTTATTTTAATTTCAAACCGAATTCGAAAAAAGTTTAAATTCAAAACAGTAGAATTACCATTTTTATGCAAAAAAACAAAAATAAATCTAATTTTTTATATTTTCCAAGGGATTTCAAAAAATGTTTTAATTAAAACTGTACAGTTACTTGTTTGATGTCATAAAAAAATAAAATTTTATTAAACAAATTTTTTTTTACATTAGATTTTACAACAATGTTTTTTGCAAACTGTCTTCCAAAAATTTTTACTTTCAAAACAGTATAATTAATCACCTTTTTAATGCAAAAAAAAACAAAAAAAATTTTTTTTTATATTTTCCAAACTTTAAAAAAAATGTTTCTGTAAAGTTACTCGTTTCTATAAAGTTACTCTATAAAGTTACTCGTTTGAAGCAATAAAAAATTAAAATTCTATTAAAATGTTTTTTTACATTAGTATTTACAACATTTTTTTGCAAATCGGATTCGAATAAAATTTATCTTGAAAAGAGTACAATTACTTTTTTATCCAAAAAAGCAAAAAAATCTTTTTTTTTCATGTTTCCCAAACGAATTCAAAAAAAACTATTTTTATTAAAATTGTACAGTTCTTTGTTTGAAGAAATAAAAAATTAAAATTTTATCAAAAAAAATTTTTTATTAAAGTTTTTACAACAATTTTTTTTTTCAAACCGAATTCTAGAAAAATTTAACTTCAAAATTTTTCATGGTTTCCAAACGAATTTTAAAATATGTTTTAATTAAAATTGTAGAGTTACTTGTTTAAAGCAATAAAAAATTAAAATTTTATTAAAAAATATTTTTTACATAAGTTTTTACAACATTTTTTTTTCGAAGTGTAAACCATTTTTTTTACTTCAGCGGTTTTAAAACTCATTTTCTTAAAAGATGTTTCGTATTATGAAATCTTGATGGTACTTTTATTAGATCATATTTATAAGCATTTTTATCAATACACAAATTTTAATTCTTTGTTGGTATGTCCTTTTAAACGAGGCACAACTTTCTAAAATAGAACCAACTGTTATGACTTCAGAATTTGTTCTGCCGCATAAAGAAGAATAAACATCCCTTTTTTACTGTGCTAAGTTGCAAAGACGCCATTAAATGTCTAAACACACCTAAATTTGACTTTCACATATTACCAACGACGCTGAAATGTATTTCTTGCGGAAATTGACGCCATCCATCGCTTTCGATTAAAGATGGAAATAAAGCCAAGAGGAAAACAGCGAAGACAAGTTTATTGGTAACCAAGTTGCAACACGAACATCACATCTCCTTTACAGTTACTCTTTTGAAAAACTTAATAAAACAAATTAGAAGAAAACTAAGGGACTTTATTCGCTTACAATAATTGAAAATGATATATTTAATTACATTTAAACAGAAAACCAAGCGTAATAAGAAAAAAAATCACAAAGAGGGCAATGTAACGAGTAATTAAGTTTAAAATACACGGGCCTCAAATTACAACCGCAAATCAACTAGCAAAGTTTATAAAAATTATTAATGAAAGCATTGCAAACTAGAAATAATATAATTAATGACTTAAGGCTACAAGAGTTAAAATGAAAAAAATCAGTTTTGACATCTTTTTAAATATTACACTTTAAGAAAGATAGGATTATTTGAAATTACAGTGCAGTATTACCATTGGCCACTTCATCATCAAAAATGAAGGTTAAGTTCTCACCCCCCATACGACGGTTAGCTGCATTTAAAGCAGCTGCTAGTTGAGCGTTGTTGGCCCCTCCCTTTGGGTCAAAATCGATGTCGAATTGGTTGTCGACTGGTTCATCTTCCTCTTGGTCCAGATTTTCCTAGTAAAATGTTGTCGACAAATATCATTTTTATCTTTACCCGACAGACCAATGGTAAGTTACAATACAGGTGGCCTTTTGTGCATCATATTTGATAGCTTCATTATTTGATACCATGTGCCAGCTTAAAAGTTATAAGATATGGAAATTGTGACTGTTAAACTAAAAAAAACAATACTAGTCACAACATTTCAAAAATAATGAACACATAGAACGTTTTTAAATAAAGTAATAAATTATTGTGATCAAAATTAAAGGGAAATGCTAAATATTTGTGTAATTTTAGTACCATACCCCAATGGCGCTGTCATTACTTTCAACTGCATTATCATCAATACTATCATCATCATCATCGTCTCTGCTTTCTCGTGTTAACTGCCAGTCAAGTTGTATGCCTTGCTGTGATTCTTTTATTTCGTGCAACGGACTGAAAATAATAAAGGATATTTTTATATTAAAGACAATTTCCATGTTATTTAGGTTTATCTTGACATAGTGACATAAAGATTGAAAACAAAATTATTATAAACAATTATAGTATTGAATTAAAATTAAGGTATAAAACGTACTTGCTGTTAAAGACATTTGTGTTTGGAACATGACTTGAACCACGACCTTCTTGTATATCTTCCATGTCATGACTTGTTTGTTCTGCAGCTTCCTTTACTTTTAGTTTCCGTTTGTAGCTGCAAAATGTTAAGAAAACTGTGAAACATGAGTATTTATTTATTATTATTAAAAATATATTATAGTACACTACTGTACAAAAATTAGAAAGAGATGTTTGTTTTGTTTTATTTTTACAACATCAATATTAGTAGACAAAAATAAATTTATGTAAGTAATCAAACACCAGTCAAATGAATTAGGTGATTGACAATTAAAATTAATAAAAACTAAAAGTTTGCAACTTTAAAAATAAAAGTGACCAGTGCTGGTTGGAAATTTGCTAGTAGAACTACTTTAGATTCATAAAATACTGATACCTTTGTCTCATGCAGCAGATGGCAATGGTAAAAATTACAATTGCAACACCAAGAACAGCTCCAAGTATAATTGCAGTCGCTTTCAAATAATCTTCAGTCCGATCAACTTCCTCAGTGGCAACTTCACCGTTTCCCACTATTCCATATTCACCCAAAACAGGATAGCTCTCTTTTTGTCCGAGAATTCTAGAAGTAAAACTAGGGTTAAGATTTTGAATAATGAACCAGAATTTCTGATTTTGATTGGATTTTCGTAATATCACTAAGAACTCACTGAGTTAATTTAACTCAATCACAGAATATTGAACATTTTTGTGTTTGTGATTTTCAATCATCGCTCTGGCAATAATCATTAGTTCTCAGGTGGAAAAAAAGTTTATACCACGGATGACTTTTAGTGATAACTTGTATTTATATGACTTGAACACAACCTATTATTCGCAAGTGTGTGGCCTAAGCTTGCAAACATAAACGGATATAGTAGTGTAGCGGTTGACCGTGCCTCGAGTGCAGATATATATTATAGTTTACCCAAGTTTACTTAAAGATTGAATATTAAACAGCCGCGTTCCGTAACCATAACATCTGCGTAGCTGTGTTTATAGTTGATCAACACATCTAGCGTTTTTCAGCGAGTACAGGGAACTATCTGCCGGCCTGTTTGCGAACTAAGGCCACTTTTCAGTGTAAAACGTTCTTTTCTCTTTGCTTTGGCACACATGTTTTATTCTATAAAAGCCCTCCTATTTTCTGTGTTGGAACGACAGTAGGAGCTCTCCTAAACTCTTACTGTCTTCACGACTGTCGTAGCCTGCTGCAGATTTTCCTTATACGATGGAACATCGCCCTAACCGCCGTGAGTTGATGCTCACCACGAAGCTATTGCTGTTGAAATAGGTCTGACAAGGACCTCCAACAAGTGTTATGTTGAGATGGGTGCGAGCTTGAATCTTCTCGAGTAGTTTAAAAATGTAGTTTGAATATGTCGTGTTAGATGATCACTAATACAAATGAACTAGGTAAAGTCTGTAAAATTCTGCTCAAGTTGGGTAAAAATTTTAGCACAACTCTGGTGTGCAGTCAAGTGGAACCACACATTTATAGAATACAAAATGAATGAATGTTCATGGATTCAAAGAGGTAGAAGGTTGATATTACTCTAGACAAGTAACTTACGCAATTATTTCCTGCTTTGGAATGAGATAAGTTCCGTTCTTCGCATGGAAGTATATGTCGGATCTTAATTAAAATAAATGTGAATTCGACGAGCGGTAATAAATAAAAAAGGTAAAATTATGTTAAATACTTAAATAACATGGATCCTTATTCTATACCGACTGTGCCGGCTACTTTTTCAGTTAAGTCACAACTAAATTGTATCTAAAAGCATTTACCAAATAAAACCATAAAAACAAAGTCAAAAGGATTTACTTCTGTAAAAATAACTTACTCTGCCTCTTGGTAAAGTGAGTTTTGTTTGTTGTGTTGAATGACTTTATCTAAGTATACCTTTGCATGCAACAGTGCTTCCATGTCTCTAAATTAGAAGAAACCCAATGATTATTACATACTAATAATTTTAAGAAACATGTTTAGTAAGTGGTGAACAATAATATAAGACAAACTTGATTTTTCGCTTCAACTTAAACAAAAGTTGTGTAAAGCTTTTACAAAAATAAAGTTGGCTTAAAGGATTTTTTAGCCAAATAAAAGGCCCTGATAATTACATTAAAAAAACGTGTTATTACTCACGCAACAAATTCATCTTCCATGGATTCAAATTCGGAAGGTGTATATCTCGAATACAAAATCACCGTTTCATCTGCTTTTACGATTCCAATACTCACCGTTGTCTCTGCCACATGTTTTAAATTACTGTTGAAGCAAAAAAATGGGGGTAAGCTGAACAGAGTGTAATTCAGTTGCAAACCATGTATGTTGTTTACGTATTTACTACATTAACTAAAACAATATTGAGATAATGGATGGTTGATGGATTTTGCTGTTTTAAAGCTCACCTATCAGTTGCCCTGATGATCAACTCATATTTACCATCTTGATCACCATCAATGGCTGATGCAAGGTAAATATCACCCTTTGTATTGTCCCTGGAAGGTTGAATTCCAAATGTACCCTATAAATATTTTAATGACGAATATATGATAGTAGAAACCTAATAGTATAATCATCATCACTTGTTTATGTTTGTATTGCAGGGAAACTTAATATATATAGCACACATATGTTTTATTTTACATCCTATGCAGTACATTCATTCAACTTGTACCCACTTCCAGTTACCAAATATGAAACTTTGTGGGTGGTTGTATTTTATTTTTCCTATACCTTTCTTTATTGAAGCCAATTTAAACAACCTTTTAATGACTACTAGCTTAGGGCAAATTGTCATTAAGGAGCCTGGCACAATGTTTTTTCCTGGTTGTGCATTTTTTTCCAGAAAACAAAGTATAATGCTTACTAATACTAATACTAAAATAACAACTAGTTTTTGAAATTTAGTTTTTAATTTATAAGTTATGACTGTTTAAAAAATTAGATTTCAAAACTGTCAAATACGTCACCAGTGGGCACTGTGATGTCACAATACAATATTTTGTTAGTGGAAAAAATGTGGTCTATTTGTTCTTTGTAAAAATAGACAAACGTTTTTAATACGTTTTTAATATGCTTTTATTCTATGTGGGTCTTGGTAAAGACCTGGGATTTAGGCTAGATCCTGCTTTTTACCCCAAACCTTTTTTACCCAGGCCAGTGTGACTTTGTCTTAGACCTCATCCCTGACAAAGTCCTTGACTCCGACCTGGACCAAGTATCGCCACAGTGTCCTGGCTTACAATTTATAAAACCCACTAATGACTACTGGGTCGTAGCAATGTTCATTAAGTGGCTTGCCAAAGTAAGTGCTCTAGCAATGAAGCCACAACCCCAGTTTAATAAGACCTCTTGTTGTACAACTAAACCGCATATGTTACATAACTATTCATTAACACTTTGACTGTAATGTATGAAGTTTAGTAAAAAAAATGATATATTAAAAATTGAAAACAAATAACAGATCAAGTTATTTAGGGAACAGGAATATTTTACCGATCTGTTAAATGAATTTCCATGTAAAACCCACATACTGCTCTTTATTGAGTAAGTGGGAACTTCTGCTAGTCCAGTATCAATGTCAGTTGCCCAAACTTGAATAATTGTAATATCAGGATCAGGTTGTGTGTCAAACGGAACATCTGAAACAAATTTGTAGCAAAACAGATTTTCTTACATGTTTTTGCCTAAACTGCCAAATTACATTATAAAAACAAAGCAATACGTTTGAGCTTTTAATATATAAGTTGAGAGTCATGTAGCTACCGCATGCAGAAAAAAAAACAATCACAATATGTATTTTAACTGTGACTTTTGTAGCTCTACGATAAAAAGAAGAGATGATAATAAAAATTGCAAAATAAAAATACCAGTTTCATAAATTTCCTTGGTAAACACTGGAAGATTATCATTGATATCTGTGATGGTACATATTACATGTAGTAATGAATTATCATCTGGATTCCATGCAATATTTTTTCTCTGTCTGTTGTTTGCTAAGTATTCAGGATCATTAGATGCCTGGCAAAAAAGATTTTTCAGTTCAATTATAATCCTGTCTAAATACTATTTTGGGGTTTTGATATTAATTTAGGTTTAGTTTATTTTATTGTGTTCTGGTGACAATTAGTAAATTAGTATAAATATTTTAATTAAAATTTTGTCGAAAAAAAAATCTGATATTTTACCTTAACTATTAAATCATATGAATCATTTTGTTCATGATCGAACTTGATCAATGTAGTCAGGAATCTGGTTTCCTTATCAAGACTAAAGTTACCGACTCCTGTGCCACCTGCAGATAGAATATGTTGCAAAACATTTCCTGCTACTATTGTGGGCAAATGTGTCCTCGGGCGAGGACACTTAACAGCAATTGCTCCAAAATTAAGGGCAATTGCTCTAATGCAGGCGTGCCCAACCTTTTTTGACCCAAGATCTACTTTTCAACTAACCAACTGCACGCGGTCTACCAGCTAGCGTCAACGTATGCCGAAATATCTCTTGTATGCGTTTATCCCCTGTATAAGCAACTGCAGCGGTTCAATGAACCATGCTCATGGTTTTAACTTATCAGCAACAAAACTACTTTAATTACTACACAAATTTCGTTACCAAAACTAACTAAACTGTAACAAACGAAATACGTCACACATACAATTGTTGCGTCACACCTCACACGTCATCTTTAGCGGAGCTTAGTTGTGTTTTTGCAGGAAAATCCCTCTCATAGTCCCGTGTACCGTTCTAAAGTGCTGCTCCTGATTTGCTTTTTTGCCCTACGCTACCGTTGCATATTAAACAAACAGGCTTTGAATACGAATAAACAGGAAAAAATAATCGTCCTCCTATTTAGCGATAAAATGATAGGTCTTGGCTCGTTATCTCTCTGCCATGCTACTAACGTTTGTTGCGATGGCTTGTCAAAAGTCGGAAAGGATAAAAATTTTGGGGAATATAGCCAAAAATACTTAGTTTGAAGCACAGAGAGTTGGGCACGCCTGCTCTAATGTGTTCCCTCTTATGGGTTGTCTGAATTGTCAGCCATACAATTAAAAAAATAATAATAATCACCCACAAAGTTGTGGTAAGTGGGCACAGGGTGTATTAAACAAAACACCTGTGTTATAACAAATTGCATTTGCCAGCTATGAGAGGATAAAGCAAGTATCATTTATTTATTCAATCTACAAAAACTGGTTCAATTTGCAAAAATCATATGTTTTTCGTACATATTAATAATTTAAAGTTGACATACACCAAGATAATGATAGCATCCAGTTTTGTACTCATCTAAACATTTGATTCATTGTTGGTAGTTAGTTTCGCCCTCACTCTACTCAGTAATTTATATAGAAGATAAATTCATCAAACATAGGCTTACCAACTATAAAATAATAGTTTTGTGTATTTTCTGGCAAATCCTTATCTTGTGCCCCAAGTACAGGGATTTCAATTGTGAACGGACTTTTCTCCTCTTCAACAGATATGAATTGAGTGTTGCTGTCCTGTATGATATCATTACATGTATTTAAAGCAATTAAATTTATTATTTATATGCACAGCTTATGTGGTAGGTTCACATACAACCTATGACGTTTTGCCATTTACAAGAATGAAACTTGGTGGGCGATTGTTTTACAAAATGAGTGCCAATTTAGGCATCCTAAGTGATCTCCTGGTAGAAAAATAAAGTGTCTTGCCCAACGACACTTATGCCCACAATGACAGAAAATAATAAAACACACAAATTTATAATTACAGGAAGGTAGAAGGGTGGATTATCATCGACATCTGTAACTACAATGATAAGTTGAGTTTCTTCGGAGCGAGGGGGGTTTCCTCCATCCTCCGCCATAATGTTAAGCTTTTGAATAAACAAATAAAACATAAGTGACAGCTTAATAAAGTCTACACCCTACTTTGTTTTAACTTGTACATTTTAGCTAAGCTCAAAGAAAAAGAAAAGTAGAAGTTATAAAGATATTATTCTTAACACTGTTCTAATTTCAGGACATAAAGATAAAAAAGTTTAAATTTTTATTTACTTAATACAATCGAGTGGGCGAAGATGGGACACTTTGTCAGGCAAGACTTTTTTATTGTCCTTTTACGGACCACCATTTAATGATAATCAGAAAAAATAACGTTACAGAATTATTCTACAGTATTATCACGACTTTATAAAAACACTTGTCAAAGCCGATTACAGTTTTTATTATTAAAAAAATATGTTAAATAGAAACAGCATTTTTTACCTTTTACTAAATTTAAATGCTCACTAAATCATAGTAAAGCCGAAGAAATTTCGTAGTTTGCGAGTGTAAACGATTAAACTAGTTTCATAGATTCATAAAAACTTGAATATTTGGAACATACTTGAATATTTCCTGATTTTGTCTCGTGCAACTAGTTTCAGTTGTGTGAAAAAAACTGAGATATAAACATGGGGAAAATGAGTTTTGTAGGTTTTTATCAGACCTGCTTTAGGTTTGCTTATACCCTATGGATAATCTAAAGATAATATATAAAATATATATTTTAAATTTAGACATTTCCGTTTGATTTTATGAAAAGTGGTCTAGGCAAAAAACAATGTGTAGTATTGCTGAATTTGTATCAAAATTGTAAACTGTATTAGTTATTATTAACTTCTGTTATTAAACGGTAATATGCGTTTCAGGATACAATCTATATCAATGGATTTTTATCAATTCTTTGTACTTTGTAGGATACAATATTTATTAATTGATGTTCAAACATTACCCATTATTGTTTAAACAATACCAATTTTCATGCAATGATATAATGTAGGTAACATGTCATAAATTATAGCGGTAGCCGGTAGAGCAAGGAAAAGAATGTTTAAACTTGATTTTCAAAGCGTACAGTATAGTTTCGTGTTATTTACATGTATACCTAATAATAAATTCATTTACTAATCAAAATTAACAAGGATTTTAAACTTTCCTGTCTTACCCTGTCTGTTTTTAAACTTGTAAAATTACACCTGTCGTGCGAATCGTTAAATAACTCCTTGTGTGTTTTAATATATTTTTTTGGATTGTTGTCTATTAATAAAGGAATGATAGTACTAATTCGTGGTATGACCCAGAAAACTATTCTTTTATTTTGGAATTATTGGTCAATATGTGTTTAAGTGTCCCATCTTTCCCCACTGTACTATAGAAAACTTTTTAATAAAAAGTGTAATAAATTATATACATAAACACATGTGTCTCAATTAATACATTTTATTTTCGGCCATGCTTTGTTTAATTCATGGTTTTCCAAATAAGTTTATTTATGGCATATTTTAGTACTGTCCATATGTTGTTATCCCCAGTCTTTTTATACTTTTCTTTATAAATCATTTAATTACAATGTACCGCATATCTCTCAGTTGTCTCTCTGTCCATGTTGCTTAGTAGAGTAATATTCCCACTTTCATAACCAATTTGAAAATTGTCCAAGTTGTTAAGGAGAATGAAGTGAACATGACCGTTTTCTCCGCGGTCCTTGTCTGATGCTATGACTTGGAATACTAGTTCTTGGGTTGGTGAGTTCTTAAAATGTTGAAGATTTATTATATTATGATAGTAAGGTATGATCAAATTAAATCTTTAAATTCAAAGCATAATTTCCTTGTGGAAATCCCAATCACATTGCTTGTAACTCTCTGTAACTAAACCCAATATTCTTATTTTATGATCTGTAGCTTAAAGAATGTCAACTTTAAATTGCTGTATTTAAATTATTGGTTTTTAGTTTGCGGCTGTTGACTGTCAAATGAGGGAAAAACTGGAAAATCAACAAAATCCCTTTAACTAATAAAGTAGTTACCTCCGCCAAAAAGATTTCTTGACCAAATTCAATGTTCTGAAACTCGGGAAAGTTAATGTTTGCATCAATTACATCAATTTGCATTTGACACATAGAGGACAATGGTACAGTACCATTATCAGTAGCATTGATAGTAAGAAGATATTTGCTTTCCTTATTTCTTATGCTTTTGAGTAGTGCAACTTCACCACTACTTTCAGATATTCTAAAATGTCCTAAAAACAATAAAAAAAAATCAATTTAAAATTCAATTAAAATTTGTAACTTATACTGTTAAAAGAATGGCCACCATTGCCGAAATTTACAATAGAAGCTTTAGTTAGTTCTCTTAAAGTTATGTAACAGTTTGTTATCTCTCATGTGTCTCCTGTTAATGTTTATCTTCTGATTTCAAGCTGTTGCGCAGCGCTAAAAAGGCTTTCCCAAAAAAACATCAAACCAAGTTGTTTAACCCAGAAATTAGGTTTTAGCATATATTCTTAATATGCCACTGTAAAGTATTGCTTTCTAGGGACAGAGGTTTTTATCGAAAATAAAAGCATATATTCTTAGTATGCCTGCATCGAAACCAAAGTGACCCCGGTTCAATGCTCAACGGTGATACTAACACTGATCGGTGTAAGTGTCCTTGGGCAAGACATTTAACAGACATTGCTCCAACCTAGCGGTCACTAATGGGTTGTCCAAATGATACGCCATGCCAAAAATAAAAACTATACACCTAGTTAAAAAGTGTGGTAACTCATAAGCACACAAGGATAAAAAAAATCTGAGTCTGACTGCAATGCAGTGTTGCGGCACCGTTTGCAAGACTTAAATGGGCTTTCCAGGTGTTAGGGTAATGGGCCAAATCTAGCCTAAGTCCCAGGTTCTTTACAATGACCTCACCCACAAAAAATAAAAAAAAAGCTACCATCATCATTTCCGCCCACAATGGAATATTTAATCTTGCTGTTTTCCCCAACATCCAAGTCTTCTGCACTGACTGTACCAACTGAATCTCCAACCTCCCCATCTTCACGGAAGGACACACGATAAATATCCTGAGTGAACTGTGGTGGACAGTCATTAAAGTCATCAATCTTTATTTTTACTTCTACAGTTGTTTTATGCGATCCAGTTTGGCCACGGTCATCACTGGCTTCCACAGTTAGCACATATTCAGCTTTAGCTTCACGGTCAAAGTTTTTACCTTGTGCAACTGTAATTTCTCCCTGTTTTTAAATTGTAGTATTAGATTGTTACCAAAATCTACCAAACGTTCCAGAAGATACGTTAAATATTCTAGAATAAATTGTTGTAGAGATTGTTGGTAAGTATAAAATAGCAAGGCCATTAAATACAAATGCCCATTTAGGCTTTACTGCATCCCATGTATTTTAATACAATGCTTAAAATCTGTGACTGTGTTGGTGTGTTAAATCACACCTATTTTACCTTAACAACAAATTTGCTAATTGAAAGATTTATCCCATACATTTTGAACCCTATCTTTAAATGTTGTTTTTAACCTTTCTAACCCGCCCCTAAACCAGAGGTTAGAGGTTCAGCTCGCCGCTGCTATCCTCGAGAGAGCATATTTCCTTGGACAAGACACAGAAATTGTTCAAATCCAGTGTTTACTAATGACATGTCTAAAAAAACCAATCACCCACAAAGATGCAAATGTTGTAACTCTGGGGCATGAGGTGTATCAAACATCAGTGTAATGTGTTATAACTTATAATTGTTGTTTTCCCATTATATAATTGTGTTTTTTCCCCGTAAGGAACTAAATTCAAGCTAGGCTACATGTGCCTTAAAAACCATGAAATGTAAAACATTTTAAACAATTATCAATAATTCAAGTTTACATGATATATTAAACACAACAAAAAACAGTAAAGTATAATACAAAAATATTTTTGTGTGTCATAAACACATCCAGAAACCACATGGGCAATGACCCAAAAAAAGCTGAAAACTCCCTGATATAAAGTGGTCGTGAATTAACATTTGTTTGCAGATTCAATATATATTTCTTTGCCTGTCATTATAATTATAAAATTCCCTAATTGTTTTGTATATACTTACCGTTACTGCAAAAAAAGAAATGTTTGGATCATTTACTGTGAATATGATGTTAATACTTGGTTAACAAAATATATTTTCCATAAACGCATTATTAGATTTGTGTTATGTCCTGTAGCAGTTTGTTTGTAAAAGATACACAATGTTTTGTTAAAACAATGGGATCAATATTAATATAAAAAAAAACCATCACACAAAAAGACCTACAGTGGTATGGTTCATGGCAAACTGACTGTAGTCATCTCCTCTGATAATGGTATACATGATTTCACCAAATCCTTTTTCCAAAGAGTCTAAATCATCTGCATGAACTGTAATCACGTGATCAGGGAATTGCACAGTCTCTGCTATTGCTGTAGAGTAATTTGTCTGAAAAGCAATCACATTTTTATTTTATAAGCATTTGAATATTCTTTAGTGGCAGGGCAATTTAGTGTTATAACATAAAGGATTTTATACAGCTCAAAACACTTATGAGTTAAACATGCAACTTTGTTGGATATCATATCCAATTTTTACCAGAGCCATAGAAATACTGGGTAGTCCAACCCATTGTTACATAAAACGCAAATTGAACATCAATTTGTGTCCAAAATGATATGGTAGGTATGGGGTAAATGCATGGTTTTCAATAATTAAAAGGAAAACTTGAACTTAAAAACATCTTTAAAGGTTGGAAAGTAGTTTAAACTCATTGCAAAATTCAACGCTTTTGGACACACAATAAAGGCAGTTGGACTAACCTGTGTTTCTATGACCGTGGTTTTAACAATTAATTTTTTTTCATGAACACACACCTACAAAAGCTCCAAACCAGGTATGCTCTAATTAAGAGGTTAACCGTTCAGTCACTGTGCTACAGGTCCCAAAAATGTTTAAAATAATTTAGACAAGTGCAAAATGAAAAACAGAATCAATTCAAAAATTTTTATACTTTTAAATACTACCTGTGTATAGATTGGAGAATTGTCATTTATGTCGTTAATTTTAACTGCCACCACAATGCTTGTAAACCTTGGTGATGGTATCCCCTCGTCAGAAGCTACAATAGTGATGTTTAAAACATCACCAACTGTTTCCCGATCAATCACTTTTAATGTGGATAGCTGACCTAGAATTTAAAAACACCAGATAAAACACAACAATGCCTACATACTCCATATACAAAAGTTTATGCTTTTATACCTTTGGTTGGGTTGGTGTTGCTGAGGGTAAAATAGTCTGAGTAATTTCCAGTCACAGTGTAAGTCACAGTCCCATTATCACCTTTATCAGGATCTGTTGCTGTAACCTGCATACAACCATAAAGTATGAAAGAAACATAAATAAATCAATGGATAAGTTTACCTTTTTTATTCCCATACAGTGGGGAAACAACAGTTGTCAAAACACATGTCTCCTATTATGTAAACTGTCTGCATCTTAGTTACATTTTATGTAGTTGGTTTAATTTTCTTTTATTTTTATGGCTTACAATTTTGGAAACCACTCAGCTGGGCCAATTTCTCTAAATGTCTGCCCAAGAACACTTACGGGTACAGTAGTGTTAATGTCAAACCTAACTTTCACCGGCTGTTGTCTAGAGGCAACCACTGAGACACAGTGCCGAACAAATATGATTGCATCACGGCGGACATTAATCACACTTTGTGATCAAAATTTTTAGACCGAAGTCGACATTTTACACACCTGACCAACAAATGCAGAAGCTTCTACACCTTCATTCACTGAAAAACTTTGTGGAGTCGATATAAATACAGGAGAATTGTCATTAATATCGAGAACTAGAATCGATATCGTTTCTGCAAAATGTAGTAAATTTTAGAACTGGGCAAACAGTTTTTAATTTGTTACAAACCAAAACTTATTGTTATCACATATGGGGAAAAGGTGTTTATCTTACTTCTTACTAGTATGCTTTAATCTTTAATGAAATCAGTGATAAGTTTAATCTCTTAGTCATTAATCGCTTACTTAGCGCATTTTGAGAGCCAAAAACATTTACAGCATTCATATCAATAACTTCAATTGTCAAAGTGAATCTTTCAATTGTTTCTCGATCCAGTTCTTTTATTAGACTGAGTACCCCAACCTAAATTTAGTTGGTATTAAAATAAAAAAAAATAAAAAATATGGACATATTACATTTAGGAATTTGTAATTCATTAAGTATCAAAATATAAAAATTAAAACATACTTAGAACAACTGCAATTAATCTACACCTGTGACAAGTATAATATAATATATACATTGACACTATAAGAACAGGCAAGACAAATGATCTTGTCTGTTAGTAGCTTATGTGTATTTATGTTTTTTCGGTTTGTGTGCATATTTCTGATTTTAAAATACTATTTACAAAACATGTTTACAATATTATATCAACTTCAGGATACACACCCTACCAAATGAGAGTCAGAAAAACAAACAATCATACCTCATGTATAGTATCTATGTTGAAATATCCATTACAATAAGAAGGTAATAGGTTGATTCCAGACTCATCTTCACATTCAACAGCGTTCAATGAAAAATTCAAATTATGGTCTTCATCAACATCTGTTGCATTTAGATGTAAAATCTCTGCAAAAATATAGTTGGAATATATTATCAGTAGACACAGACAAACTATTAATCTGACCATGGATATATAGTAGAGTAAGGGGAGATAAGACAATTAAAGGGGCATACCAACAAAAATTTGTGTATGGATAGAGATGCTCAAATGTGACCTAAAGGTAACATCAAAATTTCCCAAAACGATACAGCTTCTAAAAAAAATGCCTGAAAAAAAAGTGGTCAAATTAGCAGTTTTGAAACTTATATTTTTTAAAAGCTGTTTTCTATTTTTAAACTTTGATGGTACATTTAGATCACATTTAAGCATATCTATCAATACACAAATTCGATTTTTCGTTGATATGCCCCATTGAGCACATATTACCCAATATTTACTAATTCAAAAATATATAACGACCATTGGGTGATACCATGAATTAGTACTATCATTCCTTTAATAATTGAAAACAATTAAAAAATATATTAAAACACATGAGAAGTTATTTAACGACTTACACAACCGGTAAAATTTTACAAATTCAAAAACACACAGGATCAGACTTGAGAGATCAAAATCATTGTTAATTTTGATTAGTAAATGAGTTTATTATTAGGAATACGTGCAAATAACACAAAATAATACAGTAAGCTTTGAAAATCAAGTTTAAACATTCTTTATCTTGTCCTACTGCTATAGTTTTTAACATGTTACCTACATTATATTGTTGTCTGAAAACTGGTATTGTTTGAACGATAATGGGTATTGTTCGAACATCAATTGATAAACTTTGTATCCTACAAATGCATATCAACTTCTAATAACAGAAAATTGATGATAATTATTATTAAAGTTTCCTTTTTTGCTGCGAATTGAGTATTGCTACGCTGTTTTTCGCACAGGCCATTGAACATATATTATCTCCAAGTACAAATGACTAAATTCCAAAAATAGTTTTAATATATTCTTTTGTTATTATATTAGTATATTATATTTAGATACCCAATGAGGTATAAATTATTGAATTAAAAGCCAAACTTTTACAGTTTGGCAATAAAAACCTACAAAATCACAATGTGGGAAAAGATGGGACACTAAATTAACATATTTTTATACTTACACTATTCTGCAACTAGTAGTTAGCCTACCGAATTTAACCGGCTGTCGTAGTTTCTTTGTCATGTAAACCTTGTATATATAACTTTAAAGCAATACTTTTTTTCTTGTTTTTATCTCAAAATTAAGTTACATTGATTCCTGCTTTTTCCCTCATGTTTATATCTCATTTATTTTCACAAAACCAAAACTAGTTTTATGAGATAAAATCAAACTGTACGAAATATTAATTTTGATGGATCTATAAAGTTTTTTGATAAATCTATGATACTTGATTTTTCACACTCGCTAACTACCTCATCGGCTTTACCATGATTTACCGAGCATTCAAAATTAGCACTTTACTATTTGGCATTTTATTTGTTCAAAAACTACTGTTCCTATTTAACATATTTTTTAATATTATATTTCTGTAACATAATTTTTCTGATTATCAATAAAGTATCCAATCTTTCTCCACCCTACTATAGCGAATGTATTTTTGTTAATTAATTTTTCCAGTTTAACATTTCATCATTCTTTAAAGGCAGCCCTTACAGATTGAATAATTTATAAAAAAGGTTTGAATTATACACACTCTTCTTTTAACATATTAACTTTGGTTGCATTTGAATATTAGTTGTTTGTTTTTCTATACTACTTGAATGTTTTTCCATACATTTATTAATGGCATGTTTTAAGGATCGTTGTGGTAATGAACAGATAAAGAGATTGTAATGTTAGGTAAGTTGTGCAAATTTTGTACTTTCTAGATCGACAATTATAGATTACCTGCAAGTGGATTATTCTCTTCTACATCGAATGATGAAGGAATGTTTCCAAATTGAGGAGCTACATCATTAATGTCTGTAACTGTAATTTCAACTGTTGCTGTTCCAGTTTTACGTGTGCTTCCACCATCAGTGGCCAATATCTTTATGGTGTAAGATGAAACATCTTCATGGTCTAGGTTGCTATCCTTTGTCTAAATTCAAAGTATATAAGTATGTATTATATGTAGGTCAATAGTAATACCAGCAGCTATCTCTTTACAGGCAACTATTTTTATTATGACAGTTTGTATTTAATGGCAATATAAGGTTAAAATAGCTGTGGAGCATTAAAAAAGAGTGAAATTTTTAATGTTTTTTTTTGCATGGTTGTTTAATGCTTCTGATATAATTAGATTTTTTGTTACCATAAAGTAACAATATAGTATACCTGAGCTTTTTCAAAATACTTTTTTATGTTTATGGTGATAAATTGTTGTGATCGAATAATTGATGTAATTATACAAGCAGCAAATATTAATAATAATAATTGTAAACAGGAAACGCTTTTTCCTGCTAACAGCACTGCAGATAATGTCACTAATAAAACATGCCTAAATACATGCTGAACGTTATGCATTCTTTTATTTGGTATTTTACAGTCAATAATACAACATAGGTACTGTTGAGATGTCTCAGAAGATGTACAGAACCCAGGGTTCCATAAGCCCCGTTCATTCAGCATCAACTAACATGAGTACAAGTGCTCAGGTATTAACAATTATATTTGATATATTGTCTTTAAGTTGTTTATGTATATTTTAATGTCAAATCTTAATTAAAATTTGAATTTCTGTGTTAAAAAGCAGATTCTTTTTGTTTAAAATATTATGTAATCCTTTATATCTTAATTTGCATAGAATGATGAAAGTTTTGAACGTAATATGGAAATATTATTAAACCAACATTTGCTAAAAGTCTCTGCACTGGGAAAACTGATAAGTCAAGAAAAGGAAGAACCAGATTCAAACAAAGGAGAATCAGCTACTGGTTATATTCATTGTACAGTTACATACATATTTGTATTTTAATCTCCGTTATTACAGAGGAGAAAAAAACTGTTGGCACTAAAGAAAATCAAGAGAATAAAGTGGGCGTAGCAGAATCGTTGTACACAGTTCTTCAAACACAAAACAATGTTCAAGGTGAAGCTAGTATTATGCAAAGTGCAGAACATAGTGCACTAGTACAACAGGAAGAAGACCAAGCTGGAACAAAATATCCTAACAGTATGAATAAATCCAACAAATTACTAATAACTTAATGCATGTTAACCCCAAGTTTGAGCACTAAGAGTTTAGTTTTCATGTATAAGTTTTACTTGTTTTAATCAAATGAAATGGATTTTTATTTCAGTTATTCCTGAAACTGAAAACGAAGAAAGAGTTATTGTAAGTTTGCTGTTTGTTATTTTTTTGGTTCAGTATTCATCAATTTGCAAAGTATCTCAAAATACAAATGTTGTTACAAATTGAAAAGGGAGATGATAATTTGCATCAGCTCATAGCAATGAAAGAACGAACAGTTGAAGAAGAAAATGGGAGAATGCAACGTGAGGCAGCACACGAAAAGTTACAAAAGAACAATCAGACCGAGGCATCCACTTTAAGTGAGAGATTTTAATGCTTCCTTAGCAAAATTATCCAAAAGCTAAATATTCTAATAAGGAATAAAGTTTATGCAAAATAATTAATGTTTTCCTTAAATGCAAAATCTGATTTTACTTTGTTCCATAGAACCAAAAATGAACAGAACATACAAGATTATACGGTGTGATGAATTTGGAAATGAATCAACAGTGATGATTAATGTTACAACAGAGGATGGAGAGATTGAAGATAAAGAGGCTCAGGTTAGAATTGCTAGTATAAATGTATGTCTTTGGGCAGGATATCTAACAGTAATTGCTTCAAACTAGTAGGGAAGACATACAAAAAAGAAACCTGCAAAAAGGTTTATTTGTTAGCACAACCTTTCTTTTATGTTAAAATAAATTTTACGAATATTTACATCCCTTTGATACAGATCATCGCATTAGACACTGTAAAACAAATGGAGAAAAATTCAGAAGAAAATGCAAGAATTGCACTGTTAGCATTAGACAACGTAAGACAAAAAACTACGGCTTTTCTTCATGCTTTAGTTTTCGGCTTCATTAAAGATGTACACAATTGTGCAGAGTTGTGAGACAGAGGAATTGTCATTTGATCAAACAACAGATGAGAACACTGAAAAAAGGCATGGAGCACTGTGGCATATTAAGAACACATTTTCCCCGAAGAAAAAATCACCTAGTTAGTTGCATATAAGGAACTAGAATAACACTTTATTTTGTTCCTTTGGTAATAGTTGTAAATATGAGAAAATCAATTAAAAAATCATATTAAAAGGTTTATGCCAATTTCAAAATAAAAGGCATGTCTAATTTACACAATACCTGTTTTTAACGTTTAGTTTACTACTAACAAAAATTACATCATAAAAATACCATTAAGTGTAGAAATGATTACTGTTTAAAGTAGCTCAAGAGGAACAAGAACCCGAACAGGGAATCTGGAACAGGTTAAAAAAGAATTTAAAAAAATCTCCCAGCCAAGTTGAAGCCACTGCATCCGAGGTACAAATTTTATACCTGTGCCCCCCTAAAGGGAAAATAGAATAAACTGTGGGCGTTTCTGTCGTCAATTGCTTTAATCCAGTGGTCAGTTATGAGTTTTCCAAATTTTTACCCAAGTTTCCCTTCCACAAATATAAATAAGTGATCATCACATTTATTAAAATATTTTGTTGCTCAGGTACATATGTCACCAACAAAAAAGTTTATGAATGCAATCAGCTCATTAAAAAGTTCTGTATCCGATGCAAAAGAGGTTGAGGAGAAGGTAAAGTTAAACTTGAAATAATTCTTTCTCAAAGAGACAAAATTAACCTTATCGAACAGGTTCAAAGGCAAGATCTAAGCCAAGTGGGTGAATTTGTTTCAAAAAGAATGCATACTGCCTACTACACTGATGATAATGTGTACAATTGGTCGTATGGAGGTTATGAAAAAGTAAGTTATTTAAACAACTTTTTCAAACAAATCTAAATGAGCTGATGAGTACCCAGTCTCTGAAGGAAAAGGATTAAAAACGCAAATTCAACCGCTGGAGTAAAAAAATAAGCCATGCGGCAATTAAGGGTTTTTCATGAAAAGATGTGTCAATCAATTTTAACCATTTCTAGTTTTTAAACTACCGAGGAAAATTTAAAACAAATTTAAAGTTTGGTATAATGAAGGTTTTACTAAATATATAAAAATTGTAAAACATAGACTTTAATGTGTTTTAATATTTTGATTGCTCATAGATACTATGCTGACCCACTTTTTCTACCATTGGGTAATTTTAACCTTTTTTTAATGAGTGTTCATACACCTAGTACCAGTTTACAAATCACCATGTATGTTACTTTGTGAGTGATTTTTTATGTCTGGCTGATAACTAACCATTCATCACCATTGGGTTGAAGCAATTTGCTTTCTAGTGTCTTGCTAAAGGACGCATTCGCCCACAATAATAGCAACAATGAGCCATGAACCCATTACCTCTGGGCGCTACCACTTTGCCATCGCGACAGATTGTTTATCTTTTTATTTCTAGTATATAGCTAGATTAAATCAAAAAATTAAAACCAAATAAAGTCTATATTTTATTATTTTTTAAAATATTTACAGGGAAAAAAGTAAGGGCTACTTTTTTAGGAAAAATGTCTGCATTGTCGCAAAGCTATTTCTTTTTTTCAGTAGATTTATTTCACTTACCAAATTAAACTGTTTGACACCTTTAGATCACTTTTCAGCATATCTACCGATTTACAGATTCCGATTTTTTATTTAAATAAAAAGATAAAAAAGCTAATGACATCAAAAAAACTCTTAACTTTTATGCTTTTGAATTTTCAAAGGTAATAGAAATTAGAGAAAAAAGAGATAGAGCCTCTGTTCCCTATATTGCTGCACAAAGTAAAAAAGATGGAGGAAAGATTTACACTTCGGATAAGAGTGGAAAATGCATTCGTATTTATACCAGCGATGGGACTTACTTGTAAGTACCTAATTTTCAATGTACTTTTTAATGTAAATATAGAAAATATGTATTATTTCACCGACGCCGTGGCAATGTGGTAAGGGCGCCTGCCTTGAACCAATAGGTAATAGGTTCAATGCTCGTCGCTTCTACCATTGTGGGCGTATGTGTCCTTGGGCAAGACACTTAACGGCAATTGCTCCAACCCAGTGGTGACTAATGGGTTAATTACCTACAAAGTAACATACATGGTAACTCGTAAGCTGGCACGAGGTGTATAAACACCCGTGTTATAACGACTGTCATTTTCCGGCCCCGTGAGGATAAAGTAAGTTATATTTATTCATTCATTTCAATTTTAGACACATGTTGAGCTGCAAAAAAGAACCGTTAAGTATTGAAACGTATCAAAATGACAAACTGGTGTGTGCTCACCCTGAAAACCATTGCTTTGATTTGATTGACATGATAGGTGGGTGAATCATAGCTAACATAACAGTTAAAACAGTTAAAAAGGTAATAGAATATTGTCAAATAACCCAATAATTTTAGTCTCAAAGCAAGTGCAATCCATAAGCAACAGAAGCCTTAAGAAGCCAAGAGGGATTGCCATTAACTCACTGCGGGGTGAAGCAGTTGCAGTGACTGATGTTGAAAAGCTAAATAAATGCTCAATTAAAATCTTTGACATTAAAAGTGGTAAGAAGTTAAACTTTTATAATTGGTGTTCATATATGCTTTTCTGTATCGATTGCATAATTTCAGTTTTTCTGTTGTAGTTTTTTAAATAGTTTAAATACAAATAAGACAACTTAAAAATCATACCGTTTTAAGTGGAAAACTGTACAGTTAGCTCGAAAAATATATTTACACCAGTTATAAAATTGACATTAGTTTTCCTTTCAAACACCTACAAAGTTGTAGAACAATGGTTAGTCTGTTCTCATGGTAGCTGAAAAGTATGAGTTTGAAAGGCCAGTGCTGCTAACCTGCAACCTTCTTTTAGCATGTGCATACTAGCTTGAATGTAGTATAGTAGGGTGGGGGAGATGGGACACTTTGTCAGATGAGCTTTTTAATTTTCTTTTTACAGACCACAATTTAATGATAATCAGAAAAATAATGTTACAGAATTATTCAACAGTATTATCACGACTTTATAAAGTGCATGTCAAAGCCGATTAATGTTTGTAAATGTTAAAATATTATGTTAAATTAAAAGAGTATTTTTTGAACACATAAAAAATGAAAAATAGTAATGGAGTGACTTTGAATGCTTGCTAAATTATTGTAAAGCTGAATAAGTGTTGAAGTTTACGAGTGTGAATGATTTAACTAGTTTCATAGATTCATAACAAAAACTTGAATATTCCGTACAGCTTGATTTTGTCTCCTAGTTTTAGATTTGTAAAAGTTAATGAGGTATAAACATGAGGAAAATAGGCAGAGGTCAACATGACTCTAATTTGGGTTAAAAATAAAAACAACAAAAACATATTGTTTTTAAGTTATATATATAAAGTTTACTTGACAAAGAAACTAGCATAGCCGGTTAGTTTCGGCATGTTAACTACAAGTTGCAGAATACTGTTAATGTAAATATATTTCAATTTGAAGTCCCATTTTGTAGTGTAAGTTTTTATTACCAAACTTTAAAAGGTTTGCTTTTAATGCAATAATTTATACCTCAGGGGTTATTCAGATATAATATAGTAATATAATAACGAGATAATATATGAAATATATATTTGAAATTCAGTCATTTGCACTTGGAGATAATTTATGAGAAGTGGCTTGTGCCAAAAACAGTGTAACAATACCCGTTTTAGCAAAAATGTAAACTTTATCAACAGTTATTATCAATTTTCTGTTATTACAAAATGATATGTTCAAACAATACTGATTTAATGTTTAAACTTGATTTTTAAAGCACACAGTATTATTCATGTTATTTGTATGTATTTCTAATAATAAACTCACAAACTCACTTATCAATCAAAATCAATGGTGATTTCAAATTGTCTCTTCTTACCCTGTGTGTTTTCCCTGTGTGTTATTTGTATTTGTAAAATTACACCTGTTAGGCGAATCACTAAGTAACTCCCTGTGTGTTGGAATTGTTGTCAAATAATGAAGGAATTATAGTATTAACCCCCCCCCCCCCCCAAAAAAAAAAACGATTATATATTATGATTATGGAAGTATTGGGCAACATGTGCTTTAAGTGTCCCATTCCCCACACTACTATAATAACAATAAGTTTTTCATTTTGATAATCATACTGAAAAATAACATTAAACAACAAAAACTTATACATTCCATAGTTGGTTGAGGCACAAGTTATATGCAGCCATATGTGTGTATAAGTGATCATCATTGTCATGCCAAACAAATTTGTTACAGGTAAATTAGCTCAAACCATTGCTTTCAAAACACATAGTGAGGTTGATAATGCTGGATGGTGCGAGTTCATCACGTATGGAACTGATGACAACAACTATTTGTATACGGTTGACTCTTGGAAGCAAAAAGTCATGGTGTATGATGTGAGGTATCCAGACACTACTGTACTGGAGTTTGGTGAAAAGGGTGAGGAAGTTATAAATGTTAGACGTTTGAGCTCCATTCATAATCTTGATAGACCTGTACATAGTAGACACACTAAAGTATTTGCACAGTGGCATAGTGGTTGTAGCAAAGAAATATACAAGGGCATCCTTGGTTTGTAAATAGGCGCCATCTTGTTTCTCACATAATGTGTGAACACATGCTTCCGCATGCCTATAGGAGGATGTTGTGCATATTTTAATTCAAAATATTTAATTACTTTTCAAGCAAAGCATACAAAAGTTTAAAATTTTATGCAATAACGGTGCCAAATATATTTTTAATTTCGAAAATTGTGAAGAATTGCCTCTCCATATGCAGATTAAACTAAGTATCAATTTTAAAATTGTAAAAGTACAGGTTCCGAGAAAGGAGAATTTAGCAACCCAACTGGAATTGGTTATTTACCAACGGGAGGAGTATGTGATGTACCATCCATTGTTATAGCAGATTGGTATAACGATCGCATTTCGTGTCATGATGCAAAGACTGGAGAATTTTTACGCTACCTTATGGTGGATCAAGATATGGGTCCTTCTCCTGTTCTAAGTCCATATGATTTGAAGGTAAAATATAGAGCAGTGTTTAATAACTCGTTTTCCTATGTCTACAGATGTTAAAATAAATATAACCAAGTAAAACAAAAAGTCACAATAAAAAACTAAAAAGTCATATTTACAGAATAAATTTAAATAAAGTTCAATTAAACAGGTCGGAGAATCTGGAACATTGTATGTTAGTGAATCTTCCACTAACTATGTAAAAGTATTTCGTTCTGATAACAGCAAACATGAGGTTATTGAAGAAAGCAACTGACCCTCACCGATTCCAAAACACATGCATGCGCTTTAAGCTTTAACTTGTATTATACTAGCCTGCATATTCAGACACACCATTCTAAATAGTTTTATTGTATACCATTTTCCGCTCTCTACTTAAATCACAGCCTCTGCAAACGTTACAAACGCAATAGAACTTGTCTAGTTTATGATGTGTGTTGGTGTTTAAAAACCGGCGTCATTGGCAGCATCCTATTTCCATTCAACGAACACTCAAGTTAGGATTGTTGCGGTAGACTTCTACATGTGATCAAGACAAACAGACACCGAACACCGCCAGCGACGTAATGGTACACTCATTCGAACCAAACGCATCTTTTATGTGACGTAAATTAACGTCTGTCGGAAACGGAAGTATTATTTAAATGTGTAAGGAACGCAGAAAATGCAGACGTATATTACAAATTTGCGACGCAATATCCTGCCAACGATCTGGTTATTTTCTCAATAGTCAAAGCACACCGCTTCATCGGTGTGACATATTAACAGTACTATATTTTCAAAAACATTCTACTGCCCATAATAAACTAAGGCTCTACTGCTATTAGAAATTCCGCCAAAACATTTTAGGAGTCTGACAGATTTCTATCACACCAAAGACTTCTTCAATGTGTTAAAGTAATTGTTTTGGGGATAAAATGCCGCTAAGCGTTTCGCTTCTTAATCGCGGTTGGAATGCTGACCAACAGAGTTAAATAGATAGGAAGGTACATTACATTTATAATTATTTATAAAAACAAATAGAATGCCATGTGTGGGTGTCGATTAGCATTGATGGACAAATATCGAAGACACTACCGATATGTTAATTGTTTCGTTTACGAATTCAGACGAGGTTTAATGTTTTAACTAAACTTAACCTCAAGGCGTAGTAGAAAGGTACAGTGAGGAAATAAATGTAGACTTTTGCGAAACACGTATTCAGGAAACGGGAAACGACACGCTACAATGAACGTATTTATAGTAATGTCATAAACAAGGATATGTTAAACAGGAAAATGTGAAACAGAATGACGATGGGGTTAAACAACTGACCAACATAGGTTGGATTTAGAGTCCGAGGGTTATTAGTAAGTGGTTAGAAGCCATATACTTTCTATTGAAGGCTTCGAAATCATATTAACCAATCTTAGCATTATATATCTTACAGTATATTCCATAGGTTGTAAAAATCGAGTATGTATCTAACACGCCGAACTTTATTTCCGCCAAAATGAAAATATAGAAGTGGGAGAAAAACATCTCTACTGAATTATAGTGCACATTGGTATTTTGAAGAAGAAAAAACGGTAAACATATATAGGCTACACGTCTTGAGTTAGCTCAGCGTGTTTGCATAGAATTCGAGAAACAACAAATTGTTTGCGCGCACACCAGGTTGTTGTGTTTTGTATTAGGACGACGCTTTGCGACGTTTTATTCACGAAACAGTGTATTTTCCGGCAATTTGTTTCCTGTTTACACATAAATTATAAAGCTTATCAAAGCGAATTACAGTTAAAACAGACTAACAGCAAAAAGCCGACAGTGCTAAAATTTGTAATGTTTAAATAAACGACGTTTTAAGCGTATACATAATCGAACTGATATGCGTAGAGCAAACTAGACAAACAGAAGACAACAATTTAAGAACTAATTTAAAACACCAAGGCGAGATTTTACTTTGAACCTGGAACTTCAACTGAATTAGCAGTCAAGGAACAGGTATATGGATTTAATATATAGTTCTGAAGGGGAAGACGGGACACGGCACATTATATGCAAATATAATTAGCACATTCTATCCAAACATCCTGATCATGTTTTTTAACAACGGTCGATGTGAGTCGTACGGAAATGGTTTTGTAACTCTTTGAACATTCTTTGTTTACTTAGTGGGACCAGAAATTAGAATAAAAATTGGTTCAATCTTCCCCCACCCCACTATGTACAATGTATAAGTGCGTAAATACACGACATATAATATTGCATGCATCATGAACCACTTTAATAGATAAAGTGGTTGCTGCCCACTGCATGCCCGACTAACAGTAAAACATAGTAACATGTTTTCATAGCTGATATTGTTAGAAACATTTAGAATACAAATTGATAAATTTGTAAATGAACTACTAGTCTGGTTAATCTAATAACTCAAACCCGCAAACTATAAATTTTCGGAGGTTTTGATATGATTCAGACTAAGCATTCAAAACTAGTACCCCAAATTTGTGTTCGTTTAATACCAATTTACAATACTTAGCAACATTAGATCTATTTGCAACAATGGCCGGTGAATTGTTGGGCCGTAAAAAATAAAATTAAAGAGTGAGTTATCTTGCCCCGCCCGCCATTTTGCCCAACTGTATATATTAGGTGATTACAGTTGGCTTAAAATTGTTCCTATCTAAACACGTTGTTCAGAAGCTAAAAAAAGGCAATTTTTAGTTTCAGGACAACCCGGAAACAAGCGGTTCTATATATCATGAATCAAGAAGAATTGAGCAAACTGCTAAGTGACGTTGTTGAACGGCCTGTTTCGCCAGAAAAAATAAAAGCTATTGCGATTATATTGGGTCAAGGAGTTAAAAAAGAAAATGGTAGTGATACAAAAAAAACACCGAAGGAAAACAAGTTAGTAAAAGTTAAGATCTAAAAATGGTCAAAAAATATAAAACTGTATATTTAGTAGGGTGGGCGAAGATGGGACACTTTTAACACATAATTTCCAAATAGCCCGATCGTGTTTTAAAGAATTACCAACGGTCTATGGAAGTCGTAATGATACGGTTTCATAATTCTTTGAATGTTCTTTGTTTACTACCAAATGGAAAGAGAAAACAAAATAAAAAGGTGTCCCATCTTCCCCCACCCTACTATACCTAAAACTGAATCGACGAAGTGTATGAATCTAAAGCGATACACTATTCACATTGTATGTTTATTAGACAAACAAAACTGTTTTCCGGTTATGTATGCACATGCTTGAAGTTATTATTGTCACCTCGTGTAAAATATTCAACACCTCTTTATTGGGAGGATTTAAACATATAAAAATACAAAAAAATGTTAAAAGCCGTATGTTAATTTTAATCTTCTAGGTGACGATTACGACATACTATTTGATATTTGTAGGGAAATTACATCGGAAGGTATGAAAGATACCACAAATACACCAGTAACGGCAAAAGATATTGTTAATACGGATAGTAAAACGAAAATTACAGTTTCTTTAAAAAAAGAAGACGCGGGCGAACAAGATCGTATTCAGTTAGGTATGACCACCGATAAGCATGTTAGTCCTAAACCGGCCCCACGTGTGATGTTAAGTCGTGGGGGATCTCCCAAGCCTACACCAAGAAGGCGAATAAACGACCTCCAAACAAAGACCACGGTCAGTAAAATAGAACAAGCAGAAAATGAAGATACAAAACGTGAAAACTTTCTATCTTTGTTGGAAACCTCAAACTCAGATCCAAACAGATCCACATATGGTGACTCCAATTTTATAGAAGCTGAGGAAAAGATAGCGGATGATGGATCGTCACCACAATTTCAAACGTTGTGTGACCGAAATAAAAAATCTGCGAAATCACCAAAGAAGTCACATACGGCACCAAGACAAAAAAGCTTAAATAAATCAGGGAAGCATCAAAAGTCACATTCAATCTTTGACGAACAAAGCTTGCTTGGGGTTTTAAAGAACAAAGAAGAAAGAAACCCAGAGTTGTATGAAAAATTTGCAACTAATTTTTCGGAGAAAAGATTAAAAGAAAATAGAAAATGTCAAACCGTGCGGAGAAAAGAGACTTTAAAGAAGCAAAAGCAAGATGCGGAGCAAGCACGGCTTATCTTTGAAGCCGAGAAAGTGGTTGCGAATTATCCACCAGAAGAAAAAATAGAGCTGCTAGTCGAGGGAGCCTTCGTGAAGTCAGAAGAATCGGAGAAAATGACTTCGATACTTAAGTCTCCGAGGAAAACACTGAGGGATATAAAGAGGCGGTTGTCAGTACGGGGTAGTGTTTTGAAAAGAAGGTCGTTACCAGCGGACTCCGATATTGTGTGGGCGAAAGAGAGACAAGAGAAACGCGATCAACATAAAGAAAGAGAAGTTCCAATGTCCGGCACATTGACTGTGCGACCAACAGCTAAAGTTCGCAGAGCCATCTCCCAGCGCATCACGAATACATTTACGGGAAAGACGGGCGATTCATCCCAGGCGACATTCTTGGATGTTGTCAATTACGGAGCACACGAAGAGCAAGGTTGGCATCTGAATGATGACGTCATACTCAACTTGCATACTCAGCGGCATCGGATCGCGTCAAGCAACGATGCGCTTGAAACATCAACCAAGTCGAACGACAGCACGGATAAGACTAGTATAAAGGTACGAAAAGTAAAATCTTCCAAGGTTAAACTTAGAGAACAGCACGCAAAGTTAGCAAAGTCTTCCCAGCGTGGGCGGTCTTCTTCTGAAACAAGAGAAGAAAATACAGTGAAGAAAAATGCATTATACACTGTTGGACCGACCACCAATCTCCGCCCACTGTCCGATTTAAGTCAAATACTTCAGTCAAAAAGCATTAAAATGTCAGGCGAGGTAAGACCGACGATGGGCGCCAGTTGGTTAAGCGGGTTTGGAGTTTCTTGGAGACCAAATAGCGGGACCCCATTGAGTGAACCTTACAACGAACGAAACCGGTATGTTTTGGTATATAGTAGAGTGGGCAAATACGCGAAATTATACATATTGCCTAATCTTTCCAAAATCAATATATATAGTAGGGTGAGAAAGATGGGACACATTTTCATTCTATTTCCTCGTCCCATTTGTTAGTAAACAAAAAACTTTTAAAGAATTATAAAACCGTATATCCTCGCCACTTCCATAGACTGATGTTAATTGTTTAAAACACGATCAGGATATTCAAATATCATGTGCTAAAGGCTTGAGCAAGACACTTAACGGCAATTGCTCCAACTCAGTGGTTACTAATGGGTTGTCCAAATTATTAGCCACACATAAAAATGAGAAAATCCACAAAAAGCGCAAGTCGGGCGAAGTGTATGAACATCGTGTTTTAACGACTGTCGTTTTACGGCCATAGAAGGATAAAGTAAGTTACATTCATTCATTCATTCATAAAATCGCGCCCAGCCTAGAGGTATAATGGTTGCAAGACTTTTCGGTGCTCCCATTGTGGGCGCATGTGTTTACTTGGGCAAGACACTTATTGCTCCAACCCAGTGGCCAGTAAAATCGGATGGTCCATACTATCAGCCACACATAAAAACGAAAAAACACCCACAAAGTAACGTGTATAAAACAAAACAGCCGTGTTTAACGACTGTCGTTTTCCGGCCACGCGAAGATAAAGTAAGTTACATTCATTCATTCATTCATTCATTCATTCATGTAAACTTTACATAAATAACTCTAAAAACAAATGTTATAAGAACATACGAAGTTTGTAAGCATATTTTTATTAAACTACGATTCTGGATTGATGATTTAAACTCGCAAACTACAAACAAACAAGTTTTATTATAATTCAGCAAGCAGTTGTAGCCATTTAACACCGAATTTTAATACTTAACAACAGTAATCGTCTTTGTCGTGCTCTTTGTTGGACCGTCAGAATACTGTCGAATAACACTCTAACATTATTTTTGTCTATCATTGAATGGAAACGAGTAATCGGATATTTTTTTAATAAAATCACCTTCTACGCCAAGTCCCGTCGACCCGCACCCTACTATATACAGAAGTGTAAGAAAATTATTATTAACACAATTGTAAATTATAATTTTCCTGAAAAATAATTATTTTTAGAGAACTGCCCAAACCTGGCTTTTTCGATGCTGACTGTGATAAAATAACTGCTTTTGGAGGCGAACAAGATACGAAAAGGCGAACAGCATCGACCCCAGCCTTTCTTTACGGTGACGAACTTGACAATCACATGTAAGCTATAGTACAGACGTTTTATGGGCGCGCGAGCAACCACGCTTGAATTGTAGCTTGTAATGTTACTTTTCTCGTAGATACGAGGAGATCGACAACTTGACCTATGACTCTGCTTGCGTATCTAAGGAACCACCAACTTTAGAGAATGTCCTTAGCGCCAACCAGTTCATTGACAGTGTGTTCGCGGATATCACTGACGACATGGAATACCAACTTTTAGATGAAGGAGACAATAATACGATTAGTAAAAATAAAAGTTTCATTTTAAAAGTGAGAGACAACGAAGACACAATGAGTTCACCTTCAGAGAATAACGAATTGAAAGTAGAGACAAAAGAAAACATTCGTGGTGTGGAAGAAACGAATGACGAGAAATTAGATAAGATAGAATATTCTACACTGCTTCACAAAGAGAATTTAAAGGAGCAGGTCATCTCGCACAAACAAAATATAACCACACAACAAAAAGAGGAAGCGGCTTTTGTGACTTGGTCCGTACATCACAAGACATCAGAAGAGCCTATTAATTTAACTGAGAAAGGTGAACTGAGTGCGTTAAACGGTATAAAAAAAATTAAGTGTGAAAATTCAGTTGCCGGTAAACGTGTCGACCCTGGAAGTAAAATGGAAGTAAATAATGTAGAATCTTTGCACGATGTCTATTCGTCAGTTTGTGAGTTAACAGACAGCGTTAAGGTTTTAGACAATGGTATTATTTTAAATAAAACTGAAGATGAAATGTTTGCAAACAGTTCCACGACGGTTGCCAATGACATCTCAAACGAATTTAAAATCTGTCGTGTCGCTTCACAAGGAAGAGGTATCTGCATTGAAGATACGTACGATTCCGTGTGCGAAGATAAGAACGAGCAAGAATATGTAACACTAACTACTCAAGAACAAAAATCAACAGAAAAATCCGACTCTGATCTATATGACGCGGTATGTGAAGAAACACTGCGGATAACAGAATCCGGAGAAGATAAAGAGATTGATAATATCTACGATCCTGTTTGCTCAAACCTTAAAGTGGAAGCAGAAACCGTACAAGATACGACCAAGACAGACTACATTAGTTCAACAGTTGTTCGCACCATGAAGTCAGAACAATGGAAGCAAAGTCAAGATGTTTTAAAGAAGACGTTAAAAAAGCGAATCTCGGATAACGCCATAACATATTCTTTGAAAGATGAATACGTGGAAATGGGGAGTCAGATCAATTGCAAAGAATCGACAGCAAACATGGTTATTGACAGTAGCACTGAACAAAGTGTGCAAGATACGTTTAAGGCGGAACAATCAGAACTGATGCAAAACCAAGTTGCTGGTTCAAGTGGTAAGACACAAGGAGAGGTGAAAAAATGGACTGGCTTTTCCAGTATCTGGTCAAAGCTTGGATTTTCGGGTACTGGTGGTAAAAGAGAGAGAAAGGGCTCTGAAAAAACTGTTTCGAAAACAAAATCCCCCCTTCCGAGTCCCAATAACACTTTTTTTGGAAAATTAGGTGGAAAAAGTACAAAGCCAAAATCAAAGCCAGTTTCCGAAAAAAACAAAGATAAAATAAAAAACCTGCAAATTTCTTCGCTTAGTAATCGAATGTCGGAAGACTCGACCCAATCCATTGTTTCTTTTGAAGAATCTCTAACGGATACTATTTCACTAACTCCGGAAATTATTATTTTTGACGACCAGGCAATTGGAGTAAGTAGACTTGAAAAAAAAGAAGAAGAATTAAAAGGTAAATCTGCTAAAGTTACAGCCGATGACATCACAGCATTCAACAACAGCAATTTTGGTAACTCGGACGTTGTTGAAACCATGCAAACTCCAAAACGAGATACCGGTTTTCTTCAAGAGCTGGGAAAATTGTTTGATCAAAAGTACGAATTATCAGATATTGAGAATGGTCTTACTGTTGAAAGCCAACTACAAGTAAAAAATGAAATTGTGATTTACGATGTCCCGAACTCAGCTATGACCGAGGATTTAACGGAAGCAGTTGAGCCATACTACAAGGTGCCTTGTTCTACTCCTGTAAAATTAAATAATGGCGAAAATTACGCATTTCCTATAGCTGATATGAACACTTTGAGTGAAGCTGTGTACGACGAACCACCAGTCGAACAAGGCGAGGTCGGGTCACCAATGATAGATCTTGGACCACTACTTGATAATAATCAACCCGCAGATTACAACAACCAACAACCGACTTCAGTCGGACATGATTTTTTGGCTACGACCAAAAACATAGAAACATGCAGATTTAAAGCCTGTAATGCAACCATATCTGATGAAGACGTATTTGCAACAGCTGGTAAGGAGTTGTACAGTGAACCACCAAAAGAAGTTTTTCCGGAGGTAAAACAGTTAGTTTCTGCAAACAAAAGTACAGCCAACACAAAAGAAGGTGTAATGACCAATACACCACAACCAATAACGTTAAGCCATAAGGACAAAAGCATATTTAGAAATAAAGTTTTCGAAAACTGCGCCCTGAAATCGCAAAGCACAAAAACCCAGATGATAAAAGTTTTGACTTCGTCAGCAAAATATCCACAACAGCAACCAGAGGTTGTATACGATGACCCAGCAATGTTGGAAAGTGACGATTATACATCAGTTCCAAACGAACAATTCGAAGACTATTGTGAAATAATTAACGAGCCACAGGACGATGATGACTATATTGATATACACCAATTACCAAGCAGCAACATTCCTCATTTACAACTTGAAAATAGGTACAACAAAAGTAGTATTTATTTATTTGTTAACTCTTTTTCTTTATGGCAAAAAAATCTAAACATTTTGTAGCAAATAGTTTTACAGATAAACATATGTTTACCATTTTACTTCGATAATCGTTCAAAATGTGACGACGAAACATCGTTACGAAATTTAAATTTGCTGGGAGATCAGTTTTATGGATAAGCGTGAAACTGTAAATCCAAAGTTTTATTGAAATAATATCAACACAGTAAACTTTGTAGGTCAACGTCTGCTTTGGAAGATTACGACAAGCTTAAGAGGTCGCCATTGCATTCGAACCTTATAGAAGAAGATTGCGCCAACTTTGAAAAAGTCCACGAAATCAAACATGGCCAATGCGCAGTTTCTACGCCGTACATTACAGTTAACAAAACACCATGTAAGTTCATACATACGGTGGTACCGCGACAACTCATGGAGTTATAAAATGAGAGTCTTAGAGGAAATGAAGTCAAATCTTACAATGGTGTATAAATAGTAATTTTTCACTTTAATATACATTTCCAACTTTCCGTTTGAAACGGCACTGTTTTGAGTTATCGTCACTTATGTTTGCACGCGTGACGTCACCGGTACAGATAAAAGACTAACAGAACACCAATTATAAGATTAGAGTTAAGTTTCCCTCCAAATGTTGTGGGTGCGCTTACCTCATTATTGGTAACCAAGGCGACTTTTTACCAAACCTAGCACAACCTTTAATTACACCCGACCCTATGAAAACGGTACGTCACGATGTTGCAACGTATTTAAAAAAAACGTTTATGTCTAACAACAATTTTGTTTGTCGCAGCGTCATTTAATTACGTGCAAAATGGTGATATATACGTATCCGACTGTCATGGTGACGGGATTGATATTTATTCTAGCGAGGGCAAACACAAGTAAGTTTACCATGATAAGCAAGAATAACTAATTAGTGTTTTCAGTTTGGGCAAAACGTTACAAACATGTTCTTTTTGCGAAGTAATAAAACCGAGACATATGGTTGTTTTTATAAATTATGAAGACAAACTGCTTTGGTCTAAAAAGTCTGATAACCATTAACGCCGACCCAAGTTCACTGTGCTTCTTGACATTTGCGACAATGCAAGTCGTTTAAGTTTTGTTTTTATTACGTCACAGGAACTCTCTTTTTATCCCTGGTTGCCCGCGAGGTCTGACGTCATACACCTCACGTCACGTGTTATGTGCGTCAAGCGCAAGTGGCGAAATATTGGTAGTGGACATGACAAATGGCAGAGTGTTGCGGCGAATCGGTGGCAAGTCCGAACTTCGCAATCCACGTTGCGTCACTATGCATCCTGATAATCAGGCGTTTATGACTTCAGACATAAAGTCCATAAGAAATTGGGCGCTCAAGCTGTTCGACATCAGAACAGGTACAATCACTTAATAAAAAATACATTACACAAATTTGACGAAATAAGTAACAGAGTAAATAGATTCCTATTTCAACCGTCCCTTATATTTTCTAGTGCAAAATTATGTTTGCACTCACAATCTATAGCACATTTATTTTAACTGTGCAACTAAACAACTTTTACAGAAAAATCATTTAACAACAAGCATATAATTAGCGAGTAATGAACGATTTCTTTGATAAAATCCGGTTATCCCAAATCTTGTATTTTAATATAAAACTATTGATAGCAATTAGTGCAGTATTTAGACCAAACAAGATCATTTAAATATGTGCACCTATTACCACGGGGTTAGCGAGTAATTTATAAGATTAAAAACGAAAGAGATTTTTTCCGGGGTATAGTGCTCCTTTATCGGTTTGCTGTGAAGTAAAGCCAAGTCGACTATGACGACATAAAAGTTATTGGATACGTCAGGCCCATACGTAGCTCCTTCTACGTTGGAATTCGTAACATAAACTTGGCGCTGCATTCCTCACAGTTGCGCGTAAATAAATTTAATTTGGTAATAAACAACCCAAATATGTTACAGAAGTAGCTTCATATTTAAGATCATTTCTTAACCAAGCAGAATGTTCCTTAAACTAAGGATAGTACAGCATTATAATAGCGATTATTTAACATGACTGACACGTTTAAAATTTAGCCTAAAAAAGCTTTAAAAACAAGATTAAACCTTTGCATTTTTACATTTACGATTAAGTAAAGGAAGAATTGCGTCTGTTAGGATTAAAAGTCGTGGCTTGCACGTCAAGATGATTCAATTAATCTACTTTTCAATTCCGATTACGGCCTTCTGCTTGGTTAAAAAAAACATCGCATTCAATAGGGTGGGGGGAAGACAGCACTCGGCGTAAGACGTGCCTTTTACCCATTCAATGCTAGGCGGAAAAATGTTTCGGTATTTTTCGACGGTATTTTAATGGTAACAAAGTGCACGGCAAATATGATAGCTGTTGTTAAGTAATAAAATACGGCTTCAACATTTTTTAAAGACTCAAAAAAGCATAATAGTAAGATGTTCATTTTGAATGCTCGCTAAACCATATTAAAATTCCTAATTTTTTTTAGTTTTTATTTGGATCCTCAATCCAGTATCGCAGTTAAATAAAACGGGCCAAAATGGGGGGCAGTAAGGCTTTAATTAGGGAAAAAGAAAAACAAAAAAATATCGTTTTAAAGTTATAAGTTTACATGGCAAAGAAACTAATACAGCCGGTTAATTTTGGTAAGTTAACTACAAGCTGCAAAATATATTAGTAATATAAATATATTTTATTTTTTGTCCCGTCTTCCCCACATCGTAATTTTGTAGATTTTAATTGCCAAACCATGAATTTTATAATTTATACCACAGCAGTGGTAATTCGAATATAACAGACTGATATAATAACAAGACAATATATGAAAAATATATTCGTAATTCACTCACTTCATGTACATTTGTAGGATAGCGATAGAGTATTTATCAATTGATGTTCCAACAGTACCCATTACCGTTTAAAGAAAAAGGATGTTTAAACCTGATTTTTAAAGCGTACGATATTTTTTTGTGCTCTTTGCGTGTATTCCTAATAATAAAAAAATAATTTTAAAATGGATTCTAAACAGTCCTGTCTAACCCTGCTTGTTTTCGAATCGCTAAATTCTAAAAAGAAATTATACTAAAATAGCAGCTATGCGTTAACCACACACCGAACTGGTTGAATTACACAATAGGCGTTTCTTGCGGAAATGCAAATCTTGGCGAAACTTTGTACCAGATGGAAACATATTGTCTCTCAGCTGTTTATGGCGTCGCAACTTTGTAAATTACATCGTAGTTTTTGTGCACTTTAATAAGCTATGTCTCTTGTTTTATATAGGCGAAGTTGCGAGTTCCATTGAATGCACGGGAAAAAGCAAAATCAAAATCGGTTGGCCGGAGTTTTTGACATACAGGTATGATGAATCTTATCAAAAGTTATGATTAACTAGTTTTACATCAGTTTTGTTTAGTTCAGTGGAATAAAGTACTTATCGATTTTTATAAAATAATTAAATTTTCCTCTTGAACGCTCAGACTGTTAATCTTGTTTTAAAATATCCCAAGGAACAACAGCAGCCATGCTTTCTACGTAAGTGATTCAGAAAGTCATGCTGTTTACATGTTTGACGCAAGAATCAGCAAAGAACCAGTGTTTCAGATCGGCCAAGAGGGTAAGCGCTCTTTGTAGATTAAATATTTATTCTAATCGCTTGGTGGCGTTAAAGGGGCATACCGACATAATATCCAAATTCGCATGAAGGTAGCGGTACTTAAATGTGACTTACTTCCAAAAGTTTCAAAAAAACAAACAGCCTCTGATCGGGCTCAATCGGCAGTTTATAGTTTTTAAACTACTAGTGAAAACAATTTTTGTTTCGCGATTGTTTCAGAAGCTGTGTCGTTTTTTTGAAACTTTGATGGTAACATTAGATCACGATTGAGCTTTTCCACCCATATGAAAATATGATTTTTTGTTGCTACGTCCCTTTAAGTCCGATAAAGTTTTTCAAACAAATGAAAATACGCAAATAGAAAATTTTAAATAAGAGACAAAATTTTTAAACGCATATTGAAATAGTGGAAACTCGTTTAACTAGAAATCAACAAATGTAGGTTAATATTTGACAGCGTAACTGGAATTCGTTGGGCTCATGTGTTCAATTACATAACACGTCATAAATGTTTATAGGAGGAACGATATCGGAGAAGTGTGTTTAACAATACCCTATGTAATAATTAACTAAACAGTCACCGCTTTAAAATACTTTGCGCCAAGATAGTCTAAATCAACCGTGTTAGTTTAGAATTTACATAATTTATCTCATGCTCTCGAGAACCAATCCAAATCATACATTTTGAGAAAATATCGAATTATAATAAATTATAGCAAAACAACCCGAATGTAATAAGAAGCATTACGCACATCTTACTGAAGTAGAGCTTTAAGGTTTGTGCTACAAACTGTCTCCGGCATTAATTGCCCGAGCCAATATGTAGGCATGGTAATACTTTTAAATTAATGCAACCATTGTGCGTGTCCACCACCGAGGTAGAGTGGTCAGCTTCGTTCAAGACTTGCCGATGCTACGCTAGTGGTTGTGGACCTATGTCGTTAGACAAGACACTTAACGGCAATGGCTCCAACCCATTGGGAAGTTGTCCAAGTCGTCAGCCATAAAGACAAAATAAACAACGCCAAAATTACATACCATGGTAACTCGTAAGCGGCTAGGAGGTGTATGTAAAACAGAACATTCGTGTCATAACGACTGTCGAGGTTTCCCGCCATGCGAGTAGGCCTATTAAGTAAGTCAAATTTATTCATGTTTTCGTTATAGGAGTACAAGACGGTCAGTTTTTAAGCCCATGCGGATTGGCATTTTTTCCTGGGGGCAAACTTACAATCGCTTCCTCACCTGGCGGGTCGATTGTGGTAGCGGATTGGGGAAATCACAGACTTTCAGCGTTTGATGCTGATACTGGTCATTTTCAATATCAGTTGATAAAAAATCCAACAGCCGGCGATTTTAGCAATTTAAGAAATCCCTATGATATGTCAGTGGATGCCGAGGGTACGTTGTACGTCACAGAGAGCAAGACAAACGACATTAAAATCTTCAAGAGTGTTTGATTATACTGGAAACCTTGAGCCCATTTCTTTAGAACCCAAAACAATTATAGCAGAACAAACATACATGATATGCCTATATAAAAATGAAATTATACACAATTCTCATTCTACAAACCGTTAATAACCCTCTATTACACTAACAAGAGAGCTACATTTTAAATACTTATATCTAAGCAATGCTGGTATGTTTTCGTATTAAAATATTTTGTATATTTTTGCCCTCTCCCTGAAATTGTAAATAAAACCTAATATATACTGGTTAAATGGTCAAGAGCGCATACAAGCTTACATTCAGTCAACGACTAGGCTAAAATTTATTCAAAGGTACCACCAAAGTTCCAAGTAACTAAACAGCTCTGAATTTGTGGTTTAGAACTGCATTTTTTTAAGAAGTTGTTTCGTTTTTCTAAAGTTTTGGTTGTTGTTTCAATTACATTTGTGCATTTCTAATATTACAAATATTCTGGTATGTACCTTAAAGTAACAAAATAACTCATTGGGAAGAAAAGTATCTGCTTTATGAAAAAAATAACTACATTTGTTGCTTGTCTAACAATGTCATTATAGTTTAGACTGTCTACATGTTTGTAAATATGCATAGTGATACAGGTGCACAAAATGATGTCTTAACTGTTTTAACAAAAAAGTTTGCTTTTAAAATTTATAAAATAGTACCTTTAAGACACCAATGCGGTGGTCATCTTCTACTATGGTTTCAATGATAAAAGAATCAGAAGTGTCATCGGAGCTTATCGAATAATCAAGGAGGTTGTTTGGAGAGCATGTATCCATGTCAAAAGCTTTTAACTGCCAAAGATAATTCATGTTAATTGTGAAAATGATTCATACAGTAAATACTTTAATTTATTTACTACAAGATTAAAAAAAAATGGGATTGAAATGTCCAACACAATGGACCACATTGCATAAAAACAGTTTGCTGTGCTTTAAGATTAATATTTCTATTATAATATATTCTTTGTATAATATATTGGCCATATCACATTTCATTATTTTCCGAAGAAGGTATTCAAGTACCAGGCAAAATATTTATATACAGAATGAAGAAGCAAAGTAAATATTACAGCACACTCAAAGGTACTTAGAGAAGATAGCAAAACATTAACCAGACAGTTCATTATAAACCACCTCGGTGAAAAGTTGACTTTGCAACCTTTCGAAAACATTGTTTTGAGTTTTTTTTAACTTAAAAAAGTTACAGATTCATTAAAGTGCACTTTAGTTTAAATAATTGTACTTGTTTACCTTTAATACTTCAGTGAGTGCAGATGTTCTTTCAGCTACCTCAATTTGATATGTGCCATTTTCAAAAAATGGCTTATGGTCATTTACATCCTGATAAAAATTGCTGATATAAGGTGCATTTTTGATAAACAAATTGTGTATTAATGCCGTTAAGTAAAGGTCAAATGTCTATACAATTACAGTGCTTTTCAAATAATCATTATAGATGGATGTACACAGTATCTGGAATTCGTCCGTTTAGTCTGTTATGTCCGGATTTCGGTGCCGCATGTAAAATTTGGATAGAGCGCAAACAAAACATAATGTACGCAGTATCCAAATTTGGCACTCAGCGATTTCGGATCAGATTTTTGCTGTACGATTCGAGTAAGCTCATGTTCTACTTTTGTCCGGATTTTCTTGCTTGCAAACAACGTAAAGATTCAATACTTGGAAAAAGCAACATTTTTGACAGACCCACCTCGACTGTTATTGTAATATTTACAGAACTACTTTGCTTGGGGGATCCCTGGTCCTCTGCAACTATAGTTAGCAGAATAACCCCGACAGCCCCATTCTCACATTTCACAAGTGATTCAGGAAGAGATTCAAAGTCTAATGGAGAATTAAGGAGCAGATTGCCTAAAAAAATATAAATTATAAATAAAAAGGTTATAAATAATATTTTATAAAAACAAAAATTATTCCTTTTGATAATGTTCCAACATTTTAAACAAATTATCCACCAACCTTCTTTCTGATACTGAGCATCAGAAGGATCCATCGTAAAGTTATCTGAGAGCTCTCCATTAGCAACATAGTATTTAACCATGCTGTTTGTTGTGTTTGATTCATCATCATCAACTGCCTGCATATGATAACATGATTTCATGTCAATACACAGTCAATATTCGCCTCTAAATCTTAACCCCACCACCAACAATAGCTCAAGACCCTAATCTATAACAGCAGTCTTCCTTTCAATTTTTTGAATTTTCAGTCTCTAGTTTTACACCTTGAATCTGAACATACTGATAATATTGATTAGTTTTGTATAGTATAAATGACAATTAATTAAATTTAGATGATAATACATAGTAAAGTTTAGATGACAGTGAATAGTAAAAAGTGGAAGTTTTTAAAATGTTTAGAAACCAGCTGTTGCAACGTTCTGTATTAAAATATTGTATAGAAGTAAGTAATTATTAACTTACATAAACTGCAACATTTGGGTTAAACTCCGCGTCCCCTTCTTTGATAACTGCTGAGTATGAACTTCTTTGAAATCTAGTTGATCATGTTCAAAATTTATAAATGAATACAATTTTTTTAAAGGTTTGGTCTGATTTTTAAATAATCATAAATAGTTGACTAAGAAGTAGAAAAATAGATTATGGAAATCTAAATATTGAAGACATTTTTAGCACTGTAGTAACAGTAAAATTAAATAAAAAAAATCAAATAAACATAAACTCACCGAGGAATTTCATCATTCACATCCAAGATAGTAATATCTAACGTTGTGGTGGTAAAACGATTTCCACCATCAGTAGCACGAACGCTTAAATAATACTTTGATATTTTTTCTCGGTCAAGGTTTGCATTTACTCTGACCTCGCTGGTATTTGGGTTGATGGCAAAACTACAAAAATATCATATGCAATACAGTCAAATTAAAAAAAAATCCCTAAAAATTTAAGAAACTCTGTCAGAAATTCTACTTACATGTCAGGAGGGAGAATGCTGTAAGTTATTTCTTTGTTTATTCCTGTGTCTTTATCTGTTGCCTGTGGTCAAAAGAGATCTTTTGTAATCTAGTCTAGGGCTTTCCACAAACTTGCAAGTTTAGAATTTGTTATATGATGCACATGAAAAAATACCACACACCTCAATGATTAAAGCTATGATAAATAAATTATGCTAGAGAAATTCTCATTAGAAATCATTAAAAAAAATATTAAAATACCATATTACAATAAATTATCTAATTAGGAAAATACATCAAAAATCAAAACAATTTTACACCATTTTTGAACACTTTTATGACTTGAATGAAACTAGGTATTTTATAATTTTTTGGTTCAGTGATTCTAAATAGCACTGAATAAAGATTGAATACTGAACTAAACCTTAGTCTTTTTTGTTATTCATACAGACATGTTGGAAGCTTATCAGACAATCAGTTGGCAAACAATTATGGTGGGAAAATAGGTAACCAGGTTTTTTAAAGGTTATATATGTATTTTAAAAATATTACTGTAAAAAATATAAGTAGTTAGATTTTAAAACTTCTGTTATTCCCTAGCCAGCTTTTAAATTAGCAGACAACTATAACACCATGTTTTTATTGTCTTTTTAATTGAAGATTTTCAGCAAATATTATAAAAAGGGCATACCAACGAAAAATCAAAATTTGTGTATTAATAGATATGCTCAAATGTGATCTAAAGGTACCAATAAAGTTTTAAAATACAAAACAGCTTTTGAAAAATATAAGTTTTAAAATCGCAAATTCGACCGCTGGAGTAAAAAAATTGGCCGTGGCGCAATGCATCGGATTTCCCATTAGAAAAAAAATCACTCAACTTTGATCGTTTCTAGTTTCTAAAATACTAAAGAAAATTTAAATTTAATTTCTGATTTGGTATAATGAATGCTTCTTCTTCAAAACCATAAAAAAAAATTTGTAAAACATAGACTTTATTATGTTTTAATTTTCGATTGAACGTAGCTACATAATATGCTGACTTAGCACCTTTTTTTTATTAGTTAGGTTTTAGCACTTTCTTTATATTAATATGTTCATTATGTCTCACTAGTACCTACTTTACCATTTTTTTTATAAAAAAGTCAATTTTTTGTGTTTAACATTAGGTATAAAAATATGCTAAGTCAGCATAATCTGGTATGTAGCTACGTTCAATCGAAAAAATTAAAACATAATAAAGTCTCTGTTGTACAATTTTTGTTATATATTCTTGAAGAAGAAGCATTAATTTTACCAAATCAGAAATAAAATTTGAATTTTCTTTAGCATATCTATCCATATACAAATTTTCATTTTTCGTTGGTATGCCCCTTTAAGTAACGCCTTAATGGGCAATCTGCAGCCAAACATACATAAAATTATTATAACATAGGTCAATGAATTATGGTCATATATAAAAAAGGTATAATCAGGCTTTATAAAATAGCAAATCTCTTGGCACACTAGGTGCTAAGGAGTTTGTTACACTAATCACAATCTCAATTTCAATTTAATAACTATGATATTATTTGCTTATGAGTTATGGAATAAAAAAAATATATAAAAAAGGGAACAAAAATAAATCCTAATATTAAAACAATATCAGAAACACTCACATTAATAAAAGCAACTGGTGTTCCAACTTTTGCATCTTCCTTAACTTTTGCAGAAAATGTATCTTGCCCAAATTCTGGTGAATTGTCATTTTCATCTGTTAACTCTATGACAACAGTCGCTGAAGCTGAAAATTTTTCAGTGGTACGCATTTCTCTGGCAACGATCTGTTAAAAAGGGAACATAAACACAAGAAAAAAAATGGGAAAAGCATCAATAATATAAATGCAACTGTTAAACTCAGCAATATTAGAAAAAGAGTTTATAAAAACTCACTTCAACTTGAAACTCCTTTGTCGTTTCAAAATCAAGTAAAGTTGAATCTTTTACCCTAAGATTGATATTAGCTTCCCCATTTACCTCCGAAGGTACAACCTCAAAGGCATTGGATGTTGTTGAAAGAGAAAAAACTGCATTATCAGCCTGAACAATATTTTAACCTCAGACTGTTATCTAGATTTCTAGTAAGATTGGTAATAAATATTTCAAATAAATTTTACAGCCCGCAGAATTAAATGTGTTATCGAGCAGCGATGGTCAAAATAAAATTTTCATTATGCTTTTACACTTGCAAAGGATTCACTATGGCACAAAATGTTTTAATGTTTACTTAAACAGAAATTTGAGATATTGAAATGCATTCATCATCATAGAATACAGTTAAACACACAAGAGGAATTACTGCAGTAATTACTAACTCAATTTAAAAAATATTAAAAAATTAAAAAACTTAGCAATTTGCTTTACCTGGTCAAGATCTTTAACAAACATATTGATCCCAGGAATGGTGATAAAATTAGATGTGTTTTCTTCAATTGTTGCATTAAAGTTGTTTTCCTTTATTATGTTGTTGGTGCTAGAGTCAGTCACTCTTAAAGATATTAATTATTTTAGGAAATTGGTGCTCATTATAATTTATATAAAAACAAAAAAACATATCGGCAGTTTTATTGGATTAAATATATACCTTTAAACAGCAATCATTCTGTTAGTAAATATAAAGTAATGACATTTTCCTAACTTATTAAATAGGCGACGGTTTATGTATGTGTATTATTCATTTATTAGAGAAGACACATTCAGCAGTTACATTAGTGGTCACTAATACTTAGATTGGCTAAACAAGCATAATCATTGATTCTCAGCCAATCTATATTTATCTTTTCCGTGTTTGTGATGTAACAATGGAAGCGAGAATTTCTCCCGAAAATTACTTTACGAAGAAGGCAATTCTCAGTAAAATGTTGAATTTGTTATTGTTTTTATACCTTTAACAGAAAAGTAATCCATATAAACAGTATAAATAATATGGAAATTGTAGCAGTGAGTCTGGGTAAGCGTTTACCGAACTTCTGCGACCCGAATTGCGTGTTTCTAAAAGGGCCCAGACTCTGTTAAAATCTATAAAAACGATCCAAAACAATTTATTTGACCTGGATTTGCAGAAACCAATCTTATGTTGTGTTACCAACTCAATTTCGCTGTTTAAGTTTTTGGCAATAATCGATAATCAACTTTGATTATACGTTCTGCATACTGTTAAAATGCGACAAGGAAACTTGATCTCTGATCAATGTGAACTATACTTTCTACATACCACTCTTAGTAGGCTATTTCATAAAAACTGTTACTTTAATTTTTAGTTATTTATACTTTTGTTACTATGAATACTAAACAACATAAATAAAACTGTTTTAAAACTTTAAATCTTACCGGTAGAAAATTGGTTTATTGTCATTAATATCTTCCACAGTGACACTAATAGTTGTTGTAGCATTAAGTGGAAAACCAATTCCCATATCTGGAAATGTATTATCTGCTGGAACCTTTTCTTTGGCCTGCAACAAAATTAACAATGTATTTAAAACCAATACTTAAAAAGTCATTATAACTTTCCTTTTATCCTTTATTTTTTTTAACTATTGTGTTCAATTGTTTATGGAATTTTAAAATCATAATGTAGAATAATTTGTATAACATAATTTGTGTTTCTGCCACGTTATTGCATGAATGTAACTTACTTTACCCTTGCATGGCCGGAAAACAACAGTCGTTATAACACGGTGTTTATGAACCTCATGCCAGCTTACAAGTTACCATGTATGTTACTTTGTGGGTGATTATTTTTTGGGGGAATTAATCATTTTTTTTATATATGGCTGATAATTTGCCCAACCGATTATTGACCACTGGGTTGGAGCAATTGTCAGTAAATGTCTTGCCCAAGGACATATAGGCCTACAATGGTAGCAGCAAAGAGCCTTGAATCCATTACCTCTGGGTTAGAGACAGGCGCGCCAACCAACTGTGCTCAGCGCCAGCCTATTAGTCATTTCTTATAAGTGAATCTGCTTACCATAACTGAAAATTGAAAAACTCCATTGTTTTGATTGCTATCAGCATCAATATCACCAGTGACTGATATTTGGCCAGTTGTTGAATCTATGGTAAGAATGTTTTTTGCTTCTTGTTCGACCAAGGAATACTCAATTTCCCAATTAAGACTGTAATCCTGATCTCGTGCTTCTACTTGCACAAGATCCTCCTTAAAAAAAATTCAATCTGTTGTTAGAATTCATGCTGACTGTAAACATCAAAAACTTTCAAAAGAGAAATATTGTTTCTACAGATGTGTCTCCACGTATAATAGAGATACAAATTATATATTATTGCTTTGTGCATGTGAACAAAGTATAAAAGATTAAAGTAATTGCTGAATTCTATATAAGATCTCTATATCATTTGTTGGCTATTTTTTACAAACCTGACGGTTTTCCTCTATAGTCACATAGTAAGGAGCACTGGTAAAAATTGGTGGTCTATCAGGTCCATCCAATACAGTAACAAGTACAGGTGCAGAAGCCTTTCGTGTTTCCGATCCACCACATGCTGCAGATCCCCCATCCTATAAACCAACAGCTTTTGTGTTGAGTTTGAAATAAAACTGTTCTTTAAACTGTAATCATTACTGTAAAGATGCAGTTGTGAAGTATAAAACAACTGCATATGGGTCAGGAACGGTTGGTAAACCATTTTTATTTTAAACAACCTTTGTTGAAGAACATCTTTACAACTTTTAAGAACAGCATACAATTTTTGAATCTCACCACCCACAACCAAAGGCAATATACAGTACCAATAAAATGTATTAATTTTAATTACCTCAGCTGTAATTGTTGCACTTATAACCGGAGAGCTTTCATAATCTATTTTTGCATTTTCATTTACCAATACAATGTAATGAGGATAGCCAGTAAAGTTCAGCTGGTTTGTTGCCTCCTAGGATTTAAAAATAGTTGGATTACTTTAACTGTGGATTATGTACAGTGTTATGCATACAGCTGATTTAAAATAGTATAAGAATCAATTAATTAAGCCATACCTCGAAGGTATAAGTACGAACACTTCCAGCATATCCATCATCTATATCAGTTGCTTCGGCAACAAGCACAGTTTTATTTGTCCATGGATACTGTAACATGGAGTACGTAAAGAAACACCAAAAAAGGCTTGTGCACCAATTGTAATAGTAAAGTTTTTATTAAAGTAAAACAGTAAAGTTTTGTTAAGTGTAATAGTAAAGTTTTAACACCACACCAATAAGCATATAGTAGAGGTAGTGGAAGACTTTAGCACATAATACCTAAAATAGAAAGACTTCAGTACATAATACCTAAATATCTTGATTGAGTGGTAACAATCAACAATGGTCTGGTGGACTCATGAGGATACAGTTTTATTATACTTTGAATGTTCTTTGTTTACTATCAAATGGGGCAAGAAAACAGAATAAAATGATGTTCTATCTCCCCCACCCTAGTATAATTAAGCTTTTTACATTCAAAATGAAACAAAATTAATATGTAAGAAATCTTATTTTCTTTGTAAGGATAAATTTTTAATTATAAATATATTAAATTGTAAGAAGGTTGTTCACTTACTTCTAAAACACTCTTACTATAAGGAAGGCCTAGAAAAAATGGATCATTGTCGTTTGCATCACTTATGTCGATCGTTGAAGTCTGAAAATTTGTTTAATAAATATGAAAGGTATAGTGGCCTTGATGACAAAACTCACCTCAATATCAGATTCTGTTCCAGCAGTTGCTTTGACATTAATTGTAAATGAAGGTGTTGTCTAAAATAAAAAGCAGAATTAAATGTTTAATTGTAGACATTAGGATAGAAAAATGTACAAACCTCTCTATCAATTTGTTCTAATAATGTAAGCTCCCCAGTATTTTCATTTAAATCAACATAAACTAGGAATTCAGCTCCAGTTATCTCGTATTTTATATTGCTTGATCCAGTGGCAACTAGTGTATAAAATGGAGTGTTTGTGACCTCCATGTCTTCACAGAATTTAGCCGAATTCAAATCTCCAGTGTTTGTGGTTGAGTTATGTGGCTGCCAAGTAATACCTGTTGGAAAATGCGAAAACAAACATATAATATGACATTTATTATGATATTGTGGCAAAATATATTAAATTTGTGTTTTTTTATTTCCCAATCTAAATAAGTTTTTTTTGTGTTGATTAGCTATAACTGTTTACCACAACTTTTCCACATAGGGTATTATCAAAAATTTTAGCATGAAGTGACATTTATTTAGAAGACTAAATTAAATAATATAATCAAAATAAAGGCCTCTAAAAAACTAAGAAACTTTCAGTCACATAACATGTAGAAGAGAATCATGAAAACAAACATAATTCTTTTAACTTACCATATGCAACCACAAAAAACATTGGCAACATAAGAATATGCTTCATTTTGTATCAGAACATTTGTTTCTAGTAAAATATAAGCACTGCAATTCTCTCAGCATCAGAAGTTCTAAACTTTCTGTCTAACGAACTGATGGTATACTAAAACCTCGAAAAGACAGCACATACAAAAAGAAATATCTGTGAGTAACTCACTCAAAAGTACTTGAAATTTTTGAACAAAGCTGAATGGGATGACAGAAATACTCAACCGCTTTGAGGTAGCTTCGATAAATTATCATCGATTACAATTAAGGTTTAAAAAACAAAACATTTTGAAACGATAAAAAAACTTTAAACTTTGTTCAATATAGTAAACATTTACATCGTCATCCAGACTGAAAGAACTGCCACTAATATCCAGCACCAGTGAGTTCTAATTGCAACCATCTCACACCCGGTTAGTCAAACAAGTAACGATATTGAAATATCATTAATATTTGATAGGAGTGTTTGCAAAGCAAACTTTCTCTGTTAGCTTAGGCATTAGAAAAAAACAGTAGTGAACAAAGTATATAGAGATTGGCAAGGTAATTTGTGTTTCAATTATACCAAGCAACATTATAATTATGAATAAGATGCTAAACTTTTTCAGATTTAAAAAAAGCTGTTGGGTAAAAAACTGACAATGATAACACTCAAAGTAATGTGAATCCTAATATAACGCATCAAATTTCCTGTCATAATTAAATATAAAGGAATGAAACTTCAAGACTTATGTCAGTGTTTTGTTTGTACTTTACAATTTCTAAATACAAAAAAAAACAAGAATCAGAACAAGGAAAATAAAATGGCAGGATTTACAAAAACAAACAAAAGCTAAATGACAGGCCATAGTAGTTGCAGCGGGTGAAGAATAGACCCCCATGTATGGGTAGTGCAAAACTCAAAACCCCCATGGCAGCGGGTCTTAAATAAAAAATTTATATATTTTTAACAGAAAGGTTAAAGAACTTTAACAAGACGGCAGATAGTTAGGGATGTTTTTCTTTGTTGATTTAAAATAAAATTTAAAATCAACTATCTTTACTAAACTGTACAAGCAGCATGATGGTTTTCTTTAAAAAAATAACTGTTTACTAACGTTCTTTATGGAGAAATGATGATTTATAAACTAAAAATAAGACGGGCTCGTACCACAAGATGGACTTCTTTGGCATTAGGAGTGGTAAACTCCAGAGTTAACAAATTTCAAATGTCAGAAAACAAAACAAATTTTGTTATTTTGAAGACTGCCCTAACTGGTTCCATAAATACACCTGTATTATAGATGTGCCACTGGTATTTACATCAGGTAAAAGGCACTTAGATGTTGAACAGCTTAGTTTCTTAGCTCTTTTTTTCACCACTTGAAGGAGAGGAAGCACTCTCATGTGATGATTGAGCTAATAATAAAACAAATAACCTGACTATTGGAAATTAAAAATTATAGAAACAAAAATATTTCAAATCATTTTCAAAGTCATAAAACCTACATAAAACAGTGGCAGCTGCTTAACATTAAACATATGTGGTAAAACAGTCCTATAATAACATTTAGACCAGCACAGCTCTATGTTTTTGCGGTGTGGTTCAATTTTTGAAAATTAATTATAAGAGACACCGCTAAATTTTACAAATTATATCTCAGACTGTTGTAAACATATAATTAAATAATTAATTCAACTTAATTCTCAAAAGAGAAACAATGTAGTTGAAAAAAAATTATTCTACATGTTACAACACTGTGATTCTTGACTTTAAAGCTAGAGGTCTGTGAATCCAAACTTCCCCAGCATCCATAATCAAATCGCAAAGAGCTGTTGGGAAGAACTCACAAAACAACAGAACCTACCTCTTGTAACTTGCACATTGGTAGCCATCTTCCATGCTTCATTGTATATTGTTGTGAACGGTTGTGTAAGAGTGTTGGGTATACCACTAGATGGGGTGGTGGCTATAGTTACACTGGCAGGTGGCAGAACAAGTGATGGAAGTGCTGTAGCTGGTGGTGGTTGAAGTGCAGCAACTGTAGTGGAAAGTATCAAGTTATAATTACAGAACTAAAAGTTAGAAAATATCTGTTATGACATCATGTTAAGCTCAATACCCTGACAAGGACAACAATGCAACATCGATGGGGAAAATAAATTTAAATAGATAGTGGATTACATTTACCAGTATTCGCAACAGAAAAGGTAACAGCTTGTTGGGGTTGTGTGCGGAGTTGGTTAAGAAGAGAACTGACAGGTTGAAGCTCAGTTAATGTTCCCGATGCAAGTTGGAGTTGTGTACCAGACCTGTGAATATGGTGGTTTGGTAATTTAAAAATACCCATTTAAAAAAAGTTACAGAACAGAAAAGTAAAAAGTTTTACAGCTTCAGTAAATAAAATTATTTTATTTTGTAAAACTTAAAATTATTTTGTAAAACTTAATTACCGAGTTACATACATATCAACCAAACATAAAATTAATCTACAAAACATCTTGTGGTAAACTTATTTTTCTTACATGTGCACTAAAATTGAACCTTAGAGCTTGATAGGACGTTGAAGTATAGGTACAAAATAAATTGGCCAAAAGACTTTAATATTACCTTCCAAGATTTGAATTGCCACCATTGTTATTATTGTTGTTGTTACTGCCGCTAGTTGCTGGAAGCATTTGCACCGCTATTTGCTGTTGTAGTTGACTGTTGTTATTGTTGCTGTTCTGGTTGTTGGTTATTTGTTGATGTTGTAGTTGGGCAGCAGCTGACAGAATCTAAATATAAATAAATTTATAAAAAAGTATTTGCAATTGCAGTTTTGTTAAATCTGCCATTATTATTTGAACAATCATATAAATAATACTTTACTTTACCAAGCACAATAATTTAACAAAAAACTTATAAATACAGATTACTTTTATTGTAGTAAATAGAAATCTATTGATTAGTGTTTTTGTACCTGGACAATTCCTTGTTGTTGCTGTTGATGTTGTTGTTGTTGTTGCAAGTTAGAAGTAAGTTGTTGTAATTGAGCTGCAGTAAGAACTTGAGGGTTGGAAGATACAAGATGTTGGTTGTTGTTGTTCGAGTTGGTGTTTGTGTCTGTTGTACAAGTACATTTATATTCTTTAAACTATATTTATCAAATACAATAGTTGTTCATTGATTATCTGAACTACTTCCTCATAAAAAAAAACTATTATCAGTTATTACATTAAATACAGAGTATTTGGAATGGTGGCTGTTTGTTGTGCTAACAATTAAAGAATAAACACGGACATTTTGACAAAATAACTAAAAAATCTGGAAAAAGTTTAACCTAAAAAGAATAAATGAAAGATTTGTATTTCGGTAAGGAAAAACTTTCCCCAGAAGACCAAAGAACACTCACCAGATGAAGCTGCAATAGTTTGTGAGGGTTGCATTGCACCTAGTGCAGCAGCTGCCGATAATAACTGGGCAGTTCCAGGTTGTTGGGTTGCCATGAGTAGCTGGTTTATGTTTGACGACTCCTCACTTGGTTCTTGCTTGACAAGGATTGCTGTTAATAATAATAAATCAAACTTTTGGTTTTGCTTCAATTCTAAGATGACAATTTAAAGACATAACATCAAGGTGAAAAATGTTGCTTGAATTGACAGGATTCCATTACAAATTGACTATAACCACACTTGGAAGTTAAAACTATAACCTTACATTCAAACTACAATAATTTATCAATAAACTATACTCAAATAAAATAGTACTTACCACTCTGTAGCATTTTAAGTAACTGTTGTTGTTCTTGTGTCATATTTACTTCATTTGTGTGAGATATTTGCTCAAGTGAAACTTTCTGTAAAAAGAACTAAACTGTTTAAAAATAAGAAAAAAATCTGCAATAAAAATATTGTGGCAACCAATCCAATTCAAATGTTAATTAGATGCAAACAATCACCCATATAGTTAAAGCAGACCGGAAGTGTATAATTTCACAAAACATTATATGGTACCAACTACAACTGTGTTAGAACTTTGAGTTGTCCCACCGCACAAAGATAAATTACCTTTATTAATACAGTAATTTTGAGCGAGGTTTTGAAGCAGCCTTTAGTTAATAACAGCCATTAGCGGATAACAAATTTAACATCGTTCTTAGTTTGTGTGGTTAGTTTAACTGCTACTTAAAAAATGCACAATTCGCATGCTTCATACTAAGAAAGGACCAAGCAAATGACCTCTGAAGCTTTTTCATTAGATACAGTTTCCACAACGACAGATTCTTCAGATGTTCTTGTAACACAATCACTCTCTGAGATTACCACCTCACTGTCTGGCTTCTGTGATTGGTTAGAGAAAGGTTAAAGGTCATGCATAGGTTGCTGCAAGATAGTCTTACAGGCGTAAGAAAGAATTAGGAAAACCTGAGACAAACTGTTAAATCTGTCTGATTGTTTCTATATTTCAAGTGTAACAACATGCAATATTAGCAAACGTTTTCTGCCATGCAATAGGAAGAACATGCCAAAGATTCAAACCTCGTTCTGTTGTTCAACTGGTTGGTATGAAACATGGTTCGGAGCAGGTTGAATTACAACACCTTGTGCTGCCAACTGTTGTATTTGCTGTTGGGTGAGCGTTACTAACCCTTGCTGGTCTGTTGAATGATACAACTTGTTACTAGAGTCTGTTGTCATTTTTATAAGATATTTCATTTTATATAAACTACACAATTTCCTCGCTTATTTTCCATGGTAGAAAAAAATGGTTAAAAAAAATCTGGCAGAGAGTGAATCACAAGAATGCTATTATGATACCAACAATAAACATGCCAATCATGTCAACTATGTTGAAAACAATAGACCTATTATTGAATTGCTAATGTGTTTGGGTATGCACAATTCAAAATTTTGAATCCGTAAGATAAGGATTCATATCTTATTAGAGGATTCAGTACTCTGTCTAGTGACCTCATATCTTGTATATTAATATTTTTGCAAAAAATATTCTTGTATTTTGACTTGGGACCAATGTGTTATATATTAAAAAAATTGTGATAAACAAAATTAATTCAGAACATTTGTAACTTACTTGCACCTATAGTTATGGAGGAAGATTTGGAAGTTTTGTTGCTGGGTGATGTTAAGGTGGGTGTCGAACGAACTGATGATGTTATCACTGATGATGTCATAACATCAACACCACTCAGTTGGTTTAGATTTATGGAATTTGTTGAGGACTGAAAGTTGTTTTAAAGTAATTAGTTTAATAATATTATTCAATTATGAAAAACCAAGAAGTTTTTTTTTCACACTCTGGCTTCACCTTCATACACTTCTATGAAAACTTAAAAGCTCCGATTAAAACTCTGTTTGTCTTTGCAGTTTGAAATGTCCTGCAAGCAGCCTCAAGATACCACTTTAGTATACTCAGATAATCACACAAATTTTCCACTACTGTGACATGACGGTGGTTTTGATAATAAGATACAAACAGTAGCAAAAAATAAAGGCAATCATTTATATGCTAAATCAACCTGCACTGGTTGGTCAAGGTTTGCAACAATTAAGTTTTGAGCTGCAGCAGTTGAAATCACCTGACCATTGGCTGTCACATAAAGCCCACCTTGTTGAACATTGGATGGCGATATAACACGTGTCTAATGTATGAGAATACTTATGTTACATATATGACATGCATAACATAACACTTATGGGATTGAGATTGAGGCAGTAAATTGGAAAGTAAAAGCGGCTTTTTTAAATTAGAATCCACAACAATCTTTTAAAAGACAAGTGGAATAAATACACTTTTGAAGATGATCCTCTCAGTAATTTGTAATCGACAAAAGCAAAATTATGAAATTGGTACTAGGCAATAAAAGTCAGAATGACTTCACAATACCTGGCTACCATGGGGGGCCAGCATACTGGTTTGTGTGACAATTTGTCCTTGAGCGTTGACTAATATCTGCTGATTAGAAGGTTGTATGTTGGTTGCTTTGTTTGGCTGGACTGATATAAGACGGGAATTACTCTGCTGCAAAAAAATGAAAAGAATGAAACTCGCTTCAGACTTGCATTTTTCCGTAACGCTTAACTCAGTGGTAAAACAAATGTGTAATATTGAACACCATCTACAACAGTTACACACACAACATGCTTGTATAGGTTGTATTCATTTGGCATTTTAAGATAGATAAAATATCTTTAGTGATGGACAAACAGATAACAAGCATATAAGAAGCTTACCAAACTTTGTGTAAGGAGATGAAAGTGTAAGGCAGACAAAAACTTAGTTTACACAAAATTCGTTTTAAAAATTCTAAACAAAGGAAACATAACAACAAATACAAGAAGTGTGTGTGTGTGTGTGTGCAGTTATTTTAGTTTTGATTTCGCAATAAGTTTACCCGTTGCATAATTACGGTTGTTACGCTGTGATTCTGATCTTCGGATTATAAAACCATATCAAGCTACAATGCAGAATTTATTTATTTCCTTATTGATGTTAACTTTTTCATTTTTAGATCTAAAATATTCTTAATCATTATTTAAATAAATTTTGCTTAAATTTATTTGACCACAATTTCACATCTTGCTACATTAAGACTCGCAAAACTGGAGTCTTGTGCGCACTGTTTAATCGTAAACCGGGTGTTCATTTGATCTGACACCACGTGCTCAGGAGACTTAAATTAGCTGCACTTTTTATCAAAAAACCGAACGTGTTGCCCTGTGCATTTCCACTCACCTCCTGACTTTTCTCTTCCACCTGTTGCACGGTAACAAGGTCACCACCCACAGTTTTGAGCAACTCATATTGCTGACCCAAGGGTAAGCTGGCGAGTACAGCTGGTAGAGAAGGTGATGGTTTGGGGGGTTCAACAATATTCGAATTGGATGATGAAGTTGGGGTTGCACCAATCACAGCAGCAGCTTGTGTGAAAGCTAAGAATTTGACAATTTTATGGTTTATTACACTGAAAAAAACACCGAAAACCACTTGGGACTGCACTATGCTTATGATATTTAACTTTAAAACATAATTGAACTTATTTTAGATAATCAAGTTATCGACAATACGAAAGTCAAATATTTTTTAATTGTGGTTTTTTTGTATGGGCCCTAGACAACTTTTTTGCATGAATGTTGTATTTCTTCAGATTTTGTAAAGAAGCCAAACAGCATTAATAACATAATATACAGTAGAGTTGGGTAATACGACCCTTAAGTACATGTTGTATAATAATATATATTTCCAACATAGGCGTAAAGTTTTACTAAACAATAGGGTTGCAAAAAAAACAAAAAAATAACAAAAAAAATCGGTTTGCAACCCTTTAAATATGTGCTTTGTATGCGCTCATACAAACATATTTAGAATTGCCTAAGGATGAGACGAAATTAAAATTACACAGGTTCGGCGAGTGCGTGTAATGCGAAACGGTCGAATCTGATTGCCCAGTGAGTGACGTCACAATGGCTATGTCGTACGCGACTATCTTCGAGCCCCCTTGAGTCTGCGGTTATTGTACAAATGAAGGCTGGTCCGTCGGTATAAGTAGGTTTCCAGAAAGAAATATCACAGAAATAAACGGCCTAAATAGTTTTTAACACTGCTTTCTGTTTATATACGATGTTTTCTTCTGCCAAGCATCATGTTATTATGAAATAGTAGGGATTTACACATGGATTCATTGCATCATAATAGCGGTTGTTAGAACCTGGCAATTGATTACGGCATAATGGCAATTCACCTGTTGATAATGCCATAATAGCGATTCACATATGGATTATTTAGCAGACACGAGTTTGAATACCAGTTGAACACACTTGTGTAGGAATGACGCATCGGTATTGCTGTACTTTAACGAACGTAAACGAAGTTTGTGCGCAGTAATAATGACGTCTTTGTTTGGTCGAACGTAATTCCTTACGCATTTGGGTTGCCATGCAACCCTGCAAACCCGTAACTCTATGCCGGTGATTTCCAAACTCAATTTTTTGTCAGTTTTTAGGTGATACCACGAATGACTTCTCATGGCAACACTTGCAGGAGGTTAGCTTTAACAATGTCCGATTCCAAACTTCCAGAAATTTACAAGTTAACAAAACCATCACGATTTATACATTTTACGTGCTGGGTAGGGATGCACATTACAGAATAATTAGGTATTCTAGGATATCCTCGAATACTTTATTTGGAATCTAGAATTCCGAATCTAGAATTCGAATCTTTTTATATTTATGGGTAAAATTATTTTTTCCTATAAATATAAAAAGATTCGAATTCTAGATTGGAAATCACAGTTTATAGACTCTTTCATACCAGCCTTTTGGATCATGAGCTGTAAAATGATCAAAAACTGTACTATTAGGTAGTTTTTGCATCACAAAAAAATAGAAGGCTATAAAAAGACGTGGCGAAACGTTTACTTTTGAAAGTCCCACAAACACAAAAAGTTTTTTTTTTCAAAATTATTAAGTTTTAAAAATTGTTGTTATGGTTTATGAGATGACTTGTGATGACGTCATAAACAGAATCCCGAATTCCGTAATTAGATTTAAATACAAAAGGATTCGAATCTCATGGATTCGGAATTCTGTAATGTGCTTATGTGGAGAAAATTATTTTTTCCTATCAATATAAAAAGATTCGAAATTCTAGATTCCAAATTCTAGATTCGAAAAAATAAAGTATTCTAGGATATCCTAGAATACCTAATTATTCTGTAATGTGCATCCCTCCTGTCAACTTAGTAATTCTGGATCCTATAATGGTGTAAAAAACGCGTAAACCTTGGATGGCTCACGGTGCGGGCCTTTTATCTATACTAGGTGGGTGTTGATTGATGGCATTTAGTTAATTTTTTTGGCACGCAGATAACGCTACAATAGAATGTTACCAATAGAAACGACACTGGATATGCAGCGGGTATACAATTTGATTTGTTTCACCACAGTGAATTAGGTTAAAAGACTTTGAATGCTCATCCCTACAATTTATCGCTCAGCGCCACACACTTAATACAATCATGGTGAATGACTAGCAACTTTCAAACCTGCAGGGTTGCTTGCTAGAAGAGCAGCTTGGCTTGGTGTAATTCCAAGAAGGTTGCTGAGACTGTAAATGCGATTCTGATCGTTTGAGTTGGATCCTTGCAAAGTAGGTTGTTCAACAGGTTTGTTGCTTTGTCCTTCTGTTAGAAAAAGATTTAATAATTGTCCCAAAATTTTAGAAAGTTAAAGTTGCCAACTTTTACAAGTGGTATACTTTCAGTGAAATTTAGACTTTCGTTATTTCTTGGCCACATAAACAATAGGTGTCCCAAACCTCTATCAGTACAGAGCAAGTAAAAACATAACTTCGATTTTCTCACCTGACCCTGCAAATGAGACATATTGTGCCAGCCCTGAGTTGCCATCATTGCCAGAAGCAATAATCTGCATTCCACCAAGGTCCACATTTTGCAACGAGTTGCCGTTTGCTTGTTGGTTTACAAGATTAAGGGAGGTGCTTGGTGCAGTATTTGTACGTTTTCTATCACCTGATATGAATTAGGTTGGTTTTACATTGAGGCCTAAACAATAAAACAATCAGATTGATATAAGCGCAAAAAATATTCAGCAAGGTAGCATTTGTTCTTTATTTATGTTTGCTATTAAAAGAATCAAGTGGAATGCCACCATATTTGAATGAATAATATGCAGGAATGGAAAAATATATAAATCGTGAAAAGGCTAGACAAAGAAAGCTGTTGAGGTAGACAGAAAAATTATCAAGTTATTTAAGTTACCATTATTGGTTACAAAACCTTCGGATTATTTCCATTAGGGAATGTACGATAAAATATTTACAGCACTTTTTATTCTTGTTATATGAGCACATTAAATCTCAAAATCAGGATTGCAGAAAGAGCTCTTTATCAGTAATAATGTCACTGTCCGGATCGTCTTAATAGAAACAAATCTTATTTATATTAAAATCAACTTTCTTATATCCGGACGATAATATACTCTTTGGTTTCTTATTTCCGTAAATATTGACGACATAAACATGCGCTCTATTTTAACCGCGTTAGTTTGCGAAAACATGGCGAATAACTAAAATGATGGAACGGTTCAGGCAAACATTATACATTATAAAAATGCATTTTCCTAACACCCGCTGTCCCGCTTTATTACATTGGACACAAATCGTGTCACATGGAACCTTTATGCGGTGAATTTAAATTGATATTACGTTTATTAAAAAGATATTACAATTCATATTTCGTCTTTTTCAGATTAAAGTCTAATTGCCGCCACGATTTCCATGTGTAACACATTTGTAACAGGGCTAAGCATTTCGCGGTAAAAATAAAGTTTTGTTACGGAGTTCTTACAATAAATATGGCTTAGTGTCATTTATACTACGCGCGACAAACTTTGTCCGGTCAACAATGAAATTCTTAACAGACTCTAGTTTAAGCAAGGAATACTCTAATGAATTGCTTTCTTTGGTTTAATAACACTAATCGGCAATTACGAACTACAATTTATTAAAAAAACTCACACGTTTCTATCTGCGATGAATTGTCTTTGTAAGATTCAGATTCAGAAATTCAATAGTGCTTTAAGACTGTCGATATTTTATATTCCATAATACAGTTATCTACAATCTCCAAACATACACGAGTTGAAATATTGGTTTGTATTGTTACCTATTCAGTCACAATCCCAATTATTGCGCAATTAAATACAGGTGTATTACGACGCAGCTAGTAATGTTAGGTCACAATAGCCATTGTCGCCGCATAAATGCCAGATTTATGCTAATATAAAGATTTTTGTTAAGTCAGAACTGCACGAATAGGTAACTTACGTATACATTAACATGAAACGAAATGTCACGCAGCCGGCAAAGTTTCAAAAAAACGGCACACGGCTGAATAAGACACGTAAGATAACGATTGAGCCTAAAATGTTTAAATTGCAGCACGGCAAAATTTGTTAATTAGGCCCAAACATAAAACATTAGATCGCAGCTTTAAATAAATGAATGTAACTTACTTTATCCTTGCGTGGCCAGCGTGCCAGCTTACGAGTTACCACGTAGGTTACTTTAGGAGTGATTATTTTCGTTTTTTATTAATTTTTTTTATGTATACTGCTGATAATTTGAAAAACCTATTAGTGACCACTGGGTTGTAGCAAGTGTCTTGACTAAGGACACATACACCAACAGCGGTAGCAGCGACGAACCTTGAACCCATTAACTCTGGGTTACAGGCAGGCACACTTACCACTTTGGCACAGCGCCGGATTTGACTTTAACAACCCTTTCTATCGCAAAGGCACCCACAGTAGACGGTAGTGATAGTCAGTTTTACACTTTATATCAAGATTTGATAGCTTGGGTGACAGACTTATGTCCGGATTTTCAATAAAAATAACCGAATTTACAACTTCTACAATCCTGCTCAAAATCACCACAAAAAATCCCATAATAGTTACCTTTTATCATCTGCATGTTTAACAATGGAGAAGGCAGACTCGCTTGTTCTGAAAGCTTCTGATTGTCTTTCATAAATTCAGAAGTTTTGCTTCTTACAATTCTGAAAATTTTTACACAGAATATCAAGTGTTTGCTTTTGAGAGATATTAAAGCCTATCTATAATTTATTAAATAAGGTAACTGTAGCACAATCTTATTAATGAGTACAAGATTGTAGTAACAAATTTCGAAAATGTGAACAAATAAAAATGCTTATACATAATACATATAGTCAGAGGCGGATCTAGACAGGGGTGTTTTAGCTTATCTTAATGAAAAGAAAAACAAATTAATAAAGGAAGAACAGTTTAATGAAACAAATCCTATGCATACAACTTAAGCACTACGCAATCAATATTTGCTCATGAGTCATGAACATACTCTTTTCCTCACTTTTTTCACAGAATCAAAACATCTCGTAACACATTTTAACAGATTCAGTGTAATACTTTCCTTTACTCTTATAATGCACTATTTTTAATTATCTTCCCTTTTTAAACATAAGTTCAACCATAAATTATATTAATTAGGTTTAAACCAAGGCTATAAGTTTTATAAATATCCATAAAATATATAAAACACAAAAAAAATAACTAAAGCATTAGGGATGTGCCGAACAAACTCCGAGCTTAAAAGCTCGTGGCCGAGCAACTCTTTTTTACACCCGCAACTTGGTTGAAAATTGGACATAGCCAGCATGGCACATAGTATTACAATAATGTTGCACACAATAGCGAAAAATATAGCGTAAAGCACGAACTCACTAAGTGCTTACATCCCTATGAAGCATTGCTCATTTGAAAAATCGTAAGTATTGGTGTAGTTTTCTGATTACATAATGTTGCTACCGTGGACGAGTAGAACTAGTAAATTTTAGTTAAACCTTTTCTTGCGAACACTCTTGTCAGAATATTCCCAGATTCTCTTTTGGTTTGGGTAAAAAAGAAATAGGCTACAAAAAAATTATAACAGTTGTTTTTTACCCTTCCCATAAGGTGTCAGGAGGGTTTGTCCTTTCCTAATCCTCATTGTTTTTTATACCCTATTGTTTTTTGATTTCCCCGACTTTATAATATAGTCAAATGGGGCAATAAAATAACAGAAAACCCAAAGTAATAAATAATAAAAAATGTTTTAGTCCGAAGAAACAATATTCTTCATACCTTGATGTACAGAAAAGATTGTATGATTTCTATGAATATTTAATGTTTTATTTAAAATTTTTTGCCTTTTTTCCCTGACTTTGGCGTAAAAAAAACACTTGCGGGGCAATAAAAGTCAATGTTAAACCACATAAATATACGTACGCTCGTTTAAAATTTATTTAGTAATTTGTGTTTCACCGAAAAAATAATTATATATATATATATATATACATACTACCTAGAGTGAAAGTTAGAATAAAAAATAAGTGTCATTGCCACCCACAAAAGCTGTTTGCGATAAACTTATTGCAGCCCTGGAGACTCGTATAAAAGTACGTCGGCAACTGGTTTTCAAAATACGTCGGCAATATGCCAAGGTTTTGGAAGACGCGTGGCCGGGCGTGACGTCACGAATCGCAACGTCAGCGCGAATTTTCCCGTCTCGAATTACAGTCGGTATCGTATAACATGAGCGCCCAATGTTTCGTATCTGATTAGACGGATTTTTAATAAAAAAACATAAATTCCTTAACTTTTTTAGCTGCATTACGTCTTCTGCTGCATTATGTCTTCTCTTTCACCGCAAACCACGTGTTCTAAATGATTTTAATTAGCGACGCTTTTCGTCCAAAAGGAACGTATTCTCGTACGCCTTTCTCCTTAATGACGTCATAAGCTCGTGCCGAGCTTTTGGTTGAATCTCTGCGCTCGGTGAACCTGAGCTTTTACAACTTCAACACATTCCTATTGTTAACATCAAATTCACGAAACATTACCAACATCGTCTGCTGCATAGCCCAGGACGAATTATTTATTGCAAACGTATCAATCCTTTACTTGATCGCATAAGTAAAAAGGCAAATATCCAACCTGTTTTTAAGCTCCTGCTGGCTAAATAATCAAGGGGACAATCGTTATTATGACGCAAATAATCAGCGTGTGAATTGCTATTATGTCGTAATCAATTCAAACAATCGCTATTATGATGCAATGAATCCATGTGTGAATCTTTACTATTTCGTAACAAACATGCCGTTTGGCTGAGCAAAACATCCTAAATTTTTTTTAGGAAATCCGTGCGTCTGACTTCATTTGCTATATACGACTACTATATGTATTATATACCTCACTTTAGCTGTTATCGCCCGTAATTTTTGCAATTTCGCGTCTTCGTTTTTTTTTCTACATCGTCGGCACTAAACTGCCGACGGTTTGTCCAAATGCGTCGGCAAAATCGTGAGTCTCCAGGGCTGTTATTGTTAGCGTGCTAGGGAAGGTTGTCCTTTCTTACCTCAAGTACCTCATTGTTTTTATTAGTCCCCTTGATTGACTAAACAGTTATCAAAAAATTTTTGATTGACAATGATAGGACTTTTATTACCTGTTTATTGATGAAACACTTGGTACAGTTTCTTGTGAACATACTTCATCAGCCAAAAGTCTGTCACGTATTTCCCAAGCAAACATGGTAGGATTTTCACGTTTGTACTCCGTTATCCGCATCACCACATCATGTGTTGCCACTTTCGGCTTACTACCTCCAATAACCCCAGGACGAATGCTTCCGGTCTCATAATACCTGACACAGATAGTAAAGATATGAATATCATTGATTCAGAAACCTAACATTTCATAATATACTGGTCAGGAATTTAGGGTTTTCCCTACAACTTGGCAGTTTTTGACAAACACAATTGGTGATTTTTTACAGGCTAATTTCTTTATTTGTCATTGGGCTTTCAGGAGCCAGAAGGTTTTTAACCCCGCAAATGAAAATCAGTAATTTGAACAAAATAAAATATCAAAAAGGTAGGACACAGATAGAGGCTAAACTACGACGAACGTAACAAGCAAGTAGGACGCTCGTGGCTTCACTCAACGATTTGTATATTGGGGAATCGAGTTGCGCAATCATAAATTTCAATTCCTTTGTTTCTGATTGGTAGTTAGTTCCTATTGTTTGAATAGTAACCAACATATTAGCTTCATAGGCGACTAACATGGGTATACAGGGTATACATGCATACCCTGAAAAAATTCAGGGTACCCAGAAGCACCTTGAACAATATGCAAAAATGAAACAACACAAAACAGTTGCGTCGTAATATATCTCTCAGTTGCAACACACTGAAAATGCGTTAATCACTGGTAGTACTTTCAAGGTCTAACAATTTTTATCTTCTCCCCCGATCAAACAGTATTGCCGCCACGCATTTCAGACGTCACACGAACGACTTGTTTTTAGCTTTTATGCACAGTAAATATAAAAACGTTTCGCAAAGTTTGCCCAATCGAGATTATTGCTAAATAACAAATTTAATCCGATTATATTAACCCTAAAACCTAAATAAGAGTTATTATACCTTGCGTAAATATGCAGCGATTTTCGAAAGAAAGTCATAGTTAGTAAGGAATATTTATTTTCAGTAAGGGATTTCCAAAAGTTTGGCGCCTATGATTAGTCTGTTGAAAATGGCACACAAATGCAGGGTAGTTATAGCCCCAAAATTTAATGTCAGAACGCACGCGCCTTCATCTCTACAATTTATAATGTTATCGGGAAATTTCAGTGGAATTTGTTTTTAACATGCTTGTAATTATATTATATATATATATAATATGTTAAAAAATTTACAAAGAGTTTACCTTGCTAAAATCTTGCTGACACAGCCATGCGATACACGTAGCTGACGAGAAATGTCACACGGACGAACTCCTTGGTGAGATAGATTGACAATGCGTTGCCTTATTGGTTCCGGTAAAGGCCTTCCGTTGACATACATTCCACCAAGTTGATTAACTCCTCCACCATGGCCTGTAAACAGTAAACACTTCATTATACTAGGGTTCCACAAATAGATTAATAACTGGAAAATATGGATTGTGAGGTCAAATTCGATAAAATATTAAATAAAGCTTATATACACACGCCAAAAAATCAATTACACTGCTCCTCTTATAACCCTAAGACAACCGATTTATTATTCATTGCGTTTAGGCTCATGAAAGTGTAATTTAATTTAAAATGTAAACCAAGATTTTTTAAATCTATTTTAAAGTACCATCTTCACTGCCAACTTCTTCTTTTGCTACAATGGACTTGGAATTTTTACTTAATCTCCGACCCCTGCCAGTGTTTTTTCTTTTAGGTTTTGTTCCATTTGAACCAGATATCAACTCACTACCATCACTGGCATGTGCTGCAATAAGTGTGCCTTGGCTAGTAACCAAGTAGGTAAACACAGGTTGATTAGATGGCTTCCCACTTTCCTCACCGGACTGATTAACACTTTGTGGCGACAAGCCAGCAGCCATCATTTCCCGAGTTTTTTGAACATCTGCTGCTGGAACAAGTTGTATTGTACCAGCAGCTTGCCCCGGGATCACTTGAACAGTAGCTGCTGCTGCATTTTGTGAAGCAGCAACAGCAGCAGCTGTGTGGAGAAGATTACTCATCATAGAAGGGTTTACTCCTTGTGGAGCAGCCACCGTTGCAGTATTGGTCTGTTGTGGTTCTGGCTCTACACTGCTGGTATCAATCTGGTAGTCCTCCTGGTCCAAGTAATCTCCTTTAATATCACCTTGCTCCACCACAATTTGCACCGGACCATTTGTGGTATCACTACCAAGGTTAGATAAATCTCCTAAAATGCCAGTGGAGCTATTATCAATGTCAGTGTTAGTTTTAGCATCTTCTTGTACCACTACTTCCTCTGTATAGGATGTTGCATGAGCTGCCGCATCAACAAGTTCCAACATTTGTTTTTCATGATCATGGTCATTAGCATTCCCTGCTTGATCAACAGTAAGCAAAAGCTCATTCGTTTTGGGTTGAGTGTTTTCCAAAATATCTTCCTGCTTAAGAACTTTTGGCAAATGCGAGTTATCACTTTCTGCAGCACTCCGTTTAACAGTGGCCTTTGCTATCTCTGCCATTTCTGGAGTAATTTCTTTATCATTTTCAATAACAATCTGTGAATCGGCATCTATGTTTAAAGTTTGTTTTTCAGACATTTTCAAACCTTTACAACCATCAATAAACACAATATCGTTTTTTTTAGTGTACGAATCTAACTTTTTCTTTTGTTGATCTACTTTTGAATCAGCGTTATTTTCCTTATTTTTTTGCCAATTCAAAACCATAGTAACATTGCTCTCATCTTCAGAGACTTTCCAATTACTAAAACGAATTTCACGGCGTTTTATAACTCCTGTAAGTGCTTGCACAGCGTCAAGTGAAATAATAGATTCAGAGGTGAAATCAAAGGCTTCCTCACACCCGGTTTCTGTTTCTGAAAGGACTTTTGTAGGAATGTAAGTTAAGGGTTTAAAGAAGACTTGAAATGGAAATATTGAATCTGCTTGTGCTTGATTTAGTAGATTAACATAAAGGTCCCTTGATTTTGAAAGACCATTAAACATTCCGTAGCAAACATACACCAAACATATTTTCTTTAAAAACAGTAAACTTATCCTGAAGCTTTGAGATTCTATATCAAGAAGTAAAAACTGTAGGATTTTGCGTGACAGTTTGTAAATAGTCAAAACCAAATCAAGAAATGCTTTGCAATGTATAGTATAAATGTGCACATAAAGAATTTGTTTTGAGAACAGAATATGACTATAATGCATGGACCATGGACGGTTTTGTGTAATTTATATTTATAAATAGCCTATTATTTTCGTTGATATGATACGTATGGAATGGTACTAACGTTTAATAACACTAATGGCAACAGGAATAGCTCACTGTCGATTTAAATCTTTCCTGTTCATGGTCACGCGTGCAGCAAAGCGAAACAATTCGCTTCGTTGATTATTGTGCAGTCAACCAAGAAAGTTTAATCAAGCGCACCATCGCATAATTGCGCTACAGATGGAACATGTCTACAGCAATTGCACTGAAAAAATATGAAACTTGACTGGCATTCTGTATTTCCGATTACCTGTGATAAAATTATACAATAACCAAGCCAAAATTTCAATCTTTTGCCTTTTTGAGGGAATCTGACTAAATATTGAAACTCGAACGCCCCGAGGCTGCTTCTAGACTACTTCTGTTCGTACAGTTTCGGAAAAAAATCGTGCCAGTGGGAAATAGATATCTAATTTTTCGTTATTAAATTTTTTTTTAATTTTTTTTACAGTCAATAAGTTGTTACAGTCAGTAAGTTGAAGTTTTTATGAAACTGAGGCGTTGTTCCTGCTTTTACATAGAATAATATGCATGGCACTAGCAGTATATATCGCTATACTAAAAATCTAAAACCTGACCAAAACTGCCTGTAGGAACATTAAGAACAATATAGGTTATCACCACAGAGCAATGTAGGGTATTACCACATTAAGCAACTCTCATGTTTTCTGACTGGTATTAAGTGACAAAATACCTTTCATACAAGGCTGAGTTATTTATTTGTATATGAATATTTGACTGATTTCTTCTGTTCATTAATTTATTAGGATATTCATATAATTTCATAATATTAACCTGCTACATCAGTTCTTTCGCCAACCTGTACAATATATCTGGCATCTCTTCTATCACGCAACGTATCGCATCATTGAACCCCAGGCCAGTCGCGTTTTAGCGCGAAAATTCAACAACCTCTATTTAGAATTTGCGATGGTGGCACGTCGTTCGTGACTGAAATCGCCAGCTATGTCTTTTAACAAAATTATTTTGCTTAGTATATTCCGAGTATTTTCTTTGGCGAAACTGACTTACATTTTTACAAGCATTAAAAGTGCCCTGTAGTTTCGTTCCACTTGACACAATAGTTAAATCAGTGAGGCGTGCTGCGTCTCACGGAGCAGTTATTGTTTGTGCCGCACACGCAATAAAGATAGAAAGCAAACGCACCGCGCGCAACGAAGCGAGCAGTTCAAACGACCGAGACGAATCACGCACCATACCCGGAAACCAACCAAGCAGAAAAGAATGAGAGAAAGCGAAGAAACAGCCATTATGACGTACCTGAAGATGGCTAAATAAAGCCAGACAACCAGGGGTAAGGAAAATTCATTCAAGCAAACAGCATTGAAAGAAACAAGTACTGCGGACAATAAAACACAAACACACGGGGATTGAGTGTATGTGGGATACGGACTGATGAAAGGCTTTAAGCTATGGAATCCCGCCTTTACGCCTGACAAGATTCATACAATAGTAACCAACCGTGCTGGGGGTTACAAAAAAACAATTTTGGTTTTGCCGAATACGGACATAACGTTTCATAATCACAATTCCATTTCTGATACGGGACCACACAGCATCTAACAAACTATTTTTTGGAAGTTTGTCTCCATCATCTTACACCAACCTCTTTGCCGCTTGGTTAATCAACATCGCCAGTTACAAGTAAACCGATCAAGTTCAGCACCCCCTTAAACAACCAAGAGCCACAATGGATAAAAAACTAAAGAATAAATATCGACTTATAAACCAATCGTAATCTTTAGACCAAGTGCTTGTCTTAAAAAATACTGATCATGGTTTTATTCAATATGTGTGTTTATGTTTAGTTTTAACACTTTTAGATAAACGTTGTTCCAAATCATGATTAGCCTAAAGCAGAATAAATGTTTTTATTTATCAAATTCCAGTTTGCTCTCTGGCGTAGATTGTGGGCGAACTGCGCCACTGATTCTTACACTTGCGGTGTTAAAGAGTTGATTTTGTAAATTCACCGGTTGCCCCTCAGAATACTGTACCATTAAATGTTTAAGTGATGGAAATTTTAGAGATATGTTTAAAATTAAGACTACATAATATCTTGGCGTCACAGTCGTAACAAAACTAAAAACAAAGTTTATGAATCGGTACAGTAATACGCTTTGTGCACAACAGATTCATGTTTGCCGTATTTACTTCGAAACCGTGCCGCATCATTAAGTAACGAGCTCTCGTCATTGCGAAATTCAGGTAACCGTAAACAGAAACTCAGGAAACCGTGGTGGGGTGAAACGACACGGGTGGGTTAGCGGGGTATGCGATGACGTCACTGGGGCTTAGGTTGCCGTGGTGCAGATGAGCTTCACAAGTGTGTGAAAATATGTGATTCCGTGAAAATTAGCGATGCTGTGCTGTTTGTAATAATCCGCACAATAGTATTCAGTATAAAGAAAATCAAGCATTCTCAAACCGAAATTAACATAAATATATCGTATTCTTTACCTTAGAGCATGATAACAGTGACGTTTTTTTTCAAATTTAATAGAGGATTTAATAAAGTGTGTTTATTATGTATACTGTGTTTTTTTAAAAAAAAACTCGCTTTGTATATAATCGAACGTTTAAAAACATCTGATTTAAGTCCGTCTGAAAAAAATTAAATGCATGAAAATGCCAACGACACAGAGTGGAGAAAACCAATTTGCAAGCTTCGCGGCATTGCGTGCTTCCACCAGGATTATGAGAATGAGGTGGGTGAGGTAGGTGTATATAGTGATGGGGGAGCTCGGAATTGTTTAACGAAACGTGACGGGTTCGACATGACCCCAACCACCGTAACCAACGACGTCAAACAGGGTTGAGCGTAAGTTTACGCTGCAGTTGAGATGGGGTAAAGACCTGTCAGACGGACTTAAATATTAAAGATCGGTCGAACCCTACTGTGAATTTGCACTAACTATATTACACAATCAGAGAACAAACACTATAGCTGTAACGTATAACTTTTATAAAAGAATATAATAGAAAGATTATAAAATTGTTGCAAAATATAAAATATTTGTTAACAACCATAGGAAAAGTCAAAATAAATTCGACCCCGACCCCAATTCGTTCCATTTCTCAACGCGCGCGATCAGACGGAACGAAGTGCGTGCAGTTGTGTGGCGTCGCTTGGCAACCAAGCATGACGTAATTTGAGCTGGGGCTGTTTACAGTTTGAGTAACCAAGAATGTGGGAAAAATTCGTGAATCATCGGAAATTTTAAAGCTTGAACACAAAAAAATACCAATCGGGGTAAATGAGATTTTCTAAATGCTAGAGTGCTACAATCTCCATGCAAAGTCCTTTACTTAAGCAGAGGCAACGCAATGGTCTTATCAAATTTAATTTCAATTAATTAAAGTAAATGCAACAAACTTAAATAAAAGTATTGGATAAACGTTTTGCTTTAACATTTAATTACTAGGGTTTGATGCGATATTATCAATATACCACGTGTGAAAGTCGGGTAATTTCCCTCAGATGCGCTCTAGCAATCTTGTAAGGTTTATTATGAGTCTTGTGACGAGGCCTCGCTACGGAAGGGCAATCTACCGTCCCCGCCATTGACGAGCGATCGGTTCCTTATGACTTCCAGAGCGTATACCGAAAAATTGAAACCAGGAGAGTTACGACTATAATTACAGGTATTGAATAGCCGTCGTTGACTGACACAACACGTGTGAAAAGTATCCAATACTGAGAACACTACTGTGACATTCAGTCTGCTAATTCATGACTTTCACTTGTCAGCGGTATCAGCGATAATCTATGCATGACCTAATAAAGTCATTCTTTTAGTATAAGCTTTACTTACACAAGCCCTACGTTTGTTATAAAAATAGTAGGTATTCACAGGTTGAATATCAATTTGCTTAGGTGTATACACTGAATAGTATTTTTGCAATATCCTAAAATACAAATCTGCGAAGACAAAGTCAAATCCATTCTTGCAGATATATATAAGAAACACTGGCGTGTGAAACCATGTACAGAGTACATGTTACTTATAATGTGATCTTGCTATTAAGTTACGGTGGAATACTTTGGCGCCAAAAGCTTCAATACCTATGTCAAAAGAAAGAGCTATACTATTAAAATTGATACATCGTTCCCAGCAAACACATAAATACGAGTTCTTCAGGGTGTCGAGATCTTTACCTCTTATCACATGACATAATGCAATGTGTTTTACTAGGTCCTGAAACCTAAATGTACGGCATCCGATAGTATCTTGCCAGGATAATAAAGTTGCTCTGAAAGGAGTCACATATACATTCAGAAGGGTGCTGGTTGAGATATAACCAAAGCGACATTATAAAATCCGCCCACTCTTCGCAATGATGTTGTTGTTTTAGAACGCCTCTGCCCGATTTTAAGACAAGAAAAGTCGCATATGGTGGGTTTATGACGTAAGAAACCTAGGATTATGGTCCACGGTTCGCTGCCGATGAAATGCGCAGAATAACGGGTGGGGTTTAAACCCATGTTATTCCATGCGCTGTGGTGCGACTTATCCCACAATCTAAAACGTGATTCTCGACCAAATGATAACCCTGGTGCCAACACACGTGTAATTTTTGTACTGCAATGAATTGGGTAAAACATCCGCCAAGTTTTAAATCTGAACTAAATAAAGTACTGAACAACCCGCATTTTTCTACACATCTCTATTTGCACTGTGTCGTAGAATGGATCCGATTTCTTCGCGTGAGTGCCCGCTTACTTGTCGGCTCATTGCATTCGTTAAATGTAATACAAAATACATTTGCGGTCCCACGGACCTACTTGTCACTAAAGCAACCGGTTTCACAAATTTGGTAAAAATTTACGTAATATAAAAATATGAAACCTTTCGTTGTTAATCCCTAAAGAAACTCTAGGTGTCTCAGTTCGTCATATCATATAGGTATAGTTGTTTAGTTTGTTTATCTGTAACTTTCTCATGGGACAATTTGTAAACACAAGTACAAATCATAACAACGCCATGACATTATATTGATAATAAATGTTTAACTCACTCGATCTATAGCTTCCGTTACTTCTTGACTTTAACTGTTTCTTCCCGTTGCCTCCTTGCTGACTCAGCTGTTTTTTGCTTTCCTGCATAGCGACCTGCTGGTCCAGTTCAGTTGTTTGATATTCATTATTGGGGTGCTGAAAATATAAAACTTTATACTTTTGTGTAACATGTTATACCTGTTAACGAAGCACGGATATGGTTTACGGCTAGTTTTAACAGAATAAATAAAACACTTAACTCATAAAAATAAATAATTATTCATAAATATAGTATAATGAGTTTAAGACGCGACCTTCAAGTACATATTGCCAAATATTTTCAAACTCAAACATGTGAACGTTTGGGGTGATACCAGGATTGTACTATCACACTTTTATTAATTGACAACAATCCAAAAAATATTTATTAAAACACACGAGAGGTATTTACCAATTCGAAAACATGCGGGGTAAGACGGGAATGTAAATGAGTTTTATTTTAGAAATACATGCAAATAACACAACATATAATTTGTACGCTATGAAAATCAATGTTAAACATATATGTAATAACAAAATTATAATAACTCTTATTAAAGTTTATAGTTTTGCTATAGGTTGGGTATTGCTACACTATATTTCGCATAGGCCAGTTTTTATAAATTATCTCCAAGTGCCTATTCGTTCACTATACCGAATTTGAATACTTTACACAGGTTTCTTTTTTAAAGTTCCGTCTTACCCCAATCCCATCTTCCCCCACCCTGATATTTGTATTGGTACACAAAATAAGCTTAAATAATAAAACTTATTTTTACCTTTTGTAGTAAGAAGCTTTAACACGAATATATTGCACCACGTGTTAGCTTTTGAGTTACCACGTTTGTGGAACAATAGTTACCATTTTTCTATATATTTTTTTGACTACTTGTTTTTGGTGTAAAGGCCGCCAACAAAATGCACACAGTTTGCTTTATAACATGAACGTTTCCACTGGTTCAATAAATATATATTCCAACCACATTCACCTGTTGATGCTGTTGTGCCATTCCTGTGATGTTTGCAATCTGAGCGGCAGCCATTGCAGCATTTGCATGTTGGGTATCGAAAGGCAGTGACTAAATATATATATGAAACGCCTAAAAATGTTTGCTTTTTGCTAAATCTTTCTGCCGTTGTCCTTAATTGTTTTACGACGTTTATATTTTGTATTTCAGTCATTCGTAAATAAAATCAACTTATAGGACAGAGTTTGAAAAGTAAAATAAATATTTTATCTATTTATTTTACAAGCTTAATGCTCCACGCATGTTCGGTGCTTAGAGCAAGTGACTTAAAGTTTTTAAATAAACAACTCAAGGGTTTTGTCAGTTTCTTCAAGGCATACACGAACATAGAGCTTTGAATCCACAATATCTTGATTTTATATTACTCTGAATAAGTGTAGAACTGTAGAATATAAGCTATACCTGCAGAGAACCATTTTGCATTGGGATATAAATTGGGGTCATGGTCTGCACGTTATCTTCGCTTGACGGTGTTGCATGAATTACACCAGGTGGATGAATCACCAACTCTGAAGTTCCAATGGTAGGCATCTGCTGCGATGTAGACATTTCTGTGAGATACGACATAGTACCGTTGGTCAAATTTTGTGTAACTGTGCTCATTTGCGAAAGAAGTAACAGACGTTCGTGGTCATTGACATGGCGATCTACAAGGTGCTCTGACGTCACAGCCTGTAAGGGTTCGTATGAAATTGGCTGATGATCTGTGATTTGCATTCTGCCATTCTGCTGCTCTTGCTGACGCATTAGATTGTTATTAAGATCATCAGAAAATTGCGGAGTTAGATGTTGCTGGTGAGCCGATGAATAATGGTCGCTTGTGGAACTGAAGAGCAGAGGTGCTGGTAGAATATCTTGACTTTGAATCAACGGAAAACCCGAAGTCGATGCTTGCGGATTGGATTCCTAAATAAAGATATTTGCTTGGTTACAATATCTAGCATGTAGAAGTAAATACAGCTATGAATGGAACAGCAGTGTTATAAATCTATAAATAGTTTCCTGTCGTGCGAGAATAAGTCATTATTGTTTTTAGTTCGCGAGGTTCTTACCACATTGGAGCGAATCGCCTGCTCATTATTGGCGTGGGTCACGTGGCAAGTCATATCCATGGCTTCTGGAGATGAGCGATCCCTGTATTCCGGAGCTTGCTCATTCCCATTACGCGGAGAAAGTGAATGCTCCGTGTGAGCTGATGATGCCGGAGAAACCGTGACAATGGAGCTACCGACTGAAAACGATGACATCATTGCTGGTGACGAAACGTGTGGTGTTGATGATGCAATCATTGTGAAAGAAGCTGTGTTGTTCATGCGTTGATCATCTTTGTGGTAGCTTGGTGGAGTAAGCGGTGGGGACGAAGGAATGAATTCGCTTACAGATATTGGAGTTATACCTGAATAATATTAAATGACTTAATTTCTTATGCAAAACTTTACATGCAACGCGTAGTATTTATTATTCTATGAATCTAATTATGCCAAAATATGCTGCTGATGCATGAAACAAATTGAACATTAAACATGTAGCGTTTAGTTCTGTTATGTTTTTTATTCTGTTCTAAGCAGTTGTATTATATAGAGTTTTCTTATTCTAGTAAATGGAGCGAAAGGGAGCACAGTCACCATGCCGACATAGTAATAATCTAATATGCTAAAGTGCACCAAGGTTATGTGAATAGAGTGGCCAGGCGATCACTTATAAACCTATACATTCTTAATTATTCGCTATAGAAATTTTCTCATTTAATTTACAAAAGAAGAATGAAAGACAAAGTTGGAAAATAATAAATATATGACGAGGAAAGATGGCCTATCCAAAATGCCTTTGTATTAATTAATAAATAAAAGTTATTACGAGTACTCGAGAAAAACTATTGTACACTTTCAAAATCACTTTTAAAATTTTCATAAAAATAATTAATAGGTGTATTTATTATTAGTAATACATATGAATAACCCGAAATAATACTGTTACGCATTGAAAATCAGATTTAAACATTTTTACATTGCCCTTCTGCTAAAGATATTATATATACATATAGACGGGACAACTTTTACCTCTATTTTCTCGCCCCGTTTAGTAGTGAACAAAGAACATTCAAGTAACTATTAAACTAAATGCACATGGCTTCCATTGACCGTTAGTTATTGTTTAAAACACGATCAGGATATTTAGATATTATGTGCTAAAGGTGTCCCATCTTCCCCCACCCTACTATATGTATTATTTTATGAAAATTGGTATTGTTCGAACATCAATATAAATATTGTATCCTACAAATGCAGATCAAATTGTAGTTACAGAAAAATATTAAAACAACTAATAATAAAGTTAACATTTTTGCCACAAACGTTCCAGCCACTTCTTATAAATTATCTCCAAGCGCAAATGACTGAATTTCGAATATATTTTCTATATATTTTGTTTTGTTATTTTATCATTATATTGTATTTGAATAACCCCTTAGGTATAAATTATTGAATTAAAAGCAAACCTTTTAAAGTTTGGCAATAAAAAGGTAAAAAAGCTACAATGTGGGGAAGATTGGACACCAAATTAAAATATATTTACATTAGCAGTATTCTGCAACTTGTATTTTTTCCAAATCGAGTAAAATCGGTGACTTTTGCAATGAACTCAAACGAACTTTTTAGGGTTTTGTGTGCGATTTTCTTTTGTAGGAAGGCGTAAAATAGCTTGTATTTACCGTATCCAACATTCTTTGCTAAAAATATATAAAAATACCCTTATTAAATGACCAAAATGGCACAAATTCACCGCTTCTAAATCTCGTTTTCGACTGTTGACTTTTTAATGCAGAAAACAAATTAGGCTTAATACTTAGACTATACATTCTTTAAATTTTATTTAAGTCCAAGTTTCCGTTCAACTTTCTAAAATACATGCACTTTTCCTATACCTCCTATGTTATTTTAGGCACAAACTGGCGTTCAATTTGTCTTTTACCTACATAACAATGCTGGGTTGGATTACTTGGTATTTTCTACGGCTCTATTATCAAATGTTCAAAATTAGCATCTTAATATTTCGCATTTTTTACTTGTTTACTTGTTTAATAAATATTGTTCCTATTTTACATAGTTTTTTTCATTATTTAAAACCAGTAATCGGCTTTGACGCGCGTTTTATAAAATTATGAAGTGAGAATACTGTCCAATAATTCTGTAACATTATTTTTCTGGTTATCATTAAATAGGGGTCCGTGAAAAGAAAATTAAAATAAGTCTCGTCTGACAAAGTGTCCCATCTTCCCATACCCTACTATATGCTAATCATACTGGAACATTTGTATTCGCCCATCATCAAATCAAGATTCGTAAAAGGTTTAAAAGGGTGTCCCAACTTATCCCAACGTAAGATTCAGCGAGCATTTAGGTTTAACACATTTTACCATTAGGCAATTTATCAGCTATTAAAAACATTTTGTGCCTGTTTAACGGCGATTTTTAAAACATAACATCTGTAATCGTATATATCTATATTATATAGTAGGGTGGGGAAAGATGGGACACCTTTAGCATATAATATCTAAATATCCTGATCACGTTTTAAACAATAACCAACGGTCTATGGGAGTCGTGAGAATATGGTTTTATAATTCTTCAAATGTTCTTTGTTTACCACTAAATGAGACGAGAAAATAGAAGTAAAAGGTGTCCCATCTTTCCCCACCCCACTGTATATTAGGGAATAATATATTTTTTCTTATTTATAAGATTTAAAAGGTAAGCAATCTTTCCCCCCCCCGACTATATACAACAAAGGGATGCAACCATTAATTACTTAATAAAGTTGAAAGCAATTCGGTGTCTCCTATAAACAAAACCATTCCGTCTGATTGTTCACGTTGCACTGTGCGGGTGGTATATTCCAGACATTTTAAATTGGAAAATTTATGTTTTTTTAGGTTGATGAGGTTTAAAATTGAGCGATCAGCCAGCAGGCCTGTTAGGTGCAACTGTTTCTGTTTCGGTAGCCGCAGCGACTGGATTCCAGCGGCCTTGTTGTAAAATTTCAACAAATATTGGCGCTCCACCTTTTTTATGAAAATGGTATTTTTACGAAACAGGAGAGCTAGTTTCGTATCTATTGCTCAGAATTTTGTAATCTAAAGATTACAAGTGAATGCGAACCACTGTGTTCTATAATAAAGGTTGGGTAAAGCAGATACGATGACGTAACGGCAAGGGGGGAGTTAAAGTCGGTCTGTAAACATTGTCAGTTATCCTAAAGCTCTTCGCTAACAAACCATTAGGGTGAGGAATGGGAACGTTGGTTTACTACTGTGAGATATTTTATGTTAAAACTATTTCCCATTTATCTTCACGTTGAACAAAACCCGTTAATGTATTTTCTATTTCAGCCATAACATATCATTTGGATATAACAACCTGTATACACATTTATTCGTTTACAATTTGGCGAGTTTGCTTTACAACCACTTGAAATATCTACAATCCTATACATAACAACTTGCAGATTAACCCAAATAGATAAGAAGCGTGATGACAACTGCATCAAATATTTATCTGCCGTTTTATATTAACATTCTTTAAAAATAGTTAGGTTATTCATAAATATAAACATCAATAAAATAGTGTGTTGTGCAATAATATTGCATGGCGTTATGTCTAAACAGATCGAAGCAAACCATGAACGCCAGCGGCGACATTTTTACAGAACGATTGCGATTAAGTTACAACGACAAATTGAAAGTTTTAAACTTAGCAAAATACATATTAAATAGCCGCTAAAAAGAAAATTAGCAACAAGTAATGAATTTTAAACTTTATATAAAAGAGTTAAACTTAATGTTTTGTAGAGTTTATGCTATACCTAAAATACATAATTTGGCGGATATTTATACACTTTAACTATTTAGGAACACAATTTTTAAATTGCTCACCGCTTTGAACAATCCTGCTGAAAGTCTTCGAAACATCGAGAGATTTTTTCAGTTTTCGCCCGAATTCGAATGAAGAAACCCCGACAAGCAAATTGTCCTCTCGATCACGATTCCGTTCTTCGTCTAATTCTTGTGCAGTGAGATGCAGAGAGCCACAAGCTTCGGTTTCCATTGTGGCGATAGACGGTTATTTTGCTTCGGTTGTGAAAAAAACTGCGTTCGCCTGACAAACATAGATCGGCTTTCTAACAAAACGAAGAACAAGCGCCTATCCACTCATGCCGATGCTTGCTTAGACGGTTTGTCAGGTACTAAGGTCCGCTCTGGGTACGAAGCGAAGAGATACGTAAAACTGCAAAAGAGACCTTTGACAAAAGACGTGCTGCGGTTTAAATAAAAGGTGTTCGTAACATTTGCAAAACTAGTAACACCTGTTAAAATAATTGTATTTAAACTTTATGACAAAAGCGATACATTATATGACGAATTACTATTTTTTATCAAACACTTGTACTTGAACTTACTAAATAGGACAGATATAAGAGCGCTTGCTAAGTTACTTCACAGTCAATAATGTTTTACAAACATTTTCTCAAACTTACACTCGAGGATGGGACTTCCCCCTACGTCATAATTTAACTAATATTCTGAATGCGCGTTTCAAACTGTTCTGCCGTGGAACTCAAACGATTCAAAAATACCAATTGCAAATAAGCACGGCGTGGAGCGCCTTTTTCGTATCAATGATATTAAAAAATGTCTGTCTGGATTTGGTTTACATAACGGGACAGCTGATGTTCAGTATCAAATGGGAGTCAAAGCGCACTAATCACATTCGTTAAAGTTTCGTATAGCGACCAATCCGATACAGGAATAGGCATACTAAATTCCATACAAACTTGGGAAAATGCCTATGACGTATAGCTGACTCTACTGCGTTAAAGTCATACCATCTCTTAGGCGGCAGTTTGTTCGTATGTCTGAGATGGAACAGCATATAGTATGGTTCCCGCTGACTATCCATCTGCATCGTGTCGCTCAGCAAATGGCTTGTTCCTGCTATTTTCGTTAGCTCGTCGTCTTTCAACATTAGAATAATATCACGCTCTATTGTGGCCCCACAATGCTAACTGCGATATACAACAAGGGAGACAGCGTTCGTACCTGTAGGGAGAAGGATAACGAATACGACAGTGATATTTATACACCCATAATAAATGTTGTACTGTATGATATTTGCCACTTTGGGACGGAGTAGCCCCATTTAAAATTAACCTTTAAAAAGGACATTTCTATCGAACTAATCTAGGTGTCTATCGACACAATACAAAGAAAATGAAAAGTAGGTGCTTTTATTTACCGGCAACATGAATTGTGAATTATTTGTTGACGTTATTGTGTAACTACAACTTCAGATAAGGTACCTTAACAAAATGTTGTAGGTTTGGGCCATTGGAAAATCGTAGTTCGCAAATCTACATTTTACGATATATGTACCAGACGCCCACTATTACCAGTCTACACAAATTGTTGTACAACAGCGCCACCAGGAGGATAAATTATCGATTTACTTTTTAAAATATTTCTATTTTCTTTTCCCTTTTGGTAGTACACAAAGTACATTTAAAAATAATAAAACCATATCCTGAAAATTCCTATAGACCGTTGTTAATTATGTAACACACGATCAGGATATTTGGACATTATGCTATATGTGCTAAAGATGAGTCGTCCATCTATACCCTACCAGAGCCCGTATATAAACATATAGGCCTACTTAGAATAAATTCCGCGAATCTGACCCTGATCTGATGTTCATATAGTTGGACGTTCATATAGTTCTTGTATAGTGAAATACAGCAATGATCTGGTGCTACGAAAACGTAACCAACAAAAATTAAGTCCAACCACTAGTAATTAATAGAGAAATAGATTTCGCCTAAATGGCATCATCAGTCTCTTACTAAATCCGATGAAGTTTTGTAGTTTGCAAGTGCGAACGATTAAACTAGTTTCATAGCTTCCTACAACATCTTTGAATATTTCGTACAGTTTGATTTTGTCTCATAAAACTAGTTTTAGTTTTGTAAAAAACTGAGATATGTGCATAGGGAAAATAGGCAGGGGTCAATATGAAAAAATTATCGGTTTAAAGTTTTATGTATAAAGTTTACATGGCAAAAAATCTAGCAGATCCGGTTAAACGCGGTAGGTTAACTACAAGTTGCAGAATACTGCTAATGTAAATATATTTTAATTTTCGAATTTGTAGTTTTTCACTTGTTATGCGGATCGCTAAATACTTCCACGTGTGTTTTATTATATTTTATTAAATTGTTGTCAATTATTAAAGAAACGATAGTACTAATTCGTGGTGTTACCGAAAAGCCGCAATCTATTTTGATTTTGGAAATGTTTGGCAATACGTGCTTAAGTGTCCCATTTTCCCCCATTGTACTATATACCAATTAGGTGCACTGTTTACACTTTTTTTGCCAAAGTCGCTGCTCATAAATTATCAAGTGCAATGTGAATGAATTTTGAATATATTTTCAACATATTATCCTGCTATTATATTAGTACCTATATTATATTTAAATAACCACTGAAGTATAAATGATTAAATTCAAAGCAAACTTTTTAAAGTTCGGCAATGAAAATATAAAAAAAACTACAATGTGGGAAAATATGGAACATCAAATTGAAATATATTTACATTAACAGTATTCTGCACTTTGTAGTTTACAGAAACTATAATCGGCTGTGCTAGTTTCTTTGCCATGTACACTTTATGTATTTATGAAACTAGTTTATCCGCCCACACTCGCAAACTACAAAATTTTATCGGCTTTACTATGATTTAGCGAGCATTCAAAACTACATAATAACTATTGATAAAGTTTTTATTTTTGCTATAAATTGGATATTACTACTCTGTTTTTGGCACAAGCCACTTCTTTTAAATTATCACCAAGTGCAAATGACCAAATTTCGAATATATACATTTTCAAAATATTATCTTTTTGTTATACTAGTATCTTAAAGTTGAAAACCCTCTGAGGTATAAATTACTAAATTTAAAGGAAAACTCTTACAGTTTAGCAATGAAAACATACAAAACTACAATGTGGGGGAAGATGGGACTCTAAATTGAAATATATTTGCATTAGCAGTATTCTGCAACTTGTAGTTAACCTACCGAGTTTAACAGGCTGTGCTAGTTTCTCTGCCATGTAAACTTTATATATATAACGTTAAACCGATTTTTTTGTTGTTTTTATCTCAAATTAATGTCATATTATTCCTTTCCTATTTTCTTCATGCTTATATCTCAGTGTTTTTTTTTTACATAACTAAAACTAGTCTTACGAGACAAAATCAAACTGTACGCAATATTCAAGGTTGTTGTATGAAGCTATGAAACTAGTTTAATCGTTCGCACACACAAACTAAAAAAATCATTGGCTCTACTATGATTTAGCGAGTATTAAAAATTAGTACCTTACTATTTTTTTTACCTGTTCAAAATATACTGCTTCTATTTTACATTTTTTAATATTTAAAAACAGTATTCAGCTTTGATGGGCGTTTTATAAAGTCGTGATAATACAGTCGAATAATTATGTAGCCTCATTCCTGATTATCATGAAATGGGGGACCGTAAAAATAAAATTAAAAAAAAGTCTCGTCTGACAAAGTGTCCAATGCTCCCCACCCTACTTTATCATTAAATGGGGGCGTAAAAAAACAAAACAATCTCACGCCGGAGTTATGACAGCCCAGGTAAGCACCTGGTATGCGGTGTCCCGATGATGAAAGGTAAGGCTAAAATGTTATGTTCTTAATGAGCCATTTGTAGTTACGCTGTTCAATAGCTTGTACCACGCGCCCTACTTCAACACATATGTATTGAGTAGGCAGTAGGCCATGTACTTAGACTTGCATGGTCTATCTCGATTTAATTAGACATTTGCAGACTTGTATGACTTAATCTTTGATACAAGTATATCACTACAGGCAGAATGAACCAGATAACAACTTAACCGATGTTCGCAACTTCATATTTTATAACCAGATCATAACGTTCGAGACCATGGCACGTTTGTTGGCGCTAAAATTTCTGATATTCCACAGGTTCCAAGGCTCGTCTCTGCTACTATTGTGAGCTTATGTGTTCAAAGGAGGATGCATTCATAGGAGGGTGTCGGTTTATTGGGATATAGAAATGTCTACAATAAAGGTGGAAAAGTTTATGAAAACCTGTGGCAGTTGGAGCCATTAGACGCTGGTTTTGAATAAAGAAGATAATATTTACAAAAGCGATAGTTTGAGAACAGCTGGGAAAAGCCAACTTAACTGTCCAAGGTTGCACAGTTGAAGTTGATTTTATATAAACTAGAGCGACCGGTATAGTTCATTGAGTTTGGAAACAGAAAAGTGATCAACCAGCAATTCTTGGCACCAATGGTACATGTGTACCTGGAAGCGCTTTTTTGTCGATGTCATCAAAATATGGATGGCACAATGCTACTTTAGCAGATATGCGTTTAGCAGGATTATAGACGAGACATTTCTGTAACAATAAATTTTAAGCTTAATCTATAACACAAATCTAAAGCATGATAACTTAACATCAAAACAAATGTTTTTGGTTTAATTCAAGCCCAGTAGCAATTTTTTTTTTATTACTTCACATTTAACAACATGATTAAACAAAAATATTTGTTTTTCAAACCGTGAGTAAATCAATTCCATCTTCATCAAGATTTTTGACAGAGTCATTCAAACATCCCTTCTTCCACTTCGGAAATGTTTGTTTGTAATCTTTAAGTTGTGTCACACCAGGCCAAATATCATCGGTGGGCGTTCCAAGCACACTGAAAATTGTGGTTCAAATTGACGTCAAGTTTATCCAAAAAAATTATTCCACTGGCCCTTATATGTAAATAATTTCTTGGGCATAACATTCTGCCTAAACTAATCTTACTGCCATCATAAAACTGTGTAGTATTAGTAAGTGAAGTTTACCTTTAAAATACCCTCTTAAACCAAAAACTAGACGGGTTGTTTTCATTTTTTACTCATTTTCTAAGTGAACTATTTGTTCAATTTTGTGTGCCAAGTTTTTAACAATAATCCAGGTTTACTAACGATGCAAAAAGTTAAAAAGATAATCACCGGAAAATCCTAAACAGTTGATCAATTTCTGAGTCGCCGTGAAAAAGAGGACGCTTTGTTGCCATCTCTGCAAAAATAGTTCCAATGCTCCACACATCAACCGGGGTTGAATATCTTGAGGAACCAAGTAAAACTTCGGGGGCTCGGTACCACAAGGTGACAACCTATAGTATAAACGATACTAACTTGTTTACAATATGATGGACAAAGTTATAATGGGTTGGTAATTGGGTTAATTCATCAATACTTAAGCTGTAGGCAGAACTGTGCGAAAAGAAGGTGTTACAATGAAGCTGCTTCTATTAACAACAGTACACCATTGCTGTAGTAATTGGAGCACCTGATTGTTGATATATAACTGCACAGTATATAACTGCACTAGGCAAAATAGCTCACCTGTTATAAATCTTGAATTGTTCTCTTAATGCAAATTTTAAAGAATTAGTTTGAAAAAGGTAACTGTGCTTTTATGATTATACAGGTACCTCGTGTGTGTAGACTCTGACTGGAATGCCAAATGCTCGTGCAAGACCAAAGTCAGCAAGTTTGATTATACCATTTCGATCAATTAAAAGATTTTGTGGTTTCATATCTCGATGTAGAACACGACGGGAATGGCAATAAGTAATGCCTTGCAAAATCTGATATGTGTAACTCTAAAAAAACATACAAACTTTATTAATGTGCTTACTGACATTTAGTAAACAAGGAATGAAATTCGGCAATTAGATATGAAGTTTATAACATATTACAAGAGTCAAAACATGTATATATATTAAAATCTTGAATTAAAGGTTCTATGCAATGAAAGATCAAAATTTGTCTATAGATAGGCGATGTTGAAATGTGATCAAAAAATACCGCCAAGAAAAAAAACAGTCTCTGAAAATATCATGATCTTTTCTATAACAGGCGTGCCCAACCCGTCGACCGCGGTCTACCGACCAAAGGTGGTGAGGTGGACCGCAACAGGTGTAACAAAAAATCAAAAATTTGATGTGGCCTTCAATTATTCGCCTAATTGCAAAATCAGAGCTGTGCCTGTGACGCAACAATTGCATGTGTAACGTTTTCGTTTAAAAACATTTTAATTAGTTTTGGTAATGAAGTTAAGAAATTTGTGTAAAAAAAGTATATATATATATATATAATATGTACATTCTTTTGTTGCTGATAAATTAAAACCATGAGCATATAGCTTATTGAAGCGCGGCAGTTGCTCAGACAGAGAATAAGCGTATACAAGAAGTATTTCGGCATAAATTGCTGGCTGGTAGACCGCGTGCAGTTGGTTAGTTGAAAAGCAGATCTTGTGTCCAAAAAGGTTGGGTTGGGCACACCTGTTCTATAACTATGGATAAAAAACAATACTATATAACAGGGGTTTTCAAATGAGTTCTGCAGCGATCCACCACAGCCAAACCTAACAACATGATGATCCACTAACTACGAATAAACATTTTAAACATAGTACAAACAGGCCCGTCTGGTTAACGGTATCTGTATTATTGCATAAAAACAAACAATCGTTCGTTTTACATTTGCGTCATAGTTTGGCCTTATATCAGGGCCGTATACATAGGGGGGGGGAGGCGTCTTTTACGCGTCTATTTTCTAAGCAAAAACTTGCGGACCCCTCCCTTTTTAAATTCCTGGATACGCCCTGCCTTATATTTAGCATGTTTTTCTTAGCCAGGTAGACAGTTTGCTACAAAATAGTATGGGTTTACACATGGATTTATTGCATCATAATAGCAATTGTTTGACCTGAGCTGTGGCAATTAATTGCGACATATTCGCAATTCACACGTTGATTATTTGCGTCTTAATAGGGATTGACACCTTTTCAATAAGCATGTGGGAGTTTTAAAACAAGCTTGAATATTAAACAGGCGTATGCGTCGTATTTTAGCCTTTTTCACCACATTAGATCACATTAAATGATCCACACAAACAGTTGGAGATCCGGATAAGCCGTATGAACATCACTGCTATAAATATATAGATACTTCATATAGGCCTATATAGCTAATTAGTTATATTTATATATGCTATTCATTATAAAAGACGCTATTCATAATTAAAGCAGAAGCATTCATTGTAACAAATCTACCCAATTTGTCTTCTTTATAAGTTTAGAAACTGTCGAAGTTGGATGACATATTTTTTTTTTGAAAAACCGCATGCATTGCTCCCCAATCTTTATTTATCCCTGCAACACTAACTAATCCCTGCAACACTAACTACCCATATACAATTTTTGTTTTGTTTTTTTTGGTTGGTTTTAAGAATTAATTTCTACCTTAGATTTTAGTTTAATCACGTTTTTACCTTAACCAAGTCTTTGTCCATGTACTTTCCAGATCCTATTGTGTCCATATACTTTTTTAAGTCCATCTGTAGGAATTCAAAAACAAGAAACAGATTCGACTCTTGCAGAACAACATCCTGTAACCTGATAAATAATATGGTTGAGAGAGAAAAAGACTAAAGAGCAAATATAGTCAAGTGGGACAATAAAAAACAGAAAACATAAACTTTCGATTTTCTCCCAAAGTAATAAACTAAAAAAAATATTTTGAGTCTGGAGAAACAGTAATCATCATACCTTAATGTCCAAAAAAGATTGTAGGGTTTCTAATTTCTATGATTACTTCAATTGTTATTGAAAATTTTTGTGCTGTTTTTTATTCCCCAGGCTTTGGGGTAAAAAAAACATTTGCGGGGCATCAAAAACAATGGTTTTAAAGGCAAGTTACCTTAACGAAAACAAAAATTAATAATGGAAGTAAAGGATAATAATATATAAATAAATATTAGTCATACAACTTAGGTATTACACAGTCTATATTTTCTCAGAAACCTCAACTTGTCCTCTTTTTTCCACAAAAGCAAAATATCTACTACATACTTTTAACAACCTTATTCTAATGCATTTTTTTCTTTTATAATTTTTCATTTTTACTTAATACTTCCTTTTAAACATAAGCTTACCCACAAACAACATTTATTAGATATAATCAATAGAAAGCACAAGAAGTAAGCTGTATAATCAATAGAAAGCACAAGAAGTAATCAGAGCACAATTAAAAAGGCTTTTGAAAATCTAAATGACATCTGGAATTTATCTAAACTAAATTTAGACCCATAATCATTAAAATGACATGCAACTAAACACTCTTAACCTAAAACATAAATTACATCATCAGAAAATGTAGGCAAAGCTGTAAAACATCTGTTTTTGATACTTGATTACCTTTAAAATCAATTAAATTATTAATTAAATGAAAATAATTTACATACATAACTTTGAAATTAATTTTACCACAAAGTTAATAATGGTTGGTGTTGAAAAAACAAAAAGGGAAAAAAATGGTTGTTTATTTTTCTCTTCCCTTAAGGCAATTTTTAGGTTAAAAAAGCAAGAGAAAAGTATATGAAAAGTTAATTTCAAAATGAAACATACCAGCAGCAAGGTACTTAAATATGTAGCAAATACCAGCATTCATAATTAATTTTTCACGAATGGCCTTCCCACAAAAAAAAGTTCAGCGAACTTCATAAAAAGTATTATTTGTCATTTTTTTGTTTGATTTAGTAATTGTGTTTTACCGAGAAAAAAATTACCACCAAGAATGACAGGATAAAAAATAAGCCAAATAAATGTCCTTGTACCCACAAATACTGGGATATTCCAATTTCGAAATATAATACCCGAGATGACCAAATTGCAAACATTCAAATCGATTAACATAACAAAGTATTTTTCTTCTAATGCTGTGATGTATGCGTATGATTAAATTCAAACTGGCTTACTTTTAATGCAGCTGTTTTGGATATCAATATGCTTTTGTGACGCTTGATCACAAACTATGTTTAATAGGTATTCCTTTAGCTGGTAACCGGTAAACACTTTGGTTTAAAAATTTGGGCTCATAGATACCTACCGTATAATTTTTCCAATAAAGTTGTGTTAAAAATAAACCTTTGAAGTTTGAAGTATTATATATACGCGTAAATACAGGAATTGAGACCAAAATTTTCACTGGTGACCAGCTAAACGAACATCCTTTGAAATTGTTTTAATCTTAACTTACGAAACAATGTTGGGATGCTGAAGCTCTTTGAGGATTGATATTTCCCGGATTGCCGTGCTTGGTACACCCTCCTCCTCACTTTCAAGACGAATTTTTTTAAGAGCAACAATTTGATTGGTTTTTTTATTTCTGCCTTTGTATACAACACCATAGGTGCCTAAAAATAAACATATTTACTGTTACTAAATGTAGGAAAGATAACAAAATGAAGGCATAGGGGAAAACAATATTTCACGCCACATAAGGTACGTAATATATCACTATTGGGACGTTACATACCGCGATTGTGACGTTATAAATCGTTAAAGTTACTCAAGTCAGGCGAATTACAGTGACGAAGCGTATTTCTTCACATTTTCAAATGTAATTTTCAACAAAAACGCCCAACTTTTTCATAAAAAAAAATAGACAGCAGGTATCAATGAGGCCAATAGAACACTTTAAAACAAAAATTTTAGGTGGCCACCAGCTAAAGGAATACCTATCTCTATTGCATTATGCATATATATATATATTTTAATAACAACAAATGCACTCAAACCACAGAGCTTATATAGAACCGATTTAGCAAACATATATATAAGAAAATAAATAATAAGTCTATAATAATTACCTTCCCCAATTTTTTCAATTTTTACATAATCATCATGTAGTGCCATTTCCTTTTCCCAGCAGCTTCTATAAACTAAGTACTTTTACAGGTGAAATCTAAAATAAATGTTTTTAATAAGAATCTACAAATCCTTTCACCTAAACATGAGTGTACCACTAATAGAGTCACAAAAAAAACTAAAAAATAAGACAATATAACAGCACTGGTCAGCACATATGCCGGTAATATAGGTATACTATAAAAATGAACACCGACCAGTTAAGAATATATTTTATTGCCCGTATTATAACTTCTGCTTTCCTGTTACAAATTCATTCATCAATATTTTAATCTAATTTAAAAAAGTTTTAGCAACATTTCGTTGCAAACAATAAAAATCACGTTTCGTACAAAGCGCCAGTAAATTATTAGCCAATCACAGAAAGCGAATATCGAATTAACCAATCAGAGACGCCGTCGGTTTAAAAGGCTGTGACCAGAGCCATAGAAATTGTGTTTAGTTAAGTCACTGAATCCAAATATTCCATTATCCAAGGAATATTCTACCTTTCTGTGATTACGTCGCAAACAATACACATAGAACAAAATTGTGTGCAAAAATTATACTGCCAGTGTCGTGATATATTCGTTCCGATTGATATATTTGTACCGCGCGCAATTGCGCTTGCGCCGAGATGCTATTGCGCATGCGCAGTAGATCGGAACATATATAATGCGGGCTCTAATAAATACGTAACGAATGAAAAAAGTTCCGGGATACAAACATTACTTTATTTTTTTATTATTCGATGAGAATACCATGCTAGTGTCCTACATATATGCGTAAGTCAAAGTCCATATATAAACATGTTTATATGTTTATATACGGACTCTGGCGTAAGTTATATTTTCGCGAAAATATTTAAAAATTTAATATAAATACAATTCAAGTTATGACCATACTTTTTATATTTAACACCCATACCTGCACTTTTTTAAAGAAAATATTGTTTTAATTTTCAGGTATTACGTAGCGCTATAACATATTTAAAACTCGAAAGTAGAAAAATCTGTAAATATATTTTATGACAAATATTAATATTAAAGGGAAAATTTGTTTTAAATATTAAAATTTTCTTTTAGAATAGGTACCGCTAGGGTTTAGTTAGTATAGTGCCCACGTTTTATGTTATAACACGAGCAGAAGGTATTGAAAGTGGTCGCTATAATTTTTGTATTCTAAGATCACCTTGGTCCACCAGCACCTGTATGAATTATAAGTAAAATGTGCTTTTAGCATAAAATAAGTTTGTTGGCGGTACTTACTATTTTTATCGTGTAAACGTCGTGTCTGGAACGTTTTTAATGGCCGGAGGGTCGTAATGAATTTGGACAGGATGCCTTTTGTATTTGTTTCGGTCCACTGTGCATTTTTTTTATCATAAAAAAGCACAACAAGCATATTTCGTTGTAAATACACAGCAGCAAATGGAAAATACGGTGTATAATTTACAACCTAATAAAAAGTTTGCTAGTTCCGCTATTATTGCCGGTTGGATTGTTGTTTTCTGGTAAAGTCTATAGACAGTATTTTTTTCTCTGCGTATTCTTTCAGGGTTTAGGAAGTATTTAGTGCCTTTTTCTCCCTTTTTGGTCCAGAGCGCCCTACCCCTCACGATTGCACCCATGATTCGCTTTTCTACTAAGGTATTAAGCTTGTTCTTCTGAGTTTCTCTTTGTTGTAAGAGTTCCGTCGACGGGATCTTTATTCCCGATATTTCTAATTCTGTTTTTTTTAACTTTATTTTTAACCTCTTTTTGTTCAGCTTTAAGAGCTCGTTCTATTTCTGTGCAAAATTTGATTGTTACACCTCTCAGATAGCATTTTAACGCATCCACTTCAGCGTCGGTTTAAACTGTTCCGGGGATTAAATGTATAAAATTCTTCAATTTCTGTCTTAATCATTTTTATGTATTAGGATTAAGCATAACTTCAAATGGTCTACTGTGCATGTGCAGTAGCGTCTTGGTGCATGCGCAATAGCGCCTGGTACAACTAAATCAATCGAAACGAATATTTACGACACCGGTGTCGCTACTGCACATTTGCATGTGAAGTAAAGCATGATGTATATTGGAAAAAAATGTATAGTAGGATGGGGAAGATGGGTCACTCTGTCAGACAAGACTGTTTTTATTTTTTTTTATTTACGTACCTCCGTTTAATGCTAAACAAAAAATAATGTTACAGAATAATTTGACAGTATTGTCACGACGACTTTATGAAGCACGCGTCAATGCCGACTACTTTTGGTAAATGCAAACAGTTTTTTTAAAACAGTGCAAAAGAGCAAAATAGTAAGGTTCTTATTTTGAATGCTCACGTGCTTTTAAAAAATAGTAAGCCAATGAAATTATGTGGTTTTGCGAGAGTGAACGATTAAACTATATATTACAAGAGAGTCGACAACTCAGTCTATTGCACAAACAACGAATAACGATATCACGATACAGAAAAAGTGAGTTACAGGAAAGAATGTTTTACAATCAAAAGTCAGTTTGTCGAATGGGCACACAGTCTCCTGCTTGTTTTCTGAAAAATCGCAATGCGTGTCGCTCAATCACAAACACAGTTGCGATAGATGTAATAGTTAAGCCACATGGCTGTTTAATATTCTTTTTTATATGCATTAAGTTAAATTTGAGTAAACTACAATAGTAAATCTGTGCTGAAAGCAGGGTCAACCGCTTTACCTCCGCATGGTGTGGATCGGGGCAACGTTCAGTATAACACTATGTAAGAAATACTATAATCACCTATGATTTCCGTGCATACTTACCTAAGGTACATGCGGTTTCTGCGCTTGCAATGCATCCGAGCGATAACGTGTTCGGTGCTTGATGCTGGTAGCAACGGTACCGTGATTTATCACAGCAACCCCTCGATAGCTAAGAACCACCGTGTTTTATATGCAATTAGTTAATTTAATTTTGACGTGTAGTACTGTGGGGCAAGATGGAATATCGTGGACACCTAATTGAATTCCCATATTTTCTGGTCGTGCTTCCAACAAATAACAACGCCCTCTAACAGTCTACTGTTACAGAATTCTGTAAATATTCTTTGGTTACTACCGAACGGTACGAGAATGAAATGATGCCCATCTCACTATATTAACACTAACGATGAAAGCGTTACGAAAACAACACAGACGAGTTATGACAACCATTGGATAAAATATAGTTTTGCCATAAATGTGAATTGCAACGCAAAGAAATATACTACATCACACGTTCGAGCTTGGAACATATTTACGCATAAGCAAAATCAATCGTAATCGACAAGAATAGTACCATCATCATCACATTGTAAAGCAACATTCACACAACTTGGTGAAGTCCACGATTTTTGAATGTAGGGCACTGAAACGCATCCTGGTCCTCTTTCAGAAACTCGAACGTTGGGCACAGACATATACATTCTATGATGCGGCACATTACAATATACTGGTGTAATCTGCTCTTGGATTTTTGTTGGATACCACGGTGCAACTGATGATGATGCTGCTTTCACACTTTCTGTTCTAATATGATGGTCTGATTTAGAATATCTTTCTCTCCCACTGTGTCTGTTCTCTCTAATCACTGCTTCAATTTCAGACCACTTCTGCTCAAGCCTAAAAATAGAAGCATACTGCTAAAGTAATTTAAATAAAGCTTCATAATAAGCAATGCTGTTTCAAAACCTTAAATCATTAAAAGCACCAAACCAAAAAAACTGGTTACAGTAATGTCACTACTTGAATAAATAAACCTCAGCAATATTTATTTTATGGGATGCCATTTATTTAGGCAACCAGGTAAAAACAAACTGATGATATAACTAAATGGTATTGATATAGCATAAATACAACAGTACATAAATGTAAAATGAGACTAAATATGCACGAAAACAAATTTAAGTTGATAAACACTATGAAATATTTACAACGCTATAATAATGATGCAACAATGTTTTATACTTGTTTACACATTAATAAGTAACTTAAAAACTGACCAAAGTATACAAACAACAGTGTTTGTGATGCTGATATAAAACAATCCTTTCCTTTGTCCGTAAATAAGAAATATCAGGATTTGAAAAACACATTAACGAAGAGATGGAAATTATGAAACAGGTAAATTTGAGGTACCTAAAGTTAATTTATATATTACATGGAGAATTACAAAAGAATCGGCTGATAAGACTAGTTTAATTTATGGGAATTAAATCAGCAAACGTTACAGCTGAATCAGTTCACTTTTGTAAAATAAAAACTACAACAAACCAAAAGGCCATCGTAAAAATCTTTCAAAGAAAATACATATTGAGGAAATTGCACTTTTAATAGTTTGTGGTTGGTGTGTGTTCATTACTTTCATACTTTCTGGATATTTAATATAGAAGTTCATTGATAATACTCACCGCTTCAATACACGGTGTCGAAATTTGACAATCTCCTGTCATCTTACGAAAAAAAAGTGGCAGTAGCTCATTTGTTAAAAACAGACAACACAAGATTTGATCCAAATACAAGTTTTAGTAGTTAAAATAGGAAATGTTGATATTGACAAATTAAAAACGGCAACATCATATGCAAAAATAAAGGACAGCATAACATAGAGGCGTAGGCACGATTTTTAGAGGGAGAAACATTACAAAGAAAGGATAAAAAATTCATGCAATGTGGTTACGACTGAGAATTGTGAAATTACTTTTGTCCAACAATTTTAATTCCTTGATTAAATAGTTTATGTCTCGGTCAAAAAATGAATGTGCTTATATTGTGTATATGGCATCTGATAATAACATTAATTCAATAATACTTTAACTAAAATTCATTACCATCCTGCTTTCACTGCTTGAATGTCGCTAATGAGATTCTGAGCAAAACAGATTGGAACTATCTAAAGAACAAAGTTGTTTATTAGATATTTGAAGTTTAAACATAAATAGCTCGTTTGTCTGATAGGTGTAGTGTAGCGACCAACCCTATTTTCTTCAATTTAAATGTAAATACTTTTAACTGTAAGCATGTTTTAACAACTGTTGTTTTGCAGCTACTTCCTGTCTTTTCGTTTAAAATATTTCTAAAACTTTACAAACGTAATCAAACAGACAAATAAGGCTATTATTAAATTATTATTATTATAAGTCCGTTGAATTCTTTTTCCATTTTGCTTCACACAGCTAGTTTCAATCAGATTATTAAATTTAAATTGAACAAGGTTTATATAATTGAGAAAACAATGCATTCCGTTTGGAACAAACTTTAGATATTCTAAACAATATGTTATAATAAATGTTGCAAAAAATAATACTTGGTTGAAAAGCAAACACACACTGTCACACAAAAACATTTGCCAGAATAGCTTAATACCTGCTAACTGGTGGACATTAAGAGTATCAAACCACAGTATATGGTGTGTTATTAAACCCAGGTTATAGCTGTGAATCATTTTAATTTTAGAATTAACAAACGAAGCCACACAAGGGGAAATACGTTACTTTTATTCAAGTGTTTTAAATATGTGTTTGTTCCCAAGGCTTTACAGGAACTTGTTTAGAATATATATAACAATGCAACTCACTTGTATTAATGCAACACCAATAAATACTCCAGCAACGGTGTATAGATTTGTTTTTAACCAATCACCAAACTGTGTAATGCATCCCGAAGTGTAAATTTTGGTGACTTGCTCCGATGCCTTAACAGGTAATATGTTTATTACAAGAACACAAAGAACACAGAACTGCTGTTGTCAAGATGATTATAAAATAGCATTTTAAAGGAATGTGAAAATTAATGCTTTCTCACATTTTAAGGCAGTGGTTATAAAATGCAACATGCATTAAGTTAAGCTGGCTCAAAAAGGAATGGAGAGTGATACTTCAAGAAAACTTTGCTGAGGCATTAGTTATAATCTTTTCATAGGTATTACCAGGTTTGTTGTCACTTTAAATAAATGAGAATAGATCAAACCCAAAAAGGGAATTCTAACCAAAAAAATAAAGTTGTTTATTTGAACTTGCATAAACTGGAGAATATTTAGTAAGATTTTCCCACTGCAGTTTAAATAAATAGCTTGTTGTATCTAGCTAGATTATAAATACCATGATTTTATCAAGGTAAGTGAAAATCCTAATAATGCATACGCAAAAAGTTTAAAAAAAACATCTTTTACTATATGGCAACTGTAGCAAATACTATAATTTAATAAAGTGAAGAAGCCGACACAAGCCTCCCACTCAGAAAGAATATTTTACAGCCAGCGAAAAACAAAATATTTTAAAAAAAGTAGGATGCAGTGGCCAATGGGTCAATATTGAAAACATATTTTTTTTGATCTGCCGAAGGAGGTCACATATTTAGCCATACTGTGTTGTGTTGGTTAAACCCAACGTACCTTTAAAAGAAATCCAAGGTACTTTTTCTTTGCAGTTGGGGCAGATATTTTGAGCTTTAATTTTTTAGAATTTTAAGTCTAGAATTAAATATTCCCTTTTAGTAAAACTACTCACCGTTACTCCAGGGTCTCTCAGGCCGTATCCACACTGTGTATTCACTACATTACTTGTGCCTAGTTTGATACAACATGAGAATGGTACACCACAAGATTCAGCAGGTTTGAGAAACACGTCGTTAAACGAGATGTTGCTGGCACAATCAAAGTAAATGTTGTTGTCCCAGTCAGCAACGCCAGTGTCACCACCGCAGCATTTTAACTGAAAATAATCATCATCATTTATTTATCGTTCCATGGCAACAGTTGTCTTTGTGTAAATCATATGGCATGGGTTCATACACCTGGTGACCAAAGCCTGATGACTTGATATGTAACTTTGTTGACAACTTAAAAAATGAGACACACAAAACAGTTAACAGAAACACATCCTCAACGATAACAGCATCATGCTTAGAACATGGTATTAAAGTATTATACGGAAAATTTTTAAATAAAAAATGATTGCATGTCCAATTGTCTACACTATACATAAAATGAACAAAAAGTATTCACATTTTGATTTTTTGATCAGTTTCTAATCGAAGACTGTCCATTAATTGGAGCTCTGCTCTTTTATTTAGTAAATACATAAAACGTCCCAATAGTGCTATTCGCAAACAGTACAAATACAACAAAACAAATAACCTTCATTAATATTAATATAGGTATCTTAAACTTAGTTTGCTACTGGCAGTGTATGTTTAATTTACAAGCACTTATGTTTAATTTATATTTAATTTGGTGCTGGTTACAAAGGAACGAAATTATAATGAGAGAAACATCAATTATTTATGCTTTCTACTGCTGTTAATACTTTGAGTGGTTCAAGACATCAATATATTGCTTGTTGGTTTATTTTTCTGAAGAAAGAACTAAACTGTAATCCAAGTTTAAATTTATGACTACTGTTTACATAATGTTTACATAATGACAAAAAAACATTGGCAATTGTGACATCTACAATGTACCTATGTTGTAACACCACTTTCCCTATTTGATTGTGTCGTAATAGGGATTGTTACTGAATGTGTTTCGTGAACAATAAGAATCTTACACTGATTTGTAATGTAACCAGTTTAATTAAATTATGTTAATAATCTGTGAGCTGAAACCAAAAAGGTCGTCATCTGTAGTAAATGTTTGAGATTAATTTTAAAATGTTTCAGTAAATAAAAGTTTTGAATGTTTCTTGTTTCATAGGGGATTGATTTAAAACAGTACAAAAAGGGCTTTTGAAATATACCTTTACTAAAAACAATTAAGTAATTTTAAAATTTAAACTGAACACTATCATTTTCAAATTAAAACTCACATATTCTTGAGAAAAATCGATGATGTTTTGTAGGTCGGGGTCATCCCTGTAACCTTTAATGGTTTTATTGACGAAGATGGCAAACTGTTGATGAAACCAATCCTTATATACGAAGCCAAGGATTCCAGCAATCAGCTCAGCAAAGAAAATTACACCGAGACAAATGGAGAACTGATAGATGAAATTAAATCAATAAGAGTATAATCAATTTTAAAACCATCAGTGACCTTGTGCATAAACCAGAGGGTTTGGGAAAATCAATCAATTTTGTTTGAGTACTTTATACTAAAATATAAATTAAAATATACGTAAAGACAGAATTACTTTGAGAACAGTAAATATAAAACAACAAATGGCAAGAAATGAATTACATCCAAAGATATTGAGAAGATTTAATTTAGGTCTTAATTCACACAAGCTTGAAGACAAGCTGTTGCCAATTATTTCATAATAAAATAAAATATGGCAACACTGGCAAGCAACTTGTTAATCCAAATATTTGGATTACTCTTAGTACAGCTTGTTAATATTATAACCTACAGTGAGACATCTATCTTTTACAAGGTGATGTTATGTAGAACTAAAATAATTGAATGATTGCTAAAGTTGTTATTTGAAATCAATCGGAATAATATAATTTAATAAATATATTTAGATATAAATATTACATATATAGATATATTTACATTTTTTGCAACATGCAAGATATATTGGTCAAAACAATAGTTATTGGTTAATATTACATTTACACTTTAAATAAAATAGTACTTGTCGTCTGTTAAGCTATTTGGTGTTGGTCTTCGTCTATCTATGTAATGCTTAAATCTATGGCAGGAAATTGCTCATTTTCCCAAGCTGTCTATTTTAAAGTGCATAGGATAGCATATAGATTTACAGAATAAACACAGCTAAACTATGTACTGTTGTAGAGAAAACAGGTTATCCTGACAATTAAGAAGATACAAAAATATTTAACAAAAAATATTGAAAATATGGGAGTTTAGGGTTACAGGGATTTTGAATGTGTGATGGCGTGCTGACACCTTATGTATTAATGTAAGAACAAAAAAATAACATTTACAAATGAGATGAAAGGCTCAAATTCACATTTTCACCAAGTAGGAATAACAGTAGAATGTATCATTGGGTATTTGTGGCTTCAACACAATATTATGTCATATTGGTAACGGTAAGTGATAATCCAGCTATTCCAACATGACTACATAGATCTGGAGGACCTCACATGATTTATATTATTGTATGATTATGAGTCACATGGCTCTACGTTAGTAATACGTAATACTTATTTTTAAAGGCATTTAAAAGAATTCATCCCACAATTAATTCAGATGTACAGTACATACATTCAATTATTGAGACATATTATATCAGTAACAATATGGGTGATAAACTGATATGATTCAACTTTACTAAGTATATATAAATTATAAAACAATATACATTTTGTGAAACTACTAATTTAACCACAAATAAACCTGATAATGTATATATATTATTCATTATTAATTTTAATGGTATAAAACTGGAATTTAAAAGAGGATGTTTTTATGTACTAGTATCTGGTAAGTAAATGGTTTAAAACTCTAAAAAGTAGTTTTGTTCTTGTGCCATTAGTCATAACATTGGGGCACAGCGCTAAAAAAGCCATCTTTAAGTGCAAGCAAAGACTCAAGACACAGTGACATTACCAAGTAAATTTTCTGGTGTAGAGAACAAAAAAATGACTTTTTAGTTTTTTTACCATAAATGACAGCAGCCAATATTGTGCAAACATGATGTTCTTATAACATTCTTTTGTTCGCTTTTCCATGATGACTTAAATCAGGGCACAAGATTAATAACATTCTGCCAACATTTTTAAACAACCAATTTTTATTGCACATCCTATTGCATTAGATGATGTAGCTACAATTTTAAAACACCAGCTGGTTACTTTGGTTATTCCGTCCTTTAGTATGGTAACAACGTTTGTGACAAATTTCGCCACATCAATTGCGGTTTACTTTTGACCTACACATTTTCCAAAGTTATTACCAAAACGGTATTGCAGGTTTTAATACCTAAATAACAATTTACTTACACATTTAAGCAGAAAAATATTCTCTCTTAAGGAACCTAGACAACCAGAGAAACTAAGCAAGAACATAACCAGTGCGATGATGATCACAACCAACACAGGGTCAATAGGCAAGCTGCTGATGGCTGTTAAGTTGTCGAAGAAACCCTTAAAAAAATAGGCATATACATAGCTTTTGTTCTTTAATAAGGTTTGCATTACTCATTAAAGATACACAGAGCAAAGATGATCTGGTGCTACGAAAACGTAACCAACAAAAATCAAGTCCAACCACTAGTAGTAATAGAGAAATATATTTCGCCTAAAGGGCATCGTCAGTCTCTTATTCAAATAGAATCAGAGCAAAGATAGCTATATATTTAAAATAACAGAATAAAACAGGTTAATATAATAAAACTGGGCAAAGTTACCATTTTCAAATGTATTATTAAGTTACCTTTTCACTCCATGCCCAGATTCCTGCTCCAAGTAGACATAGTCCAATTATCTGTAATATCAGATTGTAGTAAATAAGCTTGTTGGAAAAACAGCAGAAAGGCTAATGGGCTATGTACAAATTTTTCTTGTAGTAAATTTGCCACTACTGCAAGTTAAATGATCTTTCAATACGTCACGAGCAGTCAAGCACTACTGTGACGTAAACAAATAGTTAATACGGATGTTAAACATAACTTATACGCCTACCCGCTTCAACATACATCATGAAGCAAGAATTTCTAAAATATTTGTTACTTAGGCAACTTAAAAAAGTGAGAGTCCTATCTGCCCTGTCGACGAGTAAGATGAGACACATGCCCAGCTTATGCGAACGCATAACGGGAGCATCTAACCTTGGCCAAGCTGTCGCCTACCTCCAGGAAACGTCAGGCTTCTCTAACTAGGAAGGTCCATGCAGTAGCACCCCGGGAGTTGGGGTAATGGGCCAATAAAATTAAAACCAATTTGAATATATATATATATATATATGTATAACATATATTAAAATTGGTTTTAATTTTATTTAATTTACCCAAAAACATTCATTTTTTCCTACCCACACATGGTATTTTAAACACAAAATGGTGACAAATTGGGGGTTTACGTAACAATGAGTTGTTTAATTTGGTTTTCTAGGGATTTGACGTAGACTAGTTGAATGGCTACCGTTTGTAAACTGCTGCAATGTAGCGTTTATTTTATTACTTAGGTTTAAAATTTTTTTTGTAAACATTCATGAATATAAAGCAAAAACAAAATCTTACCCAGAACAAGATGTTAAAACTGAACAAAAAATACTTAGTGCAACATCCAACTTCTTGTGGCATGGTTTAGATTGACCAGCTTTACAATATCTGTTGTATTACTTTTATGTACACCTAATGTATCTGTATAACTATTAAATACATATTTGTTTTAAACACCAAAAACTCCATAACCTTTAAACACTAAATACAAACTAATTTCCCAACGTATAGTCTGTAAATTTAACAGTGAAAAACAACTTACAGGAGTAGGCTAAGTGTAATAACAATACAAGTGACGAACACTTTACAGCGCAGATTCGTACAAACTAAACTATGGTTCTGATAAAACAGCAACAGGAACAACAGAAAAGCAAAATGAAAAACAAGACAGCAAAGCTCTATTGAATAAGCACGTATTATAATAAGTTGCATTATATTGGTTTACCCTTTTACTTTAACGGAGTAGGCCCAATCAAGAACAAATCAGAATAAGTAACCACGAGGCGGTTTTGATTGCCATTTTTAGCAGGTAGAATGATTTTATAGAAGCATTAATACGCAAGAAAAATTCTCTTATTTTTTGCTTGAAACAATTTTATCACCGTCGGCCGTCGCAGTGTAAAAAATTATTTGGGAAGTTTGTGTTGCTGCAGGTTATGCTTGTCGCTTTTGGAGTGATTACATTTAAATTACGTTATGAACATATGACTGACCAGGCGCGGGTATTCGCGGCAGTAGGGAGTTCTGATTGGTTTTTATTTACAGTATAGACAGTTTGTGTATTTTGCATTTTTTGAGACAAGGAAGCAGTCGTTGGTCAGCAAGGTATTGTCACCGAAAACTCAATTCTGCAATGAAAGCAACAGCAGATCGTTTGATTTATGAACAAAACTTACTCGGTGACAAATATTATAGGCTACACTTTACCCCGTAATTTTCTCCATCGTGACTCAAAGATTTCGGTGAAGGTTGATCCACAGAAGGGTTCTGGACCAATTTTCGTATCAGTTTTTTTCAGGGGCATGTCTTTTATGGTTCTTACACGCGGGTTCACCAACCATGTTTCCTTTGAATGGCAGAAAATGGGGTTAGAAAAGATCGGACATCTTCAGCTGAGATATCTTGACCTACATAGGCCTAAACCTTCATCAAACAACATTTCATCCATAAATTATCAGCTAACATTGCTGCGTATTTTGTATATACCTTTCTTTCTACATATTTATTTTTTCATACTTATTTTTATATTTAATTTCTTGTGTATTACAGTAATGCACTTCTACAATTTACAAGTGTGCCCATGAAACTGTTCACTGTGAACTATTGGTGGAATTTCTTTTTGGGGGGGTTTGTTTTTCCGTCAGTGCCAAACCTTTGGGTCAATCCTGTTTTAAGCCAACTCCCCCATTGTACGGGTCATGCCTTTAAGTACACACTTAATTAGAATAAATGGCTTGTTTACTCGCTAGGTGTAGCGACCACGCTTATTTTAAATTCATATTTTATAAACAGAATGTATAAAACATTTGTATTTTTCTATTATATTCATTATTCTATTTTGGGAAAAAGGTCAAAAATCCTTTTCAACTTTAATACATCAAAAAGACAACATCCACCATGTTTAGCTTGTGTTGTATTACGCTCGGATTCTGAAGTAAAAACTAGTCTTTCTTCCATTCTCCTTTGTCCAAAACTTGCAAGGCATTAACAACACCAAGTTGAGGATATGCAGTATAGCAACGATAGCCTTGTCCACCCCACATTTCACACCAAAATAAAGTAAAATCTGATCAAATGCAAACTATTCTCTTTTTAAATATAAAAGTTTTTTCAGGACACGTAAGTGAAGTAACATCGATCATCTTCGCTTTTTCTGTTTTTTCGACTTTGGTCCGGCCTGACTGGATGTTTGAGACCCATCTCCCGACCCTCCTTTGCTAGTGCGAGCTTTTAACTTCGGAATCATTTCTCCAACATGTAGAAGCAATGTTTTCTTGTTGGGAAAACGAGGATCAACCAGAGAACCGTCTTCGTTCTTTAACTGCACTCTCACTCTTCCTCTTGAGGCAGCATCACTTTTATAAAGCTCACGAGGATAAAATTTGTTTTCAACCAAAGGTTTGAGGCCTGCAGCGATGCAAACGTCTTTAATTTCTCCGAAAGTTGGATTTTCACATGCACTTTTCTTTGGAATTCGTCGACCTTCAGCCAGAGTTTTTTTACTGTTCAGATAAGCTGGATAAATGCAAAGAAATCGTTCAGAGCTACTGGCCACAGTTGCTGCCATTTTAATTTTTAAACTTTTTATATCCTACACCGTACACCACCTGGAAGAAACAAAAACAACATCATAAAAAATGATAGCAGCATTGACAAATTTAAGAAAAATAGGAACCGAAAATGTTTAAAATGAAAAAGGGTATTAAAACAGTAATGGTATTAATAGAAAGTTGGCATCGAGCAAAATGACTTTGGTAAAAAGAGTTTTCAGTTACTTGCAGTAAAATGAGCTTAATTAAAAATTTTGAGCAACCAAAACAATATGTTTTTATGTTAATTGTCATTTTTGCATTCAAGCAACCCCTCTGCCCACAGAGCAACAAGCATGTCCAAGCCAACATGCATGGGAAGATTGAGGTCGGAAACTTTAACGAAATCAGATTCAGACTTTTTAAGAGTGGTGAGACCACCCCAACACTCCGCAGCAAATCGCAATCCTTTGGGCTGTGAAATGCAAAAGGAAAACTATAATTATAGCAATTATGATCATTAACTTATTCTTGCATAGCAAGAAAGAATAATCTGCATAGTACTTTAAACATGGTATTCTCTTGTTAAGAGACACTCTTTCTAACCACTGTGATATAGCTTTAGTTAAATTGTAAAAATCATATGGCAGCAGGCATTTTATAAATCACTTAACCAATAACCATATATTATTGCTGCTACCATTGTTAATAGCTGTTCTGGAAAACAACAGTTTATGTTAATAGGTTCTTCAAATATTACAGACAAAGTAAGCATGAGGTGTAAGAATCTACCACATATACCTAGTAATAATACACTCATTTAGTCATGTTAGTAAAACCTTGAGTTGCCTGCCACAAAAAAATGATTTTGAAAAACTTCCACACCTTTTCCTCTTCCTCCATCATATGAGTGATCCTCCTGTTCCTGGTGGAGTAATAAACATAAACCTCCATCTTCTCAGAGTCTTCTTTATCTCCCTCTTCATCTGATTCAAGATCATTATCATCTTCTTCCAAAGTATCCTCCGCATGATATTGACCTTTTCCTCTTGATATTAAGACATGGTCAGGGTACGAAAGGCGAACCATTGAACTGAGTGTTGGATTTTTGCCTGAGCAAGATTAAAAATAAACATGGTAGGACTTAAATTACGTGAATAATGTATAGCTTTTCCAACAGCAGCTCTAGTAGAAATAAAAAGAATATTTGTTTAATTGTTAGCACACATTAATTAGTTTAGCAGAAAAAGTTTTCCATTTTATCATTAATGTGTCACAACAGTCGTATTGCAGTAAATTACTTGACTTTTTGTTTGCAATTAACTATGTCCTTTATATGTATGTTGCATGGATAGTGTCAAGCTAAAAATGGAAAAAAGGTAGACCCGAGGTATATATCTACGAAGTATACAAACTATATATATTTAGTTATAATTCTTAAAAATTAATCATAACCAAGCAAATCTTACCTAGTTGTTCTTGCACAGATCCAAATGGAGGAAGTCTATTTGCAAAAAAGTTACAAACAATTGAATCGCTCATTTCAACATCAGTACTTTCAGTTAAAGATTCGGCCAAACTAATTAGGGCTTTTTTCAAATTTTGTTTAAAACCATCAGTAGAAGTCTGTATGATATTAGTAACTATTACAAAGTCTTTTTTAAACTGTTGTTTTGTTACACCACATTATGCTGTGAAGCGAGTCTAGATGGATCCAGAAATTTTAATATTTTACATTAAAAATACATAATAAAAAAAAGTAGGGCTGTGGATTTTCCTTATTTTGTTTAACCGGTAACCGTTCAGTTTTAACCGGTTAACCGATACAAGTGTAATCCTAATAAAAGCGTCTTGTTTATCGCTTTTCTTTCGCGAATTTAAAGGCAACTTTACGACGTACGTATGGACTATGCTTGCAATACACGCGCAAACGTCCTTAAGGTCAAAGTAATGTTTTCTTATTCATATTCAAACCTGTTTTAAAACACCTGCTGTCTAAATAATCAACGTGTGAATTGCAATTACGACGCAGTTATTAACGTTTGAATTGCTATTATGTCGTAATCAATTGCCAGGTCAAACAATCGCTATTATGATGCAATGAATCCACGTGTGAATGCCTCCTTTTTCGTAACAAACACGCTGCTTGGCTGAGGAAAACATTTAAGTTGTGTATTACACTAATATAGTATTGCAAAACTAGTTAGCCTGCGGTATTAACAATCAAGATTGATGGCGTAATCGCCGTTGTAGGGCATGATCAAAGCAACAGCGTCCCTGCGCACTCTGTCTTATTGCAAAACAACAATCAACGAACACGAACCTTTCGTGTAAATAAGACAGATATTGATATACGTTTATGCCCTATGACGTCATAGTTCGGTTAACGACTTGAACTTTTCGTTAGCGGTTAACCGAATAGGTTCGGTCTTTTCGTTAGCGGTTAACCGAATAGGGACCGAATAGATTCGGTTATAGCGGTTAACCGAATAGGGACCGAATAGGTTTGGTTAACCGGTTAACTGTTAACTTTTCCACAGCCCTAAAAAAAAGCGTTGAATAATGCATATGTTTTGTAAAATTGAAACGGGGTTTTCAAATATAAGGTGCTGACGCTGTCATCCAGGAAAAGCAACAATCAGCAAATAAATGAGATAAGTTAAAGTTATTTAATATCAATCTCATGTACAAACTACAAGACTATCTCTGACAACAGGCCAGGGTATCCAAGTACGTTAAAGTAATTCTCATATGGGTCACTGGTCAGTAATCAGTATGAATACTGTCTGTTAAATAGCAATTTGCCACATTAGTTGGAGAAAACTTCAATATTATGTAAAAACTAATTGCAAAGCTGGCAATTCGATATAAACTGCTATCAAGAGCTACATGGCCATGCACATCACTGTGGTGGGCGACCCAACCTAATAAGTTGCAAGACACGGTTTTAAATAAACAAAAAACACAACATCACCTGGTTGTAATACTTCCGAGGTAAGCCTCGTCTTAATGAAACTACTTTATCTGCAGCAGCATCTGTCAGATATGGAATAAAGTCCAATATGTAGTCTCCCCAACATTGAGTTTCATATGTGCTTATTGTTAAATGTGTGGAGTGACCTGTACCTGAAGTTGATTTGTGTAAAATAAATATAAACATCTAACAACATTATGAGCACAGCATTTGCCTGAAAGTTAGGAAAAATCCAAAGAATTTGGCAAACAGTGTGAAATGATAAATTGCGTACCAATTATGTGTTAAATTTATATATATGTTAATATTAGAAATGTGCCCGGCCGAGTGCGACCCCGGAAGCTTGTGACCAAACAGTTTTTTTTATGCTTGGCACCTCCGGTTGAAAATTGCGGAGTGCCGAGCATGCATGCTAATGCTAAAGTGTTGCAGGCGTTGGAAAAAAGTATTAAAAATAAAAAAGTGAAGCAACTAAAAAATAAAGAGAATAGTCCGCATGAATTTTTTTTAACCATTTTTCGCTCCTTGTTAATTTGCTGTCTGGAAAGCAATGAATCGCAACATCACTCAATTACAGGTATTCAGTGTTTCTGTGTCCATTTTTTTAATTAAAGGTAGAAAAGTGAAAACTTTTTTTAATAATAAAAAACTTGTGTAACAATTAACAACAAAAAGTCCACTTCCTGCAACACTGGGAATTAGGAAACAAGTAGTCTCTCTGCACACCATGTGTTCTGTATTATTTTGATTTGGTTGCTTTTTAAAACTGAACAGGAATGTATTCTTATGCAACTTGCTCCTTGATGACCTCACTGCTAGTGCGAGGTTTTATATCAACCGACGTTTATAACAATTACCTTTGATAGATTTAGCTTGGTGAACGGTTCCTCTAGGAAAATACAAAACATCTCCTGGTTTCATTAAAATGGTGTCAAGGAGGGTAAGTCCCTTAACTGTGCTATCGTCAAAATCAGAACTTGAGTTTCTCGGTAAATTTACAACAGGTGAATATAATTTCCATTCCTTCTCTCCTTCCAGCTGAAGGATAAATACCTGAAAATGTTTAGATTTTATTAAAAATTAAATCAGAGCACAAAGTAAAAAATATTTTGAGCTATGCTACATACCTCTACATTATCATGGTGGGGAGCCAAACCTTGAGAACCATCCGGTGTCATATAAACGTTGGAGCCGACTTGAGAGCCAAAAAAACTTTCAAGTTTTTCTTGTATTTTCCATAACTCATCATGAAATCTCTGGGGTTGGTGAAATTGTAACGTCATTTTATCATCATGGAATAAACTGTGAACTTTTTCAGCTCTGTAACATCATTTAAATAATTATGAAACCTGCTCAATTTATGCAACTATGTAATATAAATTGATACAAAGTATGTCATGTTGTTTTGTGCCACTTGTAGCATTGGATGATCACAAAATGTTACATCGTGTTGTTTCACGGTATGAATAGACTGAAAGCGACAATACAACATGTATATCGCACCTGTGATGTCTTAATTAATAGTAATGTTGCAAAAAAAAAATATATATATATATATATATGTATATATATTTAAATATTAATTGCATAATTGTACCAAATGGGGTAATAAAATTAGAAAAGTTAAGTAACATTTAAATGTCAGTATGTCACCCTTTAAAAAAGATGTAATACAACTTTTGCAACAGGGTATGCTTTTAGCTTTACAAACGAAGAAGTGTTTATATTGTTGCTTCCTGGCATTGCCATTTATTAAACATAGAAAACTAAAATTGTTTTGCTCACGTGACAGGTCCATGTACTTCAGCATTTACCCGACACTTCTTCTCATCATCAAATCGACATGCACAAATATCTTTGTCGTACTTAAGTTTCTTGCTCAGTACGACTTCTTTTAATATTTCATGATTAAACAGTTTGTTAAAGTAAGAAGATCTTGTCCCTGGAAGTCGCTTATCATTTTGAGAATTGTCCCCACTCTTTAAAAAGAAATGATAGTTATTTGACGTAAATAATGACAAAAAAGAGTATGTTAAGGAGTGCAGATGCCACTATTTCTGTATAAGTTCGAAGGTTACTAGAGACCAGTTAGGCAAATGATTGTAAAAAAAGATTTTTGTTTACACATTGTTTAACAAAAAATGATAGACCTCACTAAAATCCCTTGTGAAGAGATGTTATTTTACACAAGTTTGCATTTTGCACTTGTGGAGAATGAACGTTTATATTTAACAGATAACAACAATATTATTATTCGTTTTCTAAAGGAAATTGGTTACGCTCGGTTAACACGACCAAAGCCCTGCTGCGCATGACAGATTATTTTTAATTACCATTAGCTGTTTCATTTAAATTACTGATCGTAACTACGATATTTTAAGTGCGCACGTCCTCCAGACAAACCCGCACAGGAGAGATTTTAAGCGCACAAGTTACCACTTCTATTGTTCATTTTATTGGTAGTGCTTGCGCACGGCGCACCCTCTCGCATACCTCGGTGTCCCTCGTTGATTACAATGTAGTATTATACTTTATGTGGGATTATCCCATATCCCGGATATGAACCTATGGTGTAATAATCTTAGCTTTGTTAAGTTTCTAGAAAAATATATAATAGGGAATAGGCCAGTCTGCCGAGTACTGCAGTTTCTGACAACATCTTATGCAAGACGGATATTTGTTGCATGCGCGCATGCTTTCATTAAAATCGGAGTACAAAGCATGTATATTTTCAAGCCACATTAGAAAATCCTGCTCAATTTAATATTTTCAAGCCATATTAAAATCCTTCCAAATTTAATACAACTTTTTCATTCTTTAATTTATTGGCGTGCTTGAGACGAATTATGGCGAGCATAACCAAAAGTCTGTGAGAAAATCGGTCATGCACCTGCCATGCTCTGTAGGTTGGACAATGGGTATTAGAGAGACTTAAGGAACGGTTTGAAAAGTTAGTAGTCACTAGCTAAAGCATTACCTTCCCTTAAGATAACCTAATTGAAGTAAGATTTACAATAAAGTACATGGAATAGTTACCCCTGATTTTAAGCACGGAATGTAGAGATGACGTTGTTCCCAGTAATATTCGTAGAAGCGTTCAATTGAACATGAATGCTGGATAAGTGATTGAAAGAGAGAGTCAGGTGAACTGAGGTCTAAGGCAACTTCGTCCATTGGAATTGTCTTTAGCAAAGATTTATTTGTTTTCTTGAATCTCGGCATATTACCTAAACAGGCCTATCTATCAGTTCGGTACAGTATTAAGACTTGCCAATATATATTAGTATGGACATTGGACACGCTAACTTTTCCGCAGGTCGGCGCTGGTTTTTTTATATTTTTTTTAGGGGGGTTAAAATATTTCAACAAAAACATATATTTTGCACCTTTTCTGTATGTATTGCGTAATAAAACAAACGGTAAAGCGAAAACTTTTGTTCTTATGTTTGTGTTTTAGAGTCACATTTTAAATTAATATTACTCGCGTAAGTTGAACATCCAACGTAATGTATTGAACTAGTTGCTAATTATGTGGTTCTAACTCGGAAAAAATATTCTCAAGTTTGTGCAAAGAGATTAAAACCAAACCAAAGAGATGGTTTTAATCTCTTTGGTTTGCGAATATGTATTACGACTTGATTTCAGTTAGGCGATTAAAGAATACATTTGACAGGGTTTTCATAAAATCTCCCCACAAAAATAGTCCAATGACCAGCAATTAAAAATAGTCCAATGACATGCAAAATTACCATTGGATGCTGTGTCGTTTACCATCGAGAAAAAAAACATAGAAACAAGCAGGGAACTGATCATCTTTTCGCAATTAAACGTTGTTTGTTTTTAACCTATTCACGCAACAATGAATATGTAAAACTGTTGGCACAGTAATTTTGCGTGTGCTTATTTATGAAGGCAGTCTTAGTTTTTAGAAAAGCTGACAATATGAACAACCGAATACTGACTTTTGGGTTTAAAGAATCATCACTGTTATATCCTGCCCAAATTACACGTACCTGCGTTATATCAAATGACTGTCATTTCCCTGCCGCACAAGGGCAAACCCACATTTATTCGTTCATGTATTCAAAAAAAATTATTGAGACTCTTTTATGAATGGTAGTGATTTCACTGCTGCTCTTTAATAAATGAGCAAACATTTGAGTAGATTTTAACCAACAAGAGATCACAGATCTAATGAATGAACACGTTTTAAACTAATTAGCATAAGATAGTAGAGTCGGGGAAGATGGGACATCTTTAACACATAATATCCAAATAACCTGATCGTGTTTTAAACAATTAACAACGGTCTGTGGAAGTCGTGAAGATAAGGTTTTATAATTCATTAAATGTTCTTTGTTTACTACCAAATGAAAGAGAAAACAAAATGAAAAGGTGTCCCATCTACCCCCACCCTGCTATATTAATTAATCCTTTTACTACAACGGTCGACTGGGCTCGATTAAAAACAAATCTGAAGTAACCAACAAAACGGGTTCTAGTCGCCACTGGTGACTGTGGAGCAGTATAGGCAGAATGTATTTATACACGTATTATAACTAATGGAACTTATGACGTATGAGGATTGAGTGATTGGTAAAGAATATGTGTAAATACGCTTTGTACAACTCCTGTACCATGTGTTTTTTGTAAACTTACACTAGTTAACGTTGTCGTTGCTTAAAAACGTTTATTTTCATGAATTTTGACAAACCGTAATCACGCAGTAATTAGGTAATGTTAGAAGTTAATATTATCATATGATGTTAAACCAAAAAAAATGTTTTAATTACGATTAATGATAATAAGATATAAGGGTAGTGAATTTAATGCGTCCCCACTTAAATGCTAATAGTTTGATTCAGTCGTGAATCGTTGTGTGGATTTCTTATCTTATATAACACGTGCCGTCGTTCCGCGCCAAACTCCAGACAGTGTTTCCGCTATGTAAAGTGCATGAGGAAAGTAATCGTTAATTAATCGCTCATCGTGCGGTTTTAAATCTGAAAATTCAGTCCAAAAGTTTTAAACATATATTATGATTTGATTTCAATCAAGAGATTAAAGAAAATGCTAGAATTAGGAATTGAGATAAGTGCGGAAAATAGTCTCGCAAAAAACAACAACAACAACAAGAGCAACTGTTCGACGAAAAAGGATCTATATGACCACTAACGTGTTCAAAAAGATAGTGTCGCGGATAATGAGCCTAATTTTAGGGCTTAATACTTGTGGTACATGGTTACTGTCGGCGCTGCTACCATTGTGGGCGTATATGTCGCAAGGCAAAGCAATTGCTCCAGCCCAGTGGTTACTAATGGATTGTCAAAATTATCAGCCCTATACATATAAAAATTCTCCAAAAATAATTACCTACGAAGAAACATACATGGTAACTCGCAAGCTGGCACAAGGTATTTGAACACCCGTGTTGTAATGACTGGCGTCTTTGGCCATAAGAGGAGAAAGCAAGTTACATTCATACTTTATTCACCGTACCGTATGTAAATACGCATCATATTCCTTACTTTAATTATCAACCTCATTGAAGAAATAGGACTGCTGGGGGCTGAATCTAAGCCGTAGATACCTACATGTGGTTTTTATAACTCTGGGCTGAATGACTTCAGTAATTTTAATCATATCGAAATTTAACGAGCGACGTATGGTTGTTGTCGTTGCCAATTAAGCACGTTAGTTTTTATATAGATCAGTGCTCTTTATAGGGTGTACCAAAATAGGCCTGGGGTGCAGTGGTACAAAAGGGTTTACAGGAGTGCATCAGAGACTACAAACATTATCAGCAATAAATAATTCGTCCGGCAAAGTGTTTAGCGCGCCTGCCTGTAATCAATAAGTAATGGGTTCAAGGCTCGTCTACCATTATGAGCGTGTGTGTCCTTTGGCAAGACACTTAACGGCAATTGCTTCAATTCAGTGGTCACTAATGAGTTGTCCAAATTATCAGCCCATATATAAAAAAATTAAAAAAAAATCACCTACAAAGAGACATATATGATGATTCGTAAGCTGACACGAGGTGTATCAATACCCGTGTTATAACGACTGTCGTTTTCCAGCCACGCGAGGATAAAGTAAGTTACATTCATTTAAAATATATTAACGTCTTTAAAAATGTTAAGTATTGTTTGTCAAAGTTATGAATATTCTGAACGAATTTAGCCATTTTCCTACAGTTTTGTCCCCAGTTTTTGGTGGTATCTTTGCGAAACTAGTCCTATCTTTAGCCGCAAACCACCTGTTCCTAATGATTGATCTTTTGAACCAGCGGTGCTTTTTGACTAAAGAGAAACTTTTCTTGTACACATTTCTCCTTGATGACGTCACTAGTTTTACGTTAAAGCAATCAGGGGTGCATGAGTTCGTCACAACAACTTTAGTGGTTCACCAACCCCTCAAAAAGTTAAAAGCACTGATATATACAAATAAAAAGGATTTAAGTTGGTCGTAGACAGTTGTTGAGCACGTAAGTGGCCATAATAGGTCATTTATATTAAGTGCTTACTCGTTAAAGCTTAGCTCCCTTGTTAGTAATATTACTTCATTTACTACTCTTTTTCCACCTCCTAAGAGTAACTGGCCATGTATAAACTGAAATTGTGTTTACAATATATCTGTTATTGATGAACACGGACACGCTGTCCAGTTTGTAGTTGTACTGGCAGTGGCGACCTCGCGTGTTTCATTTATTAATTTTTATGGCAATGTGTCGTCTAGTATCGCAATGCATTGTGGGTTCTTTTTGATCAAGGGTGAGCTCGTAAGCACGTTAGCAAGATGTCCTTAGTAATCCCGGAGAAGTTTCAGCACATTCTTCGTATTTTGAATACGAATATTGATGGTCGCCGTCATATCGCATTCGCCTTGACCGCCATCAAGGGAATCGGCCGCAGGTTTAGCACTCTGGTGTGCAAAAAAGCCGACGTTGATCTTACGAAACGCGCCGGGGAGCTTTCCGATGATGAGATTGATCGCATCGTCACGATCATGCAAAACCCTCGCCAGTACAAGATTCCCGACTGGTTTTTGAATAGACAAAAGGATGTTCGTGATGGCAAGTTTGGTCAAATTCTTTCCAACCAGCTTGACAACAAACTTCGTGAAGACATCGAACGTTTGAAGAAGATTCGTGCTCACAGGGGTTTGCGACACTACTGGGGCCTCCGTGTTCGAGGCCAACACACCAAAACCACAGGACGGCGTGGTCGCACTGTTGGTGTGTCAAAGAAGAAGTAAATTTCTGAACTCAATTTTCACAATTGTGCAACATGCAGATATATACAACTAGACATTTGTTGGGTTTTATTTAACTGTGTTGCTTTTGTTCAATAACACTGCTATAGCATGTTTAGTAAGTTGATTTGCATACTTTGGTATACTAATGTTACTTGCAGTTTATTGTGTTGCGCCAAACAATATTAATCTTACATTTGAAAAGTTTAAAATCTGCATTTTGCTTTTTGTGTTTCAGACGTATCAAAGTGCTTGAGTGCTATAGGAAATAAAATGATTTAACATTTTCACGGCTATATACACAGATTAAAATATGTCTTATAACGCAACTGCAAAGTTTTTGCAAAGGGTGTTATGTAAGCAGGTAAATACTGATTGTTGTAATTATTTGGAAATGTTTAATTATAATTCTATTGAATATAAATTCACAGCAGTAATCGTAACACTACAGGTTATTTAAATAAAAAGACAAAACCTGAATGCTGTCCATTATTATAATAACCATAATTACTCAGTTCTCAATGTTTTTTCAGCCCTTGGGTGTTCGAACTTATTCTGCTGAAGCAACATTTCCCATCAAACCAATTGACACACACAAACTTGAAAACACACCTGCAACTGAAGTACAGATCAACAAAGATGATGCAATATCTTACTACACGTAAGTTTTACTTAGCTTAATGTGAAACTGAAACTAACCAGACTATACAATGAGATTTCTTTCTCAATTGCCTTTATTAAATTTTTAATATCTACAAAAAAAGACAGACAAATATGTCTCATCCTATAATTTAGAAAAAAACTGCAGCAGCTTTAATTCGCATTTTTTAAGATTTTACTTAGGGTTTTAATGTAATCAATGTTTACCATATTTGTTAAATATTCTCTCCACACTGCATAATTAACCTCCAGGAAAATGCAAATAATTCGTCGAATGGAGCTGAAAGCTGATCAACTGTACAAACAAAAAATAATTCGAGGATTCTGTCATTTGTATGATGGGCAGGTAACTTTAAAAACTTATTGGTTATTATTTCATGCATATAAGTCAAATTTGGCCTATCAATTGTACTATATTAGTATATTGTATATTGGCTACACACTGAAAAATCATTTCATGGTTGCATATTTGGGTTATTTTAAGCTGCGATGCTACACACATTAAATCAAAAGTTGGTTTGTTGAACTCACATTGTCATTTGACATCCATTGGACATGGCGTTCTGGTCGAAATAATCAAAATATCTACCACCATGGATGTTTTTTATATTTTAATTGGGCAAAACTGTTACTGCAGAGTTTAAGATGGATGATATTAATTAAGTTTTATTATATTTTTAAATCCTAAGTTGTAAGCCGTTATTTGCAGAGTGCTATTTGTCATTGTTCTTTTTAACCCCCAGGAAGCTTGTTGTGCTGGTATTGAGGCATCACTGACTCCAAAGGACGATGTGATCACTGCATATCGTGCTCATGGCTGGGCTTACATCAGGGGTGTACCTGTTTGCAACATTCTAGCTGAACTATTTGGTAACTAGACATGCGCGTTTTCCATTTTACTTGTACAAGATTTTTAACCTTTTTTGATATGTTTGTCGTCGCTTAGAAGCTTGTTTACACGAAAACCATACGTGCGATAAAAACTGACACCTCTGGTTTTGCAAACAAAGCATGTACTTTGTATCGGGAATAAAAGAGTACACATTGGCTGTTAGCAAAAACTGTTTTTCGTAGCAATAGAACTGTATGCACCGCACTATTTACCAATTAGTATAACATGTTTTATACGCTGGTTATGTTTATCTTAACATGCTTTTTTGTGCAAAACCAGAGGTGTCAGTTTTAACCCCATGAAAGCATATATTTTTAAGAACCCTTTTTTACTATCATATTTTTCTAAAAGGTCGAAAGCTTGGCTGTGCTAAAGGCAAGGGAGGTTCCATGCATATGTACAGCAAGAATTTCTATGGCGGCAATGGTATTGTTGGTGCACAAGTACCACTTGGTGCAGGAATTGCATTCGCCCACAAATACAGAAACAGTGACACAGTAACCGTTGCATGTTATGGAGATGGAGCAGCTAACCAGGTAATAGATACTGACAACTGACAAGATTCATCGTCAATATTAGCACATTGTGCATATTTTTATATGTCATGTGCACAATAAAGTCTGTATTAATGTATGTTGGTAACAATTTTTTAAATTAGGCAAATTTTATACAAAGCCCAATTAAATAAATGTCTATGTTTAAAAAAATAGTGGTTTTATCAAACAAACTAATAATTCATTAAAATGCAAGAAGATTAAATAGCCAATTGAGGTTGGAATTTTTTAGAAATAATTTATTATTAAGTAATTTTCTTTTCTGATAATTGGAGGAAAAAAGTTTGTCTCTTAATAAATTGTGACTCAGTCTCAGACCCCCACCACAATAAATTGCCATCAGCTTAATATTAACGCAAATAATTAATATTGTGCAAGCACCAGAACCCTTTTTACTAAAGATGAACAACTTTTTTTATTAAAGCTTTATAAGATGCCTTTAATAATCGTACACTTCTGTGCTGTTTAAATTTTTATATCACAAATGCACTGTGCACTTCACTACTATAAAAAAAATACGACATAAGATATTATAACGTATATATATATTATATATTTTTTTATTAATAACAACAATTGATAAATTGGTTGACCATATAATGTAATTAACTCCAATTACCGTTTTTCAAATTTTAGGGTCAAATATTTGAATCATTCAACATGTCACAACTGTGGAAGCTGCCTGCTATATTTGTATGCGAGAACAACCGGTGAGCAGCCTATATAATATGGTGTGTTTTGTATGTTAATGTTGGGTTTTGGTTGGGTTGCCTTATATAGTTATTATAAGTTGTGTCAATGCATGCTTTACTGTATAATTTAAAAGTTGTGTGACTGTGAAGTGTACATGTTGTTTATAAATTCCGGTAATGGGACCCTTACGTGGTGTACTGGTGTTGCTCATAAGAGTTGAATGATATTTCTTGGTAAAGAAAAACCAATAAGAATCGGATGTTATAAAAACCAAACAGACGAAAATGAAGACTCCAACCAAAGTGACCAAGGGTTTGACTGAATTTGATTTTGTTCATTACGTTTTTATTGCACTTGATCCTTATTGTGTGAAGTGTGGTTTTGAAAGTTGCTTACTTCGGTTACTGATTTGGGCCTAATATTTGGGTTGTCAATTTACCCCAAATGGGTGGGAGATGTAATTATGAATATGTTGAATATTGTAGCTATGGTATGGGCACATCAGTGGAAAGGGCATCAGCAAGTACAGATTATTTTACTCGAGGCGATTACATTCCTGGTTTAAGAGTTGATGGAATGGATGTTCTTGCTGTACGTGAAGCAACGAGATTTGCAAAAGAACATGCAGTTAAAGAGGTGATGACTCTAATTTGTTATTAAATAGATTACCTTATGTTTTACCATTAAGGTGAAACAATATGTTCTTCTTTAACAATATAGTTTTTTAATCATGTGTATATTTACATTAGTAATTCCAACAACTGTATTTGCATTATACATTGATACAACAATCTATAAAACTTTTAAAATGATAATGGAACCTACAAAATTGTTTTAATCTATTTTGGGTCCATGAATAAATACCAGGTGAATTAAACTAGGTATATCTTTTTAAAAACCCTATGTTTTTTCAGGGCCCAATATTGATGGAACTTGTTACATACAGATATCATGGACACAGCATGAGTGACCCTGGTACAAGGTAACAAGGGATGGGCTGACTAAACATATTAGGGGGCAATGACTGTTAATTGAGACAACCACTTGCAATTGGTAACCAATAGTTGAAGACATTAAAGGACCTGTCTTGAGATTAAGACCACGCACCCCAATGACCTCAAACAAATTTGTATAAATCGCAAGATGAAATATCGACCTCCAATAATGTTGCTTTTAACCCACAGTTATCGTACGCGAGATGAAGTCAAAGAAATTCGACAGAATTTGGATCCGATAATGAATTTCCGTGAAAAGATAATTTCTGCAGGTTTCGTTACCAAACAAGACGTTGCGGTAATGTTGATTGTTAAACCATATGTGTGTTAATGTATCACCTGTTTCATGCTAATTCAAAAGACAACCAACCCCTAAGCTTTTCTAGTCTTTGTCTCCGGCTATGAGAGAATAAAGTAAGCTACATTTATTCATTAAATTGGACCCACTGTTTTGGGAGGTCAAGTTAAAATAAAAACTCATAGTTTTGAATTTTCAGACTAATGTTGTGAGCTTAATTGGTCAGGATATCGATTGTATTCGGATGCAAGCAGAATGTTTAAAAAATAACCTAAACTTTTAATACATTATATGAATTAGTAGGCAGCCAAGTCAAAATTTTAAGCAATGATTTTATTTTTAGACAATTGATGCTGAAGTGAAACAACATGTTGAAAACGAAACTGCAAAAGCTCTTGCCTCAACTGAGCCGGATTTTGATCAAATTGCTTGCGACATTTATGTCACTGACACCCCCCTTTCTATCCGATCCTGCAACATTTACAACCAGCTACACCACCAGCCATCTGTCTAAATATTCTGTTTGCACCATTTTCGTTTACCTTTCTCTTATATTTTTCAAACTAAAAATTCTAATATATATATAAATCTCGTATTGCAGGTTGAATTAAGACCGTGATACATTAAATTATCATAAATATGTTTGTGCTTTAGTAGTTAAGAGGTTAGTACTGTACAAAGGTGGAAAGATATTTATATTATTTCTTCCAATGTGCAACACTGTTTTACGCGAAAGTGTTCCGGAATCTTTCAGTTCGCTGTCCTTCCTGCTTGATTGGTGAAGTTTTTTAGTCGAATACCTCGTAACCGAACAGTTCGATGATCGACGTTGGTACATGTATAAATGATTTGACGTCCTGTTCAGCAATGCACTTACTATATTGCATCGGCCCAATAGTTTTGTACAGAGAATAATCATCGTAAGTTGCAGAGGTATTAGCTCTCTAGCGTACGCTTCCGTTTCGCGATAACTTGTTTCAACCGTATGTTTTTTTCTGGATTGTCTAAAAACTATAAGCATATACAAATAATAATAAATTCTAAAAAAACACGCACAAATTTTCGTACCTAATATAATTTTTATTTATCTCATCGAAAACGATAGCGAAGATTATGTTATTAAAAGAACGAAGAGAATCAACGGCATAGCAACAATTGTTAAAACATGGTATGAATAGAGAAGTGTCAGTTAAAAAGCGTGACTGTTGTTGGGTAAAAACAACATTCATTCAGTCAATACTTCGAAGTGCTGTGCAAGTACGTTCGGTGGCAAGACACCAACGCTCCGGACTCCAAAAACCAGAACGTCGTTCTCGTGGAAGACGTTCATAAGCGACCTGGGTTTGGGGGTAATGCACCAAACCTGGCCAAAATCCTACCTACGCACATATAATAGCTTGGAAACAGACCACACACAACTCCAACACTAATATTTTACTGACTACGTTTTATCTTGTCTCCGTTATCGGTATCGTCTTGCCCGAGACCTGTACTTGGATGCTTTCAGTGTAACCGTTCAGGATTTAGTTATAATGTTTAATCAGTGTCTATTTGTTACCTCTCTGGCAACTGTTTCTGATTTACGGTATCCTTATATATGGTAGGGTGGGGAAAGATGGGATGGGACACTTTTTAATTCTACTTTATCGTCCCATTTGGTAGTAGGCTAGGACACGGCCTATTAGAGATATCTCTAGTAGATCGTGGCTAGGAACATACAAAGAGTTACAAAACCATATCCTCTTCCGTAGACCGCCGTTAACTGTTTAAAACACAATCAGGGTATTATGTGCTAAATGTGTCCCATCTTTCCCACCTTACTATATCGTCAATAAACCTGTACACAATCAAGTGGAGAGCATTAATAAAGTTTTAAACAACAGTTGCTTATTCATCACTTTTTTGTACCTTCCACATGATTAAGTCAGTGGCAAACTTTAGAATGTTGTAAGAAGTTCTGATGTATACCAAGATAAAAGCAAAAGTTCTTTACTGAATCTGCAGCAGCTAACACTGCAGTAGTTACGAATTTGGCAGTTATGTATGTTCACAACAAGTTATAATGTATGTGCACATTTTTTTGCAGCAAGTTATAACGTATGTGCACATTTACAATGTTACCCATGACGATAAAAAAAAACAATTCCAAATTCAACAAACTTACAACACTGCAGTTAGTTACGAATCTGGCAGTTATGTATGTTTGCAGCAAGTTATTACATATGTGCACATGTACAATGTTACCCATGAAGATAAAAAAAACTATTCAGAATTCAACAAACCCACAAAGGTATATCTCAAGGAGGTAAATTTAAAACAAAAAGATATTTATTTTGATTCAATTGATGAAAGAGAATTTGAGTCTCCTGTCAACTGACTGAAGACTTCCAACTCATTTTCTGAAGATTCTTCATCAGTAATATAAATTCTTTCTCTGAAAAACAAAATTTGTAATCCCTCTATTTCTTCAACCCAACACAAAAGGGAATGAATTGGTTATGTCATTTAACACTTAAAGCGTGTTCAGAAGTTCAGAACAATCCACTGTAGCGGGTTAACTAAGTCGTTGTCATGGTGTAACTTTCCACTTATTACGCAGACTAACATTAATATTTACCTCGGTGATAAACGGTTGCCACGCTGAATATACGACTCCAATTTGTTGCAAGAAGCAAGAAGTAAACCTAAATATGGTGGGGAAGGTTGGATCGGCCGTGACAAAAATTCCGGGTGAAATTGAACGCCAACAAAATATGGGTGATCTAGATTGTAGAAGTGTAAAGGCTTTTACTTTTTGTACATACAAGTTTAACTGTTCCAAACATATAATTTTTATAAAACTAAATATATACATATTAGTTATAGAGATCGCTGCAATACTGTTACAAATTTTAAAAACAAGTTTTGTTAAATTTATAAATCTAACTTTTGTTTTTTTGTAGGAACTTCTTAACTTTACCAAACTTGAATAATTTAGCCGACAAACATGTTTGCAATGCTTAGTGTTATCGGGTTGATCTGCACAAATTCCCCGTGGTAGCATAACAGACAACAGTCATCAATCATCATATAACATTTTTATTAGTGGCTCACTAATGTTTTAAGTTTGCGGGCTAAACTATCCACTGTATGCTGGGGTCAGAGCTACTTGCAAAACCTCAATTCGTGATTCTTTCCCTATTAGGTTTGTTTTCTTCACGATACTGTGAGAGTTATTCTCCATGTTTACTGATGTACGAGTAACAATCCCTAGTTGTTACAATAAAGTTAAAAGGACCGACATCTTCTATTTGACTAATCAGCTAGAATGAGTCCGAAAAATCTGTATTAGTATTTAACTTCACACAACCAAAAGTCAAATACCAGAGCCAGCATACGGAGCTAAGCTTACCAAACAAGAGCAGCACATTGAACACCAGTTATTATTATTAACATTTTACTGTTTTTTCTATTTGATCGTGACCTTATCAATACTTCAACCATAATTTTGGAGCATCCATCTTTTTAATGTTTCCAATTTCTTTTTAATTTGTCAAAATTAATTGCCCAAATATTCAAAATTGTTTAACCATCCAGGTTAAATAATCAAGGCAATTTTAATAATAATAAAACATCCAATCACCTTTCAACTCCATGATTTCCATTCGAAGACCTTCTACATCATGGCCAACAAACATAAATCCCTTTTCCTCATAAAGATGAATATAAGTTGGGTTTATCTCATAACGATGTCGATGACGCTCATCAACAAAATTATGCGGTTGGTTATACAACTTCCCTGATTAATAATAGAAATATTTTGTTAAAATTTAATGAATATGATAACTTATCTGATCTTCAGATTAAGTAAAAGTTATAAAAATTGTGTTCTTGTCACAAAGTTTTAGACCTATGCATTCAATGTTGGTGTTATATTATTGTATATACATATTGTGGGCGTGAATGTCTGGATCATTCTACCGGTTTATCTAGAATGATAATTACACGTAAGTCAGGAAACGTAACTGCAAGGTCTTGAACAATGAAAATTCTCACTGATATGTCTCTAGACACTGCAGTAACTCAGTAACCATGCTCATTTTCTTTGTTCGGTATGATTGTAATATAAGCCCATAACTGTGTTGTCCACAGTAAACATGAGGTACTAGAGTAAAGTATATGGATATACAAGTGCTGCCTAAGTTACGTGTTGTTGGGAATACCAAAAACAGACAAAACATTTAACACAAACAGAAATTGCTTTCACTTTAGTAAAAAGGATTTAAATTTACATTTCAGAATTTTTGAGATACATACTTAAGATGGAATCCTCAGTTTGAAACACGGTTCTCCTCTGCCCCAACCTCATGGTCCCTCCCATATCTCCTTTATTATGTTCAGGCATGTCAATAACAACTGGATGACTTGTGTTTGGGTTAAGTTCCGATGAGTTTGCATCTATTACAATGAAACAAAGTTCTAGTAGGTTGCCACCACATTTGAAAGAATTTAACTTGCTTTAAAAAAAAAACAGTCATTATAACACGATTGTTCTGTTTCATACATGTCGTGTCGGATACTGTTTTTTTGTGTTACTTAGTATATAGACATCTTATTAGTAACCACTGGATTGAAGCAATTGCGTTTATAAAGTAATAAGCAGGCGTGCCCAACCCGTCGACCACGGTCTACCGGTAGTCCGCGGACCTATCTCAGGTCGACCGCGACAGGTGTAATAAAAAAAAAAAAAAAATCTGCTGTGGCGTTATAATTGCTAAATCATTAATTTTATCAATACTTCTAAAAAATACGGACCGTGTTAAGAGGGCGTACCTGTACGGCAGCAGGCAAAAAGTCCAAGATGACGACTACTATGACGTAACAATCGGAACAATGGCGATTATTTTACAATAATTTCCTTAACCTGGTCTGCATGATTTGTACACTAGTAACTCTCTGTGCTTCAAACTAAGTATTTTTGACTATATTCCCCAAAATTTTGATCCTTTCCGACTTTTGACAAGCGATCGCAACAAACGTTAGTAGCATGGCAGAGAGATAACGAGCCAAGACCTATCATTTTAACGCTAAATAGGAGGACGATTATTTTTTCCTGTTTATTCGTATTCAAAGCCTGTTTATTTAATATGCAACGCAACGGTACCGTAGGGCAAAAAAAGCAAATCAGGAGCAGCACTTTAGAACGGTACACGGGGCTATGAGAGGAATTTTCCTGCAAAAACACAACTAAGCTCCGCTAAAGAAGACGTGTGAGGTGTGACGCAACAATTGTACGTTTGTTACATTTCAGTTAGTTTTGGTAACGAAGTCATTGAAATTTGTGTAGTAATTAAAGTAGTTTTGTTGCTGATAAGTTAAAACCATGAGCATGGTTCATTGAACCGCTGCAGTTGCTTATACAGGGGATAAACGCATACAAGAGATATTTCGGCATACAGTGACGCTAGCTGGTAGACCGCGTGCAGTTGGTTAGTTGAAAAGTAGATCTTGGGTCAAAAAAGGTTGGGCACGCCTGCTATAAAGTGTCTTGCCTAACAACACATACGCTTACAGGCCACAATGGTAGCATCATTGAGCCTTGTAAGTTGTAACCTCTTGATTGAGAGGCTGACATGCTAATTACTGTGCTAAGTCACGGGATTACTCACGATTCTGGATTATATAAGATATACCAATTGTCCCTGGTACACAAAAAGACAATTTGTATGTATGGATTGGCTTGTAAGCACAAGTCAGATATTTGGTTTAAAATAATTTTTGTATCTGATAAAGGGAAATTGGGACTAAATAGTATTTTTGTTTAAATGCAGCAACTTTTTGAAAATGTTGCAATAACATATAGTCTCATAGACTATTATACAAATTAACAAATCAACTGACCTTCCATATTGAGCACAGTACGCGCAAACTCAATCGCAGCAACTTGTAGACCAAGACAAACACCAAGGTAAGGTTTCTTATTAAGTCGAGCCCATTTCACCGCAGCTACCTTTCCTTCAACTCCACGAGGTCCGAAACCACCGGGCACCAACACTCCACTACATATTATCAATAATTAATAAATATTTACAGAGAAATGAAGAACTTTTTATATTATAAAAATTGTTGCTGTCAGCCTCAAAACAAATCTAAAACAAGTCTTTTCATATTTCCTTCTTGACATTGGGGTGTGCAGGTTGCCTTTTTCGGGTAATTGATGATAAAAATGTAAAACCCTGATCAAGGCAATGTGAATGGAACAAAAAAAACATATAAAAAAAATGCTTTAAATTTATTGGAACAATAGTTTGATTGTTTATTTTATGCTACAAACATTGGACTTCAAGTAATTTGTTTTAATATTTATGAAAATTTTCATCCAAAAAACATTAAATGGTGTTTAACGTCATTCATGTTTCCTACACACTTATTGTTCCTTCTGATCAAGGAAGTTAATAAATGAAATGAAAATCAACATATCACTAAAAAAGTGCTAAAAGATGTTTTAGAGTTTTGCACAAAAATATAAAGACATTTTGTTTTAAACTGAACTTTTAAGTTTTGAGACATACTCAGCTAAACAAAGCTGTTTCCACGCATCATGATAAACCACAGGTTTCTCTTTTAATGTTTCTTCCTCCAACTCTGTTGAATCAATTATCTGTAAATATATTTCTCAATAAAATAATCGTGAAACATTCTTGGTGTATTGTGATTGGTACATCAATACTTTTGTATAACAGAAACATAATCTTGAAGCAAGGTTCGCTTCAACATGATAGAAACGCAACGCTCGTGGAACAGCGCCTCCTTTTTTTGATGTTGGCTAACGATTGGGGTGACCGTAGAGCCCACATACTATTACTATAATGTTGCACTTAAGAGTAAAAAAAAAATGAAAAAAACATAACAAGACTATTCAGCATAGCTTTCTCTGTAAAGTTTTGAAGCAAATTACAACTCAGCTCAAACTGCAGAAGTGCCCAGTGTTTTTGTATTTGATTTTTATTAAATTTCAAAAAATTCTGACATAGAAATAATAAAAACAGCTGCAACATTTATAAATAGTTTTTGATCAAATGTTTTTATAAGAGTTGTACGTCTTGCACAACACTGAGGATAACAAGCGCTCTCTTTAACCGCAAACAATTTTGTAATATTTTGATCAGTGTCACTTTACGACGAAACAGAAACGTATATCCGTATGTCTTTTTTATTTAACGACATCATAAGTGCTTTATTAATGTTAGGTATCTCAGTATCTGTTCATAAACAAGTATACAGCAACAATGAGACAGCTATCATGAATCACAATATAAACAAAAACAATAAAACATCATCATATGTTGTAGCATAAGCATAACATGCAACAAAATCATTGAACCAACTCACAGTTAACACGAGTTTCCTGTTAATAGCCAGTGCTGCATGGCGTAAAGCTTTAATTACAGATGCATAGGAATCTTCTAATCTTGTGTATTTACCAACTAAAGCTATATTGCAAGTGCTCTGTATTCTATCATACCTGCAAGAAAAAAAAACGATGTATGTATATATCAAACAAACTTGATTAACTTTCTATACCAGGTGAAGTCCAAGTATACTGAACTATACAACTTATTCTAAAACCTGTAAATAAACATATAATTGTTATACAAAGAGAGAAAATGCTAAGCTAAACCGAAAGCATTGCAAAAGCCATAAATGGTCTTTATGAAAGTCAAAATAGGTGGTTTGGCAAAATATACAAGCAGTTTTTACAACTTACTAAGTTTATGAACAACTTACTTTTCAGCTAGATTTTGCCACTGGGAGAGCATGGACTTTTTGGGCCGTTTTGTCAAACCAAGTCGTTTGTTAAAGTAAGCGGATAAGTTTTGCTTTTCAAGCAGCATCGGCACGTGGTAAAGTGATGACACATCATGTACGGTAATAACCTGTAAACGTATTATATAACACTGGACCTTGACCTTTTAGACTCTGTGTTTGCTATGAAAAGTGTAAAGTACAATGTACTTTGAAACAGGGAATGCTGAAGAAGCTCATAAAAGTTGTGCTGTAAAGGCAGCCATTAGCTTTGGATTTGACCAGACATCACACAATTAGTAATATCTACATGAGGCTCTAAGTACAGAAGTCATTTAATGCAAAGAAGATTTACGTTCAAGTCTTCCTGAATCTTTGAGCCTGTGTATAAACCAGACCTACCTGTTCTGGCGCCACGTGGCAAAAATTTGAAATTTTTTCTTTCACCGACATTTCAATTGGACTTTGACTGCGACAACAGATGAGATCGGGAGACAATCCAAGTCCACGCAAAGCTCGTACACTGTGTTGAGTCGGTTTTGTCTTCTGTTCACCAGTCGTGCTTGGCTAAATGGGATGTAATATAAAGAGGCTGCACCTTTTATGTAGATGTGTAGAATATATACAACATACACAACTATACATATTCATGGTGGGGCACTTTTAAACAGAAGTTAGCAAATACCTGAGGTAAAAGGCTGACATGAATGTTGCAGAAATTTTCTGGTTTTACACGAAATTGAAACTGACGAAAAGCTTCAACAAACGGCATTCCTTCGATATCACCGATGGTTCCACCAAGCTGATCATGCAATAGATAAACTGGGTCAAATATTAAAATGTACAATCATAAATGCAAAAAAAGAATAGAAAATAGTCAAATATACAATTGATCCGAATTACAGAAAAAACGAGTATTTATCTACAACCTATAAACACTGATCAACAGTTAAGAAGAACAAGGCTTCACAATCTGAAACTTCATAACTCTTTCTATTATTTATTTTCTTTGCTCGACAAAGTGCTAGCCCGACCACTAGCAAATACTTAACCAACTATCTCATATTCTCATTCAACAATATTGGGCAAGATAAGAATGTTACCAAAAACAAGTTACATCCACACTTGTTGTGTTGACTTACTTGTGTACATATATACCAATAACGGGTTTGATTTCAAACTGATGCTCACATTTACACTTTAACAAACTTTTAAAATCTTTTACATCGTACAAACCCATTACCTCAATAATACAGACTTCAGGTTCAGCAGAATCTCCATTAACTGGGATTTTTGCAACTCGTTCCACCCATTCCATTATTGCATCGGTCACATGGGGAACAACTTTGTATGTAAGGAAAAACTTAATGATCCATGTGATAAAAAGGGTATTGATTACAAACAAGATATCATAAAACGGGGTTGCATTATCTTTTTAACAGATAAATTTGCTTTAGCTAACCAGCATATTACCCAACAAATAAAAATAAAACAAAGCTACCAACTATAGATAAAGATAATGGGGTTCTTAAAACTGTGTGATAAAAAATCAATACAATTTCATGTTGGTACCGTCCATGCAGGTTTGTCTCACAAAGTTTAAGAACCCCTGCTACTGCTATAGAATATAATAGATTGTATCAAATGTGCGTCCAACAGTATTTTAGTCATACAAACCTTGCACAGTTTTGCCAAGATAATCTCCTCGTCTTTCCTTGCTAATAACATGTTGATATATTTTTCCTGTTAAAATACGGATCTATTAGATCAAGTGGGAAATTTAAAATTGAAAAATTAAAAATATTGAAAATTGAATTCCACACAAAGAGGGAAATGATTTGTGTTTTGATGGAGAAACTTACAAAACCTGTTGGATGAAAAAGGGACCGATAGGAGCACATAAATGCTCCATAAAAACAAATTAATTTGAACACTTTTATTACCAACACCAACCTGTTGTAATGTTATTATCTTTATGTAACTTGACGTTAAGGAATCGTTCGTAGTTGCCAAGATCTAAATCAACCTCCCCTCCATCATCAAGGACAAACACTTCACCTGAAATTGTTGTTGCACAACATGGGTTAAACAACTGTACTAACACACAGTTAAATCCATTTGCTTTAATCTTGTGCAATATAGAGTTATGATAGAAAATTAGTTCACTTGGTAAATGTGACATCAAATAAATTCAAATTGTGATGTAAAATTAATTTAGATTCTAACATACAAATAATGTAATTTGTGATATAATTATAAAATAATACAACTTATAATGTTAAATGCAGTTTATTCGTGTTGTATTTTCACCAAGTTTGGCCCCCATATGAAGTCCTACACAGTTGTTAAAACAAACTTGCGAAATTTTATTTAAACTCAATACCCAGTACTTGATTTATTAAAAGAGCATGAATTGGATCTTAATCTTTAAATGGGCGTAGAGTTTTGCAATTGCGTGGGAGTGCGGCAAACACGCAAACACAATTTAATTCGGATGTATCTTAACGCAATAGTTAGACCTTCTACGCGACAGGAACACTTATCGCAACGTAACGTGGTTTAATTTGCAAGTGTAATACCGCTCGATATTTTAGTAGCCTGGACTTTATTTACTTGGTCGGCTGCGTAACAAATCGTATAATGTTAAAGTAAGTTACCTATTCGTGCAGTTCTGACGTAACAAACAGCTTTATTTTATCATAAATCCCGCATTTATACAGCCAAGAGACATTCGCAATTGTGACGTAACATAACTAGCTATTTCTCAATAATAGGAATTGTGACGAATGCGTATAACGTGAGAAATATAAACCAGTATTTTGACACGTGTATGTTCGGGAATTACTTGCAAACACAGGCATTCTTAAACCGCCACTAAATTCCCAGTAATTTCAAAAGAGGAAGTTGGTTGCCTCGGTTGCCATAAACTGCGGTCGGTGTCTCGGTGATCGCCGATAAGTTTTATAGTATTTTAAACTAGCTTTCGTTAAAAATTTGTATGCTGACCGAATACAGTTTGAGAAGTATGGTACATGAAACTGCGCCGTATTTGCATCAGGAAAGCTGTTTTTTTTATGAGCAAAAAAACGTTTTGTGTGTGTTGCAAGTTGAAATCGTCGCGGTAATCTGGCTTAAATCGGAAAAAACAAAACTAAATTGAACTTTTTTAATTATCAAGACCGCACGAGGAATCGTTGGCTTATAGCTAAAAAACACCGTCAGTGGTGCAGCAGAAGAAAATTCGTTAAAATATAAGTAAAAAACTAAAATACCACTGTGCGAATTAAGTATTTTTAACACGATTTTAGCATTCGTAAAAAACATTGGCGTAAGCAGAACGCATGCGTCTACGATTTAGGAAACTGCCACATAAATTTAAATACGAATCAGTATCGGTCGTACTTTTGTTTTTTTACATGCCTGACGCACATGCGCAACTCTCAATCAAGTAAACTAAACATTGCTATTCTAAATACTCCCATATGCCATACATGTTATGCGATTGTCTGGTCTAGCACACGTAATAATGCTAGTTAATCCACGATTCCTTTGTTTCTGATTGGTCAATCAGGGAGGTGTAAAATGGGCGTGATTTGCGGCATCTTTACAAACAATACGATGTTATGTTGTAATAATCGTGTTTGCGCAAATATAAGTCAAATTTTAACACATTTCTTTAGGAATTAATGTTATCGTCGAAACATTATACGAGCGTGCAGTAGTCGTGCATTAAACAAGAATAGTGAATTCCTAAATTGGCAGGAGTGCGTCGCACTCCCGCACGCCCGTACTCTACGCCAGTGATGGGCAATATTAATAAAAAAAATTTAGAGCTGGAACATGAATATTATTTAAATATTGGTAAATTAAAAATATAAAAAAACTATATAGTAAGCCATGTGTAGTAAAATAAACAAACATTGAGTTTCAATACAAACAACGGCATACTCACCATGCTCATAGGGGGAAAATGTACCAGCATCAATGTTTAGATAAGGATCAATTTTAATTGCTGTAACGCGGTGTCCATAAGATTTCAGTATGGTGCCAATACTACTTGATATCACCCCTTCATAAAGAAAAACATTCTTGAGAAATTAAATTAGATTTTGTGTACAAGAGCGGAAACAAAAAAGAATTGTGTCATTATTGTGCGGAGAAATTTATTTATTACAGCAACATTTCTGTGTTTTTTGCTTGATTGTAACTGGCCGTTACGCAAAATCATTATGAAATAAGTGTAGTTGTAATGTCTGACATAATTTGTTGGAAAATTACTGTTTAAATACTAAGTATAAGCTGCTGTCTTGTTGTATTACCATGAAATGTGATGAAATAATTTCAACTTTTGCAGTGACGTTACCACACCATTATGTGTATCTGTGTTTTGACCTAGTGTATGCGCACGCAAAAGACGTCACAATAGTATTAGGTCATATTATAATTCGCCTCTTGCATTAAATTTCAAAACTCGGGTGTCTATATTGCACCATATAACAAATAATGACCAATGCAGAACAGCTATTCTTTTACATAAACACATTTAAACATATATACAACAAAAACATCTAAACTTTCTTTGGTGACTCGAAAACTATGTTTTAAAATTTAGAAAAAGGTTTAAGACAAATTAACTAAGTTTTTCAAATTTTAAGTTAGATAATTGAACTAAGTTTCTTTAAAATTACAATAGGTTCAAAAAAGATAAACTTAACTTACCTTTCCCAATCCCACTAATCACACCACCGGATACAAGAATATATTTCATTTTTTTAATTTGGGATATTCTGTAAAAATAATTTAACAAGTCTACATTATTTAACAAATCTACACATTAAAGTTTCATTTTGTTTTACCAATACATTGAATTATATATTGAGCAACTATATATTGATATATATTACAATAATTCATGCCTTAAATAAGGTTTAGCATTTTTCTGTTCATTGCATTACAAACTTGCGCCAACACTAAACATATATCTTGTAGAACAATAAAATAAATGTTTTCATATTGTTTTTTTCATAAGAAAGTAGTTGATTAGACTATAACATAACATTGTCACATTTTCAGACACAACGAGCTGTTATAAAATACTTGTCACAAACATTTATCACTGGAGTTATTTATTCGATTAGCTAACTTCAGAAAAACGTGATTTATTTTCCATACATATGCACAAAACAGAGGAAAATCTTGTGAAATATGCACAAAACATTCCTCCATTTGTTGCTTGATAACGGAAAGGTTTTTTTTGCTTGTAACAAAGTTGTACTTTAAATGTATTGAACTTGTATTTATTGTATTGTTTGTTGATGTATCTGTAGCAGAAACTTCACAAAATGAAGGTGATGAAGCAAAACAAACACTTTCATTGTTCATAAAACTAGTATTGGTTTGTGATGACATTTCATCCATTTCAAACAAATCCTCTAATATTGCTTCAAGAATTTGAAATATATAACCAGCGTTATAAATAATCTGCGTGTCTAAAGAAACATTGCTTGAATCTTCCACTGTCTTCCTTAACTGTGAACTTACACTGAATATGCAGTTGATCAGCTGTTGCACGATGATAACAAATAATAATGAACAACTACTCAACCTCCTCAGAACACACAAGCTAAGCACTCGAAACTGTTTTTCTTGATAATGACATGAATGTAAAAGCTGATTTTGAATAAATTTAGAAAAATGAGAGCATTCTTCAACAGCTGACTCTAGCACGTTATCCAGGTCATTAATTGAGGACCTTTTGCCTAGTGTATGTTTGTCAAGGTATTGTAGACATGACTTTAAACTATCTGCTGCTTCCACTATGAGCAAAGGGCTTAGAAACACTGAATTCTTTGTCACAGCATCTTGGATGAAACTCACCACAAATCTTATGCTAGTTAAAATTTTTATCCTGGAAATTTCTTCAGTGTGCTTACCTCTTTGCAACAATTCACTACCCAGGTTCTGCTTCGATAAACCTTTGGAGATTAACAACGAATTCAAAAACTTACAATGATCTTTTAATTCACGACTAGAAGTGACTGGCGGAGTCAATCTCTGTAGTTCATTATTAAAGAACGTTAGGAAATTTGGAGATTGCAGTTTGTTCGTTCCTGTCGTTGTATTATCGGTAGCACTGAACTGCTTGCTAGTTTGGTGGACAACATATTCCGCATATTGCTGACCGGAGAGATGAGACGGCTTCGACCGAATAAGTGCAACTGCACTTGCTAATTTGATTCCCTTTAAATATGACAGCTTTTTAGCCACAGAAAGTCCTAAATCACTTTTATTTTCTTGCATTTTATAATTCTACATTTTACCGATAGGGTATATCACTAAGTTCCAAGTTTACTAGCTTACAGATACCTGGTAGCTGCATTTTTTCCTACACAATACCCTTTACCAACAACCACAGCTATAACAATCGAACAGACTTTACGAACCAACCACGTGCGCCTCACGCGCTTGGTCCGGCTCGGTCCTACTAAAACACGCCCGGCGGGGCATGGTGGGGCCCGATGAAAAAAAATATATATAGTAGGTTGGGGGGAGATGTGACACTCTGTCAAACGAGACATTTTTTAATTTTCTTTTTACGGACTCCTATTTAATGATAATCAGGAAAATAAGGTTACAGAATTATTCGACAGTGTTATCACGACTTTATATACATTTGTAGGATACAATATTTATCCATTGATGTTCGAACATTACCCATTGTCGTTCATACAATACCAATTGTTATGCAATAATATAATGTATAGGTAACATGTTAAAAACTATAGCAGTAGGGCAAGAAAAAGAACGTTTAGACTTAATTTTCAAAGTGTACAATATTATTTCGTGTTATTTACGTATATTCCTATTTATAAATACACTTAATAATAAAAATACCAATGATTTTAAACTGTCCCATCTTATCCTATGTGTTTTCGAATTTGTAAATTTTTCACTTGTTGTGCGGATCGCTAAATAACTCCTCGTGTGTTTTATTATATTTTATTAAATTGCTGTCAATTAATAAAAAATGATAGTACTAATTCGTGGTATTACCCAAAAACCGTCATCTATTTTGATTTTGGAAATATTTGGCAACATGTGCTTAAGTGTCCTATCTTTCCCCATTGTACTATTTTTAGTCTGTATGGGCGAGGTCCGTGAGAACCTGGGATTTAGGCCAGACTTGGCCCATTACCCCAACACCCTTGTACGTCTGGAAGTGACGTGCTCGCGGTAGTAAAGTTCTTTTATCATGTTCCGACTCAGTGTTACGACCAAGTTCCGTTTTCTATCCCGATTCTTGACCCGTATATATAGGACTCCATCTGCAGGACCCGGTGGTACGAGTCATACTAAAACACGCTCGTTGGGGCCCGGTGAGTAATTCGTGCAAAGGGAGCTTTCCCTGTGCAAGGCCCACCAAAATGTCATGCGTGTATACAGAAATTATAGCCTAATGAGACCCCGAGTTGAAGTTTTTGAAAATGAACTTTAATTATTGATGTACGAAGTTTTTATTTCTCGTCCCATTTGGTAGTAAACAACGAACATTTAAAGAATAAAACCATGTCCTCACGACTTCCAAAGACTGTTGTTAATTGTTTAAAACACGATCAGGATATTTAAGTATTATAGTAGGACGGGACACCTTTACCATATAATATCCAAATTTTCTGTTCATATTTACTACCAAATCGGACGAGAAAACAGAATGAAAAGTTGTCCCATCTTCCCCCACCCCACTATATGTGCTAAAAGTGTCCTACCTTAAGCCACATTACTATACATACACTTATACTTGATCAAAGTTTTAATATTAAAATCGAAGTTATAATAAGAACTTTTAAAAACGAACAATGTAACTTTTAAAACGAAAAATGTAAATATTTTTTCCATATTCGGACACGTTGTCGAGCTTTGAGTAGAATTATATAAGTCCTCAGTCGCGCGATCCCACGTTTGTTTCCGTTTTAGCAGAGCGATAATTACAGAACTTGGGAATTTCGTGTCCATTTTATCATCATGTTTTTTTCCTATGCACATTTTGTTACTGCGATGACGTGCGGAGCAAAATTGTAGTTTCTATCAACGAATATTGCCCACTTTATGCTTTAAAGACAGACAATATCTTCCATTTTTTACAAGTTTTATTTCACACATTTTATTCCCCCCCCCCCCCCCCCATTCAACGGACGTGTTTTATTATGACCGGTTCCACCGGGTCCTCACCGGGCCCCACCGGACCCCGCATCCCGTTTGTTTTGCTTGTGCTCGCGTTTTATTGGGCACGTAGTGACTATATAGATCCTTTTTCATCGAACAGTTGTTCTTGTTGAGCACGTTAATGGTCATATAGATCCTTTTTCGTCGAACAGTTGTTCTTGTTGTTGTTCTTGTTTTTTGAGTGACTTTTTTCGCACTTATCTCATTTCCTAATTCTAGCATTTATTCTTTAATCTCTTGATTAAAATCGAATCATAATATATAATTAGTGATTAATTAACGATTACTTTACTGTTTGATTAAATGCGCCAAATACAAAATGCACCTTAGACTTTAATTATATGTTTGTACTCTAAAAAATATTTTGAACTAAGCATAGAGTTTTATAAACGCTACTGCATATGATCGCCTAACTAGCTAGTAATTAACGATTACATTTCTATTTGTTTAAGGCGCTAATTCGGACTTAAAACGTACTTTAACATCGATTAATCGAGTGTATTCGATACATTAACTTTAACTAAGCTTCGTTTTATAACCATACTGTATAAAATCGTCCAATTAATGAGTAATTAATGATTAAAACGCTTGCGAGTCAAGTAAACTGCCATGCATCGGGAACTCCTTGGTAACACAGTAATCGGTAACTTTTGGCTCTGTCTACGTTAGTGTGCAAATATAAAAAAAATGTATATGATATTAATATGTATCTCTTATTAAAAGAAAAATATCCAAAATATTGGTTACCGATCGAGGCGAAATCGAACCCGGGAGTGTATGTTACTAAAGCGGGCGCCATAACCATTAGGAATTAGGCCAATAGAGCCAGTATTCAGATTTGTCGAGGCAGCGCTTATATAGTCTGGAAATTTGGGAGTGTACGTGTTGGTGAGATAAGGAATCCTCACATCGGTTCACGCCTGAATCAAACTATTTCTATTTAAGAGGAGACGCAATAAAAGCTTTTGATCGAGCTTGATCGGCCGCTGTGGTAAAAGGGTTAATTAATACTATCCTAATCAGCGTATGACGTGCTCACGCATTAGGTTTTTGGTCTCTTGCTGTTGTTGTTTATCGCAAGACGTTTTTTCGCACTTCTTTTTTCTCTTAATTGAAACACATCGTAATATATATTTATAATTTTTGAACTAATTTTTCAGATTTAACGCGTGATTAGCGATTTCTACGTCATATAACTCAAAGAATACGGGTTCCTTTAATTATTGCATGTCCGCTATGTCCACTATGTCCGCTATGTCCGGTATGTCCACTATATGTCCGCTATGTCCACTATGTCCGCCATGTCCACTATGTCCGCTATAATGTCCACTATTTCCACAATAATATATTTTTTAAAAACAGTAATCAGCTTTGACGGGCGTTTTATAAAGTTATGATAATACTGTCAAATAATTCTTTAACCTTATTTTCCTGATTATCATTCAATGGGGGTCCGTAAAAGAAAACCCATCTTCCCCCACCCTACTATATCTGTGCAAGGGGACAGCAGGCTATAGTGTGTCTAACATTTGGAATTAAGCTACTCTTGACATAAATTTGACCACGATACCCCGTCAGTAGGTTTGCGTACTCTGCACACTTGTTTCACAGAAAGCACATATCCCACATTTTTGTTGTTGCTTAACTATTTTTAAAATAAAAATAAAACAAATCCATGAATGTTTATTATTTACGCCATAATCAAAAGCGCAATAAAAGTTTTAATACATAAATTTAAATAAGGACATTTCTGGAAAAAAGAACAAGTTATTAAAAAATGTAGGGAAAATATTAGGAACCATTTACTGTAGCCAAAGTAAGGGGATAAAACATTTATTATTATAAACTTTATAGAACTTATGTAATCAAAGTAACTTTATTGGTGGTGGAATCGTATACGAAAAAAGAGTAAAATATTAGCTTAATTGGTGATACGATATCAAGAACCAAACATAAATTCATCATCAAACTTGCTTACTTCCGCTGTTTATAGTTTTTTTTCTATGTTTTAAAGAAACCGACAAAGTTGCTTCCTCGTATGGTAATGATCGTGTTTTATAAAACTCGACAAGACTGTCCAGCTCTTGAAACACAAAGTTCTGCTCAAGCCAAAAGCATCCCGAAGTGAAGTTAATATTATAATGGTTGACCTTCTCTTCCAAGCTTACGCTGAGGACGAAATTTCCAGGACAAATTGAACTTTCCCTCACTAGAAAAGAACCCAACTTCTTGTTAATAAGAATGTCGTGGCTGACTTCCAAATTCAACTTTCCAAAGAACCACGAACTTCTTTTATAATCATCTTGGGTTTTCAACATTTCAGAAGCCAACATTACCTTTTGGTCTACTGCTTCTCGGCTATTGAGATTCTTACACGGTCTGGGTATCTTCGGAGTCAGTTAATTTAACGCTGTTCATTTTTTCACAACGAGATGAAACATCTTCCTTATAAATTCGTAAAAATGTTCTTAATTAAGATTTAGCATTGCGTAGTAGAGAATGGCGCGGTACGTATGTCGGGCATGTTTTCGAAACATTTGCGGAAATACCTGAAGCGTAAGTATATGACGTGCGTACAAGCAGAGCATATTTCATAGTAAGTTACAAACAAAAACTATTTAAATCAATTGCTGTTGGTCACTCTAGTTTGCTCAAATACAAATTATTATCGAAACTCGTTGCTGATGCTTGTATTTTAGAAGCACAGATAAAGCAGTTGTACTCACGGTTTATTCAAATATCCTGATTGTGTTTTAAACAATCAACAACGGCATATGAAAGCCGTGAAGATACGGTTTTATAATTTTTGGAAAGTTTGTTGTTTACTACCAAATGGGCCGAGAAAATAGAATAAAAAGGTGTCCCATTCTTCCCCACCCTACTATATGGCATACATTTTAAGTCACTAACGTATTTCGCTTGGTCATTGGTCTTTTTGTTAGAGCTTGAATTAGATTATCTTTCGCCTCCGTGAAACTTTAAACCACACATAGCACGTGACGCAATGATTCAGTAACTAATCCAGATGACGTAAATACCTAACGTTGCAACCACAATAACGACCCACGCCTTATACTCGGTTATATCTACAAACCTAACAGTGATGTATGTGTGTTTGTAACTAACGTATACTTGGTTGTAATGCAGTATTAAAAAGTGGTGCATTACTTAGCAGTTAACATTCTGTTAAGTTTATAATTGATTTAAACAATCTACACATGTAGCAAATCATGTCAGTTTTGAGAAGCTCTTCAATGCAGCAACAAATATGGTATTTCGGAAGCCTTGAGCGAATAGTGGCTGAACAAATTCTGCAACCAACGTCTGAAGGAACGTTTTTAGTCCGAAACAGTAAAAGTATTCTTGGAGATTTCGTGCTTTCAGTAAAACAGAAAGAGGAAGTTATTCATTACATAATACGACGAGAGCACAGCAAACTAGTGCTTAAAAACCACGTATTTTTATCAATGGTGACATTACTTGAACATTACAAGACCCACTTCGTAGGCGAAGGACGTTTAATAAAACCAGTGAACAAATTCAATTGCCAATTATGGATTGAAACGCAGAATACTGAGGGCAGTTCGACAGATTGGAGTTTGTTTGCAGATCCAACAAAACCATCGTTGCCTCCTCCGTTACCACGGCGGGACATGGCGACGATGCGTCTACCGTTCCTGGTTCGTGTCTCCGCAGATTTCGTCGCAAAAGGTGGCAATCAACTCTCTTGTGTTTGCAACGAGGAACTAGAGGTGTTTGAAATTATTGACAAACATTGGTGGCGAGCGAGAAATGGTTTGGGAAAGATGGGAAGAGTGCCTTCAAAATGCGTGGAGTTTTTAACGTCAAAAGTTGTGATGGAACACGAAGAGAAAGGCAAAAAGCGGAAAATATCAAATTTTATATCAAAGAAGTTTAAAGTAGGTCTCTTACATCATAACTTCGATTATAAGTTTTCATATATGTTTACAATTTTATATCAAGAGCAATAAAACAGACAGTTTGAACGATTCTTAACAAAATAACCTTTCCGGGACTGACCCGAAGAACCATATATCGCATATGACGTAACACAACTACGTATACACAGCATGAGTCAACTATATATATAATGACTCATCGTATCAGGATAAATTAATATTTCAACACTCCTTGTCTTTGCCTATATATATTTACGTGATTCACGCTATCATATGCAAGTCCACTATCTGATGTTTGTATAAATACTCATTCACGGTACGTTCTTGATCGAGCTCAAATAAAGACAAAAAGTTCAAGACATATAGTAGGGTGGGGGAAGATGGGACACATTTTAACTTCATTTTCTCGTCCCATTTAGTAGTAAACAAAAAACATTCAAAGAATTATAAAACTATATCGCAACGACTTCCAAAGACTGTTGTTAATAAATTTAAACACGATTAGGATATTTGGATATTACGTGCTAAAGGTGTCCCATCTTCCCCCACCCTACTATATCAAATAATCTATCTTTTTTCGTTAAATAGTCATTAAATACGGCGAACGAAACAATGCAACCGCACAATAAGTATGGAAATCCAAGTATTCGACAACCGATCTATGCTAAAGTGGTGAAGAAGTTGAAGCCTAAACCGAACGATAGAATTAGTCTACAACTAAAGGTAAATTTGTGTAATTAAAGTTTACGTGTAAAAATCTATCGATAAATACAGTCAATATATGAAATAAAACGTACAGTAGAGCATGGTAAAAGATGAAACGAAGCAAGATAGATATACTGTTTAAAATCTTTAAGTTAAAAGCCTAATTTTTTCAGCATTTGATAGATTTGATTTTATTTCTCAGGTTGGAGACATTGTGACCATCATTAAAATTTATCCGAACAATATCATGGAAGGAATCGTTAACACAAAGCAGGGAAAGTTCCCAGCAGGTCATGTTAAAGTCATCGAAGAACCTATCGAGGAGAGTGAGGAAGAGAGTTCATAATATTAAAATGAAAAAAGGAATAACAGGCGTTATCACCTATTGTTTATTCTCGCGTGGGTTAATAAGGATTTATACGTCGACCCTGCATGACATGCAGAGGTCTGTTGTACAACTTTGAAAGTAATAATATTTTTTTTATAAATGTCTACTCATTTTTATGAACCGCTAATAACTCTCTGGATTAGCAGAAGCACACGATATATATATATATATAATATATAATATAAGCCAAATATATTAGCCACACGTTTACCATCTTCGGTTTAATTATTTTATTTGAACGTTTTACGAAATTTTTCTTTAGAATAAATTAATTGTTCTTTTAGTTTGCTGTTTACTCATGCACACGCACATGTACGTTATATATAAGCTACTTTTTCCCATGTGTTTTTATATTTGATATGATGCTTTGTAAATTTAAAATAATTATTCCCTGAGAATAAACTGCAGCAGAAAATGTTTTTGCAACTCAACATTCGATATCTGAATATAACAATAACAATGTTATGTTATAACTGTCCGGTGCCGTGGAAAAGTTGGTTAGCGCGCCTGCCTGTAACCCTGAGGTGATGATTTCAGTGCCCGTCGCTGATGCTACCATTGTGACGGATATGTCTTTGGCAAGACACTTAACGGCAATTGCTCCGACCTAATGCTCACTAATGGCTTGTTCAAATTATCATCCATAGGTAAAAAAATAATAACTTACAAAGTATCATACATGGTAACTCGTAATCTGGCACTGGGTGTATATGAACACCCGTGTTATAACGACTTCCGTTGTCCGGCCACGCGAGAAGTAAGTTACAAAACAAAGTAAGGAACCCTTTTAATAATAGATGAAAATTTATGTTATAGTTATTATGCGCCAGTATTCTGACGGTCCAGCACAGTATGCGACAAAGACGACTGCCGTTCTTAAGTATAAAAATTTCGCTGTTAAACGAATACAACATATTTTTATTGGCTAAATAAGGCAGACCAATAAGATGTTCATTTTTAATCCTCGCTGAAAAAACGGTAGATTAAAACTCCCAAAATTTTGTAGTTTGCGAGTTTGAATAATTTATCTATGATCGTAGTTGAATAAAATGTGGTGAACTGTTTCGTATGTTTTGTGTTGTCTCATAAAATCAGTTTTATTTTTGTGAAAAAATCTAGATGTATTAGATGGGACAACTTTTCATTCCATTTTCTTGTAAAAACCAAGACGAACAGTATAAACAACAACAAAATAGCCACCAGAAGTTTACAAGCTACAAGCTCAACAAGAGATCACAGATCTAATGAATGAGCACGTTTGAAACTAATTAGCATAAGATAGTAGAGTCGAGGAAGATGAGACACCTTTAACACATAATATCCAAATAGCCTGATCGTGTTTTAAAAATTAACAACGGTCTGTGGAAGTCGTGAAGATACGGTTTTATAATTCATTAAATGTTCTTTGTTTACTACCAAATGAAAAGAGAAAACAAAATGAAAAGGTGTCCCATCTACCCCCACAGGTGCTATATTAATTAATATTTTTACTATAACGGTCGACTAGGCTTGATCAAAAACAAATCTAAAGTAACCAACAAAACGGGTTCTAGAATGTATTTATACATGTATTATAACTAATGAAACTTATGACGTATGAGGATTTTGTGATTGATAAAGAATATGTGTAAATACGCTTTGTACAACTCCTGTACCATGTGTTTATTGTAAACTTACACTAGTTAACGTTGTCGTCGCTTAAAAACGTTTGTATTCCTGAATTTTGTAATCACGCAGTAATTAGGTATGTTAGAAGTTAATATTATTCATATAATGTTGAATTAAAAATAATGTTTCAATTACGATTAATGATAATACGGTATAAGAGTAGTGCATTTAATGCTTCCCGTCCTTTCCCGCAAAACTGCCAGACAGTGTTTCCGCTATGTAAAGTGCATGAGGAAAGCAATCGTTAATTAATCGCTCATTGTGCGGTTTTAAATCTGAAAATTCAGTATAAAAATTATAAATATATATTATGATTTGATTTCAATCAAGAGAATAAAGAATAAATGCTAGAATTGAAAATTGAGGTAAGTGCGGAAAAAATAGTCCAAAAACAACAACAACAACAAGAACAACTGTTCGACGAAAAAGGATCTATATGACCACTAACGTGCTCAAAAAGGTATCGTTGGCGTCTGATTTCAACCATCGGCTGATGTCACCTAGCTACCATTTTTTCTGATTTTTGGAACGAAAACTATTGCCACAACGATCAATTCTAAAGTGAACCTTTTAATATATCAGTGGCTCATCTGGTATAAAAACGTATAGTGTATTTCCAACGTTTCGTCTGCCATACGCGAGACTTCATCAGGGAATGAAACGCAACAGTTACAACAAGCGAAAAGCAGGAAAGGGTGAGAAAAAGGCAATATTAACGCGATAAGGGCACTGTAAGGAAGAAACGGTGAGAGGGCAAAAACGCACAACGGCAGTCACGTGAAAAATCGAAAACTGAAAAAAAAAATTCTCCCGTTCGAGAATTCGACAGAGCCGTCTTGCTCGCGTCCTTTGCTGCGACAAAGGCGCGAGCAAGACGGCTCTGTCCAAGCACTCAGCTGTATGTAATCACCGAGTGGGGTTTGAGAACGTTCGAATTCTCGAACGGGAGACCGACTTGACCAAACGTTTGTTTTTAGAGACTCTGACACCGAGAATGTGTCAACAACAAAGAACAATGCACCTATTTCCCCACAACTTACAACAACCTAATATAATTTTTTTTTCAGTTTTTGATTTTTCACGTGACTGCCGTTGTGCGTTTTTGCCCTCTCACCGTTTCTTCCTTACAGTGCCCTTATCACGTTAATATCGCCTTTTTCTCACCTTTTCCTGCTTTTCGCTTGTTGTAACTGTTGCGTTTCATTCCCTGATGAAGTCTCGCCGTATGGCAGACGAAACGTTGGAAATACACTATACGTTTTTATACCAGATGAGCCACTGATATATTGTTTGTACTATGCCTGGTAGCAGAAGTAACAGAATGAAGCTTTTAATTCTACAAATAAATATAGCCTATTAATTGGTAATACTTTTCTTTGTATATAGAACCAACCTTAAACAGTTAAATACAAAATTGCCTGATCGTGTTTTAAAGAATTAACAACAGTCTGTGGAAATCGTAAGGAAACGGTTTTATATTTCTTTGAATGTTCTTTGTTTACTACCAAATGGAAAGGAAAAACAAAATGAAAAGGTGTCCCATCTTCCCCCACCCTACTATATATACCATGTGTAACAGTATCATGCCATCAATTAACAAAACAAACTTGTTTAAAACACAAAAATGGTTAGTTACCGATTTGGACACAAGGTGCAACTTTAGAGATTTGCAAACATGCGAGGAAAGTGGAATACTTTAAAACTCTTGTTCATTTTGATTACTAAATCAATTTATTATTATAGAAATACACATAAACAGCATGCAATACTGTTGTAGCATTCGAAAATCAAGATAAACATTCTTTATCTTGCCCAATTTGTATAGTTTTTGTCTGGTGCCGTGCTACAGTCGTTCCGATTGATTTATTTGTACCGGGCGCCATTGCGCATACGCAGAGACGCTACTGCGCATGCGCAATCGGTCGGAACAAATACAATACGAACTCTAATAAATACGTACCAACTAAAAAAAGTTACGGGGAAAAATACTACTTTTTTTTAAAGTTATATTATTTAAGTCACCTTCTTACATAAATGTTTGCGTATAAGTAATATTTTCGGGAAAATATTTGAAAAGTTAATATTTATAGTAGGGTGGGGGAAGATGGGACACCTTTTCGTTCAGTTTTCTCTTTTCATTTGGTAGTAAACAAAGAACATTCAACGAATTATAAAACCGCATCTTCACGACTTCCACAGACCGTTCCACAGAATTGTTTAAAACACGATCAGGCTAATTAGATATTAGGTGTTAAAGGTGTCCCATCTTCCCCCACTCTACTATATATGATTCCAGCCATGGCCATACTTGTTTATATTTAATACCCATCCCCGCACTTTTTATAGGAAATAATGTTTTAATGTTTAGGCATTACAGCGCTATGACATATTCAAAGCTGGATCGGTAGAAAATGTTTTTCATGACAAATGTTAGTATTTATAGTTGATGTTTTTAGATTTGTTAAATTTTTATTTTAGAATCGGTACCGCTAGGATGTATACAGTGCCCAAATTATTTATGTGACGAACATAATGTTAAAGCACGAGTAGAAGGTATTGAAAGTGGCCGCTATAACTTATATATTTTAGAATCACCTTGGTCCATCAGCATGTATAAATTATAAGTAAAATGTGCTTATAACCCTAGCATAAAATAAGTTTGTTAGTGGCACTTACTTTTTCTGGGCCCTTATTACCGAATGTGTCCTTGGGCAAGATACTTAGCGCAAATGCTCCAACCTATAGCGGTCACTAATGGGTTGTCCAAATTGCCAGCCATACATAAAAAAATCTTTAAAGTAGCATACGTGGTAGCTCGTAAGCTGCACGAGGTGTATGAAACAGAACATGAATGAATGAATGTAACTTACTTTATCCTCGCGTGGCCGGAAAACGACAGTCGTTATCACACGGGTTTAACACCTCGTGTCAGCTTACGATTTACCATGTATGTTACTTTGTGGGTGATTATTTTTTTTGGATTTTTTCATTTTTTTATGTATGGCTGATAATTTAGACAACCCATTAGTGACCACTGGGTTGGAGCAATTTCTGTTAAGTGTCTTGCCCAAGGACACATACGCCCACAATGGTAGCAGCGTCGAGCCTTGAACCCATTACCCCTGGGTTACATGCAGGCGCGCTAACCACCATGCCACGGCGCTGGACAACATCTATTATAATGACTGTCGATTTCCGACCACGCGAAGGGAAAGCAAGTTACATTCATTTATTAGTTTAAATTAAAAAGGATATCAATCTGTCCCGTCTTACCTCGCCTGATTTAAAAATGATAAAATTACACCTGGTGGGTTACATCACTTCTTGTGTGTTTTAATATATTTCTTTAGAGTGTTGTCAATTATAAAAGTATTAATTATGATAGTACTGTTTCGTGATATCTCACCAAAAATCGTTATATATTTTGAGTTTAAAAATATTTTTCAATATGTGCTCAAGGATGCGGTCTTACCCCACTCCATTATATTATAAAACTGGTGTGTGAAGATGTTTACATGCACATAAATTCCACCAGACGTCGGACCAAATATAGGTTAAAGCTTTCAACTAAAAAGTTTCTTCATTGTAGAATTAGGCAAACCTTTTTTAATATTTTTAATTGTATTCTTCTCAATGACTTCGTTTTTGTTTAAATCATTATATTTTGCAGTTATAACAACGATACTTTACACTTACTCACTAAGGAAACAAAAAGCCGCGGATTCCAAAAACAGATCACGCTGAAACTGCGGACACTTTAAAAGGCTAAAAATAAGTTCCAGTGGTTGCGGAGACAATACAAAGAAATTAAAAAATACGACGTGGTTTTCTAAAACACTAAACATTATACACAATGGTTAAAATGAGCTGCCCGCCAGTCTATACGACAATGGCATGACGTAATAACATGCAAAAGGTTTAACAAAATGAGTTCAGTTTTTGGAATCGTTAACACAGAACACTGTCCGTTTACTAACTGGAAATCGAATACCAAATACTATGAGCGTCAACTCTGACGTGTGAATATGAGAAGCACCGGGAACCAGACAGAATAATTACATCGGATTTTACTTGTAACCAGCAAGTATAAAACGTTACTCTTAGTTGGTGAACGTTACATATCAATTGCCGTTTATCATTCACGCAGCACAAACAACATAGCGCATAAATTACTAATTTAGTATCCGCGAAAAAAACGTATTGATAACGTACACAAAAGCATGATTCTGAATCCGATCGCGTGGTTTGAGTCAATAAGTTAACGCGCAACTACGTTAAACACTAAAAAACGATTAGTAGCAAAATCTGATTTAATAACAAAATCCTTTTGATTAAAACGGTAATGTTCGATGTCTTGTTATTGTAGTTAACAACAGATAGGAAATTTCCACGATGGCTTAATTTAGCGATAATAAACTATAAGCGATAAAACCAAAGTTTATGCTATTGAGATGGTATTGTACAAGAACGTTCAATGGGTTTGAACAATGCGTGAAAGGCACATAGTTCAACTGGCGAGTGTGCCACACGAACACACACAAGCACAAACCACACATAGTGAGTGCATGCTGAGGGTGATTTGAAAACATAAAAACCTAAAGTTGAAACTGTTGATTGTTAAATTACAAGAAACGTTTTGTAGAAATGTATATATACACATATTAGACAAGAAAGGAAAATTAATTAAAAAAAACTGAACATTTTGCATCAATTGACAGCTGTCTTGATACAGTAGGTCAATATATTAGCTGTTCCGTAAATTTAACATAGCAAAAAGCGTTTTAACTGATCGATATATTAGATAAATATAACTAGAATATCTACAGTTGTTAAAGAGTTTGTTAAAACGTCCAACAAAAATATAAAATCGAGTAATATTGGATATTTGCAAACAGTCGATGCAACAAAATGCTCAGTGACAGCAATTATGAAAATTGGGAAACTGCCGTTGAATTAATGTGTGAATGGTCAAAAAATGTGTCATAAAACCATTATTGCCCAGTTGTAGGTACAACTTTAAATAATTATTACTGTATGTTTACACATTTGTATACGCATTAGTTTTGAATTGTATTAATACTGTAAAATTTTTAACTATAGGCCTATGCATGAATCTTTTATGCTAGTTCTTCTAAAATCGTTTTGTAACCAAAACAAAGAATTGGTTAAAATAAAACATATCTGCAAGCAGTATTAGTGTTAATAGGATTTGGTTAAGTCAATACCTTATACAGGTATTAAGTGTTGATATGCTACAGTAAAAGTCGACATCAGGACCAGGATGTTACGATGTTACCTTCATTTGCAATGATTTCAATTTGCAACACAATGGCTTAAAATATTGTAATTACCAATGAGTATTATTTGGCCCGGTAAACACGACCTCTTATTTGCAAATAGTTGCTCTTTAAAAAGAAAAAAAACATGAATTGGGTACATCAAGATTTACCACTATCATTGAAGTCAATAAGTTTAACGTGGGTGAATGGGAATTTGCCTTGTTTGTTGTTGCATATGCCCTCCCACTGTCCACTCTTATTCATCTGTGTCACTTGAATTCTGTCTCCAACCTGAAATTGGTACATGATTGAATCACGGTGTGGAGATGGAATATGTATCAACAAACCTCCAAAGCCAATGCAGTTGGATCGTATGCATTAGGAACTCTTCTTGTGATTACTTCAGCAAACACAGGTCCTGTTCTAGAAGGCATAGAAGTTGGTCGTGGCTGAAGAACCAACTGTTGGGTGAAAATAACCATGTTTAGGCCCTGAATCATTAAATCGAAGCAGGAGGCATTCCCACCAACCACTTTTCTGCTGGTGCATTATTTCTTTCTAATATAAAATTTCACAATCATTGTACATCTATTGTATTGACACATTGTACATCTATTGTATTGACAAACTTTAGAAGTTAATTTTACGAATTGTTTATTGCATTATGAGATGGATTTTCATTCAACATATCGTAAAACTGAAAAATATAACTGTTTAAGTAATTTATATCCGATTTAAATAGTTTATACTTTGTATGAAGCTATGTATGATATTATTTTTCACATTTTTTTTGTTTGTGGACTAAGCTATTGATTGAGTAATATTTAGCAAATTATCATTATTTAATACCTGTGCACCAGGCATTTGATATGTTCCAGGGGTTGAATTACGATTCATAACATAGGGCTCAACATATGGAACAGGGATCTGTCCTATACGGCCTTGTGCATTCCTCGCATTCCACCAATTTTCTTCTGGCTTCTCTATTACCTCCAGAATCTCGTGTTTTGAGAAAGGAAGGTCATCTACATCATCACTCTTGAAATCGAAGAGCGCACGCACCATCATAGGAAGTCCTTCTCTCTTTTTTGCAACTTCTGGCTCTTTGATTGGCGAGGTAATGGATGACATGTTAACCATTCCGGATCCAATCGGATTGACTGTTTGCTGTGGTTTAATAGGTTTAGGAATTGGCTCAATCAGAGTAGTTGTGTCCAAATAATGAACTTTGTAAAAGTCGAGCAACTCTGGCATTGAGTCAAACATCTGGTCTCCAATTTTAAGTCTATTTTCCTGTTTGTTGATAATGTAGTGGCTCACTTTGCTATTTTCACTAACAGAGAGAACATAGTCACCGGGACATGTAGTACTGTCTCGCACCAAAAAAGATCCATGCTTTTGGTGGAGTAGCTTGTTTTGCGAATCTTTCCTGCTTACCATCCCAAAATACCACGAATCTTCATCCGCTGAATTGAAATTTGCTGAAGCCATTATTGTTAACAGCTTTTGCAAAAGCTATTCTAGAACTAACCAGTTACGAATATAATGATCTGCAAATCCATAGCAAAACAAACATGTAAATAAAAATAAACTTTAACAAACTACTATTTTAATACTCCCCGCCTAATAGCGAAAAAACAAAACTAGTTGTAAAACCTTTTCTTGGTATAAAGCTGTTTTACAGTAAATATTTAAATTTAAATATGAAATCCTAGGTAGGCTTTATAGGTAATTAGTAAGACTGGATGTTGTTTACCAAGCCAGGAAAGAAAACTGGATGTTGTTTACCAAGCCAGAACTTACACCTCTCTTTTATTGGCGTTGTACTGGTACAGCAACGTTATTATTTAGTATTATCAAAAAATAGTATTCATACACAGCGATGTTTAAATGTAAAAACAAAAAAATATATATAATTAAAAGGTCTCTTTTATAATATAATTTTCCGAACTGCACAGAGTAATGAAACTTGTTTTTAAAACCATTTTGTTTACTGCAGTATGGCAAACCTTGCTATTGTATGAATGTCTCCTAAATTGTATCGAATCCACTTTCTTACTAAGTTTCGGTTTTGGTCAAATCATTAAAACCGTACCAACAACCTCCCAAACCAAACAAACTACAAACGTCGAATTCGGCCACTATTGACCGACATTGCCCTTATATTTATAGGATTTCTATGAAGTGACGAAAACTGGATTAAGACTTTACCCCATAGGCAACAGGAACAACTCGGGCATAAATGATTGTCCTAGACTCCTAGTTACTCTTAGTATATAGTAGGATTCATAAAAAATTCTTCTAAACCATTTTGGCGTATTTAGCTGCCAACGTTGTCATGATATATTTTTACACGTTTTATGCGGAGCCCTATTGAGAATGCGCCGCGACGCTACTGCGTTCGTAGGCGCAGTAGGTGGGAACAAATACAATACGAGGACTATTAAATACGGACCGGCTAAAACATCTTTCGGTGTCGTGATATATTTATTCCGACGAATATACTTGTACCGAGCGTTATTGCGCATTTGCCAAGACGTTACTGCGCATGCGCACTAGGTCGGAACAAATATAATGACCTCCGGTCCAAATTTTTAAAAACCATCTGTTAAATACGTTCCAGACACGGCGTTTACACGTTAAAACTTTAGTTTTTGATTTAAAAGCAGAACTGAGTTGAGTATGTTATTTGTTACCTTGAATAAGCAAGTATATATTACCGACAAACTTATTTTAGATTAGTTTAATAAGCATATATATTTTAATATACTGACACTTTTCCCCATGGCTAACATATAGTAGGGTGGGGGAAGATGGAACACTTTTTAATTCTATTTTCTCGTCTCATAAACAAAGAACACCAAAGACTTATAAAATCATATCTTCACGACCCCAATAAAGACCGCTTTTAATTGTTTAAACCACGATCAGGATATTTAGATGTTATGTGCTAAAGGTGTCCCGTCTTCCCCCGCCCCACTATACCAATAATTTTCTCATTCATTGTAAAATCACTCGGAAAATATTCTGTGTATAATACAGACTGAATATTTGCATAAGATTATCAATAATAAAGAACGCTAAAAAACTCCATTCTTTGTCTTTGCTTTACAAAATACAACAATACTAACAGAGTTAAGTGTAACAATGAAGTGATTTGGGTGTTTATTTCATTAATGGTGATTATTGGCACAGCATGGTGTCTGACGTAATTAGACATAGCAACGCCAACAGTACAGATGGTAAAAAAATGTATCTTGAAACGCTGCTAAAGGTGTTAAGTAATATTTTGCCCCGGAACGATTTTCCACCGGTACGTATTTATTGGAGCTCGTATTGTATTTGTTCCGACTTACTGTGCATATTCAATAGCGCCTGGCGTCGTAATATACGCGTTTCCGAATGACATATTTGTACCGGGCGCTATTCCGCCGGGCCGCTAATTTTTGCATTCTATAGGATCACCTTAGTCACAATACCATGCATTTAGTTTAGAAATATGATCATCGTGGTTTAATATGTATGGGTTTTATATGCGTGGCTTATATGCACCTTGTGCCAGCCACTGTGACCACTAGGTTGAGCAGTTACCGTTAAGTGTCTTGCCCACATACGCCCACAACGCTAGCCTTGAACCCATATCTCTGGGTTACAGGCAGGCGCGCTAACCACTTTGCAACGGCGCCGGACACACGGATACGTGTGCAATTATTGAAGCTTTTTTCTTTTAATAACATCGTGTTACAATCGTTGGAAAATCAGGCACAAGTTGTATTTTATTAAAGTATAAAAATCACAATGATACAGCAAGGAATGATTCTCTCCTAACATCAATTTGCAAAATTGCAATTTTTCTAATTTAAAATTAGGAATTTACCCGGGAAACTTATGTGTCTGAACTTTTATGCTACTGTTACAATAAAATGGATTGTTATTCATGTGTCAAAATTTTATGAAATTCAAAAATGTAAAAAAATGAGTTACATCAACAAGTGAATTGATTAATAATCATTGGAAGATGTTTTGCACCAAGAAATACAGAAAAAGATGTAATAAAGATTTTGAAGTTACTGAATAAATACAAATGTTGACAGCGGTGATTACAAAGTAATACAATAAGAAATCATGAAAAATAGGTAAACTAATTATTTAAAGCAGTTGGTTTTAACATTTCACAGTCACCCAAAAGTTAGAAAAAAACATTAATTGTGAAATACTTTTCTGGTAAAAACGAATTTTTACTGTTCTTCTATGTTTAATTTGTTGCACCATATACAGATGAAGATAGAATGTTTGTACAGTAAAATTTAGTTGTTTTTTTCAAAATGAGAAATTTTAAGTTTTTTTTAATCAGAAGAGAAATTTTAAGTATTACGTTATGTTTGTTAGCAACACCAATACAATAGTACATTCCATCCAACTTTTTTTAAACTAAATAATAGGGTTGACCATGAAACCGCAGATATGAATTTTAAAGTAGAACAAACATTAATAAGAGATTAATACATTTCAACTTAACACTGAATGAGAATATATTAGGTTATTAACAGAATACTGAATAAGCTATGAAGATATAATGAATGTGTATGAAAAAAAACAACATCGCAATATTCCCACTGACATATAAGGCAGAGAATGTGATCTGTTTCAACACAGAAAGATTGCACTGAAAGATAGGGTTTTATGAGAACTTATGTTTCAGATATATATCTATCATAGCCTAATTAGAAAACATAAAATATTGACCCCTCATTTTAAAACCAACAATTTAAAGCAACTGTTAGTAACTCTTATCAGTTTGCGTCAGTTACTGCACAATTATAACAGATGTTATTTTCATTTACTCCTATAAAGGCAACCTGGATAGAAGTTTACAATGCAAAGTAGGTTTTGTGGAAGGATTGTTATGTTTGTTACATTATGTCTGGTAACAACAGCTACATAAATTGGACGCATGTTTTTTCCTTAGGGTTCTAATTTACTAACTTAGTTATGAATTTTAACAAAATGTCACCTTCTTTTTCAGCTTCTACCTGATGATGTATGACACCTTTTCGTGGTGATGATACTTATTATTGTCATCATGGCAATAATGGTAATACCTCCAATAACATAAGACATAATGGCACGAAAGTATTCAGCACACAACGGACAATTGCACCTTTACATACATTTAGAACTCAATATAAATTAATGACAAGCCTGAACTAGTGTAAACATATTATACAACACTACTGCTGTATGTAATCTGATTAAATATTTATACTGAAGTTCTTTTATTCCACAAACTACAAGTTCATAATAATTCAGGAAAATTAAAACAACGTATCTAAAATATTAAAATGGCACTTTAAGCTTTGCTGGTACTTTTAGTTTACATTTAACTATTTCAATCTACTCTTTATATAAAAGTTTAGATTTACTGTTGGTATACCAAATACTTCTAGCCATACCACAGTGGTTAAGGCACTCGCCTAGTTTCACAACATGGTTGGAAGCTTAACAATGTTATCATAGCTGGTGACAGTGGTATGTCGGGTGAAGGAAAAATCAGTGGTTATGAGTCAGTTGTTTAAATTTCCAACAAAACATTCAACTTTTTCCACCACTCTAAGTAGTGATTATAATTAAATAGCTTACTTGCACGGATTGAGGTTTTGAATAATAACGACAGCAGCTCCATTAGATAGTTTATCAGTGAGGCTCATTGCACCATACACAAATGCACCAGTTCTCTAAAATAATATACCGAAACTGTGAAAAACTATAACTACATTTCTAAATAGCTTTTTCCAGTAAATCTACCCTTCGTAAAAGAACATTTTTATGATACTGTATGGGTTGCCTAGCAACAACAGTTAATTATATACAACACTATTATTATCTAATATTTTATATGATGAACATGGTTGCAATCACGTTTTTTAAAATGCTGCATGCTTAACATTTACAATTATCACACCTTAACAATGCCATGTCACAGTGATTAAGTTGACCGTGACTTTCAGGGAAAATAACTAAGACTTATATAAAGCTTGGCAGCTTTTAACAAAATTTCAATTTCGGTATGGCAGTTCACATAGGTAAAAATTCTGGTTGGTACCAAGCGTGTTAGCAAGTTACAATGATATACAAACCGTTTCTTTTCCAATTAAACGAGCGGTCATTGATAGAGACATAACAAGTATTGTGGATGTTCCAATCCCAAGAACAACAGCAAGACCAAATATTTGCATTGAATTTTCAGGTAAGAAATGAGCCCATGTACACGCACCAATCACACATAAGCTCCCACAAAGGTAGATTTGCTATGCAACGATGGTAATATATTTAAAGTTCAATGGCAGAAAAATCTATGGTTCTTGGTAGGTGTAAAGGCATTATTGGGATATCAGAATCAGCTACAATCATTGAAACAATATACATTCTTAAATAGGTGGACTAAAGAAAAATCAAAATTTGTAAAAGGATAGAAATGCTTAAATGTGATCTAAAGGTTCCATCAAAAATTCAATGAACAAAACAGCCTAAAATATTAGAAGTTCTGCCTCGCAACAATGGATGGGGTTTATCATAAAGTAAGAGATAAGAAAAGGCCAAAAACTGTTTTCACATTTGTTACAATTTTTCTGCTTTATATATGTATGAAAATATTCAAAATAAAGACATTTATATATACAGTATTTTTTTTCAACTAAACAAAAATGGTGTGTCATCATAAGGTGGTTTAGGTTCCATTAGACACTATGTTCTTATGTTTCAATATGATGTAGAAAATTGAGCTTTTACATACCTCTTGTTTAAGAAACAGTGCCACAGGCCTAACACACACAGCTGCTAAAAAGCTGGAAACATAGACAACAAGCGGTACAATGGCTATGAATGTCTTGTTAAGAAATAGTGAGTCAGTCAAGTACATTGTCAAGTAAACCTGTTTTTTTTAAAAAAAAGAGTTTAAATTTAGTCTTCATATATATTACTCACATAATGTAAAATGTTCATAGTAATTCGGGCATTTACCCCATAAGTTTAAGGCTTGAAGCTACAATCAATCAGCCATCAGTAAGTTGTTCAAAATAGGCAGTTATACAAAAAAAAAATCACCCACAAAACAGACGTGAGATAGAATCAGGAAAACCATGCTATACGACACTAACTTGCTTGACACTCTCGAGAATAAATAGGTAATTGTTATGTATATTGAGCTTGACACATCATCATTGTATATCAATCATCAACATAATTACTGGGTAATGTGTGTACATGTATAACTGGCTACGTCTATTTAAATAGGGTTGGAGTAACTCAAATCTCTTGTAAGCTTACTTGGTTGAAACAGTGTTTTTCAACTGTTGTAGGGTCAACCAAATATTGAACATAAATTTAGAATCATACAAGAAAATGGCTGACTCCTTGAAACACAATGTTGAAATAAATCAAGAAAATGAGACTGGGATAAAAGTTATTAAAATTAAACAAAAAATATTTAAACAACAAACAAACCAAAATGTTTACCTGAGATAAGTTAACAACCAACCTAGTACACATGTACAACAACGCCATCTGTGAAATAAAGAATACTTTTAATTAAAAAGATAAAGGAATTAAAGGTAAAGAAAATACAGACTTTTCAATTTAACCATTCTAATTGAATGTATGAATATATAAATTACAGTCAACCCCGTTTAATCGGCCCACGTTTAATCGGACCACCCGCTCAATCAGACCAGTTTGGCTTGGTCCTAATGTGGTCCGATTAAGCGGGATTGACTGTATAACTTATTTATCATTGTGTGTTGTGTTGTGCAACAAAAACCGATATGTTCATACACATAGTGCCCGCTTATAAGTTACCACATATTTAACTTTGTTGGTAAGCAACAATAAACTAATAAATAAAAAATTGTAAACCCCCCAGCTGAGCCACTGCAAATAGTGATACATTAACCAAGGCTTTGAGTAAAGCAATGAATATACAAACACTAGAAAGTCTAAATGACCGATTATTATTTTTTTGTAATTTCACACCGCAGAGTTACCTAAGCATGGTGAATAATTATATTTCTATAAAGCAAGGTACAAGCACAGATGCTTAAAAGCAAAGTAAAAATGATTAACTTTGCATTGTTTTTATATTTTCATAACACACCTGATAAAATATTGTTTTTTTGAACCAGTCAAACCAGGAGAGAGCTGGTGTTTCTGTACATACTACTGCAGTGCTTTGGTATTCTAAAAACAGGCAATTCAAAGTTAGACTTTTCCTAGCTAAAGATAATGACAATTCAAAGTTAGACTTTTCCTAGCTAAAGTAGGCTCTCAAAATAAATTTTATATCTGAATCCTTTCCGCATAGTTTTACAAAAGATTTTTTACCATTAAAATAACTTCAGTCAATATATAAAATTAACAATCAGTCAATATATAAAATTAACAATCAGTCAATATATAAAATTAACACAAGTTAAGACAGTACTATAATTTTCCTGCCAAAATAGATATGAAACCCAATCCAATTAAATAACAGAAATTCTATATTTAGGTTCCTCTTTGTTGGCATATTCTTAAATAAGATCATGAGTACAGTAAAATAGTGATAAAGGAATTAATGGAACTTCTTGTTATGAGGCAAACGTTCTAATAAGTATAACCACTATGTGATGCTAGTAAGTAATACTAATGACAATTTAACATCCAATGCCTGATGATTGTCTTTTTGTTCCATGCAACAACGGAGAATTTTCAGATAGTGATTTTCTTTTTGAGGTTATCATATGATCTTGCGATACATCATCGTCGTCTGTGTGAAAAAAGGCTATCGTGAAATCACATGTAACAAAATATTTAAACCTGATAGGGACAAATGGTGGACACACAAATCAGAAAAAAAAATTGTACTTTTCAAATAGAAAAAAGCCAAACAAAAGAAAAAACAATTAAAGAGAAAGCATTCTAACTTGTCTTAATATCTTTTATTAACTTTTATTTTTAATATTTTTTGCTTTCTATTAATTCAGCTGCCACACTTCCCCAAAGTATTCAAATTTTTAATTAAATGGTTTTTTTATAGGACAAATATTTAGCTGGTAATATGTTTGAAACTTCGAAAGGAAGGAATTGTTTGTTTTTGTGTTTAAGTGACTTAAGCGAATGCTTTAAACAAATCTCACATACCAGTTGACTCATTGATAACAACAGATGTTGATTGTCTCTTCCTTTCTTTTAACCCAACATGAAATATGATGGAGAACAAAATACCAATTCCAACAACAGATAATACCAAATTCTGAAACAAGAAATCAGATTAAAACGGTTTTAAAAATTGTATTTGGTTAGACGTTTTTATTGCTAATTTAATGGTCAATGAACAAAACCCCCAAGAGGGCACTAGGTGTTTGGAGCAATGTACACCTACAGTGCATAACAAAATGACTGCACTTACTCTGAGTTGCCCTGCCAGCCAAGAAATAAGTGGCGTTTATGTTGATATAATGTTATCAGTTGGTGGTTGCAGTCCAATTGTGATGTCATATGCTGATATGCACAAGCAGATAATAATTAATAGAATTAATAGTATAGTTGTACTCTATAAACAAATCCTTAATCCATCATTGCCTTCATCACATTACTATGCATTATGCCAATTTACGGGTGTTAGTCAGAAGATAGGCTCGTTAGTTGTTGCATTTAATTATACCAGGTGCTCACCCGAAAAGCTGGCGCATCAGCTGGAGAAAGCATATCTGAACTGCTGTCTTGCATTCCAAGAATTCCCCATGCTACACCATATACAATGATACCACTGAACACTGTGAATGCATACCTGGATTTGAAATAGGATTGTCAACTTTTGTTTCTGCAGGAACATGCAAGAATGACAAACTGTCTATGAAAATCAGAAAATGTGAAGTTTTTTTTTATTTGTAAACTACAGAAGAAAAATTTAGAAGAGGAGAGGGGATTAATTAAAATAACTCCTTACTTTTTATGAACACATAAAAAGTATACATATTCTAATATATATATATATAAATTACACAGTTCATTATATTTTATTATATTTAACTTTGGGGTGGGGGGTTCATTTTTTATGTATGGCTGATAATTTGGAAAGCCCATTAGTGACCACTTGGTTGGAGCAATTGCTATTAAGTGACTTGCTTTAGGACATACAAGGAGCCGGATTTCAAGTTGAAATACATCCTTACACTGACAGAACACTTTTTCACCCATTTTTAAACTTTGATGACTGTTGACTTTTTATATTAAAATGCTTTTTGTATTAAACTGTCCCTGATAACCACTGTTTAACTTTCTTTTTAAAAACAGTCTCTACTGAAATAAAGTTTGAAGATGTGAGAAAGTGTGCTGTGCTAATGTAACATCCATGGTATTTGCCATTAAAGCTAAAAAAGTTTAGAAAGTGTAAACAAACAAAGTTGAGTGACACTTTTTTATTGCAAATCCCATACAAATTTTATTTTATGTTAATGCGCCTCTTTAAATAAAAAATATTGAAAAACAGATTGATGAGATTCACTTTATCTGTTTTAGTCTATGTAATTGAAAATTTCTATTTTTAATAATGTAAAATCAACAAGGTATAAATAGGTTTCTTAATTAAGCTATAGACATACTTATTAAGTATAATGACAGGAAAATCACATAAATGGGTCAATGATGTGTTTTTGTTTATTACATAATGGAACAAATAATAGTCAATTTTTGAGGATTTCAGTGTACGCATTTGTCTAACCAAATGTCACGTCAGAGAACGCCGCTTGTGTCTGCCATTATGGAGCCCACAGAGCGTGAATCGCCAATACAAATGGTCGGCGTGTGTTTATTTGGTTCTTGTAAGCGATACAAAACTAGATAACACTTATAGTGGTTGTTTTAACATTTAAAATATAAGTTTTAATATAAATCTTGTTATATAAAATTAAATCCAAGAATTAATTTCTAGTAAATTAGAACTTTGACTGGCTTTCAGTGTACAGTGTGGTTTAACAGGGTACTTTACGTTGGCGATTAATACTAGCAGCAATCAGCTTAGTTTACATAATAGTATATAATCATACCTATGAATCCACAGAACCATTATATACTACATTTATAATCCAACATAAGTGACTTAGAGATGCACATTACAGAATTTCGAATCCGTGAGATTCGAATCCTTTTGTATTCGAATCTAATTCTGGGATTCGGTATTCTGTTTAATGACGTAATCACACGTCATCTCATATACTATATTAACAATTTTTGAAACTTATTAATTTAAAAAAAAATTTTTTGTGTTTGTGGGACTTTCGAGAATAAACGTTTCTAACGTCTTTTTATAACCTGCTATACGTTTCGTGACGCAAAAACTACACAATAGTACAATTTTTGATCATTTTACAGCTCATGTTCCAACAAGGCGGGTATAAAAGAGTCAATAAACTGACTTTTGTGGGTAAAATTATTTTTTCCTATATAAAAAGATTCGAAATTCTAGATTCGGAATTCTAGATTCGAAATTAAGTATTCTAGGATATCCTAGAATACCTAATTATTCTGTAATGTGCATCCCTAAAGTGACTATGCAGCTCCAAACTGCTTAAGTACAAGCAGATAAGGTGTTCGCGGTTACCGATTTTATAAACTTAGAAAGGGTGGTTTATTATTATCAATTTAAGGAGAAGACCAAAAATAGTAACTCAGTATTGTTATCCTTAATGTCACTTCGATATTAGGAAAATTTTACAAAGATAACTTAAGTTTCGTTGCCGGGTATAATAGGTGTTAAGTTTGTGGGCCAAAAAGTAAAGTCATGGCAATTACATGCAAAACTGCAGCTAGATACACCAACACCAGTATATGTTAATGACTAATGTTATGCGTTTTTGTTTGTATTTTTATATTTTAAACATGTTCTTTTATGTTTTTGGTTGGTATACTTGATATTTTCTGTTTTTTTTCTCTTTAATTGATTGAGTGTTTAATAAAAGTTGATTATTTATGTGAGGTTTATTATTGTAATACGATATAACGTTAGTAGAAAGACATTTTCACGCACAGAAGTGCTTAGTTCTTAAAAATATGCAACATTTGGATGAAAAACAGCACTCGGCAATGATAAAATGCTATGCCGTGGGTGTTGGCCGTAGTCTCCGTAATGGCTGCGACTATGACGTCACAGACGCGCGATAATGGAAAACAAAACTCATTGTTTTACAATCCGTTTCCTAACTTGGTCCATACTAACTTTGGTCTAACCTGGTCTGTCCATGTTAGATACCTCTACAGGACCTGTCTTACTCTGCAGTTCTGTTTACAATTAGTTTATGCCTAACAGGCTTCTAGTACAATTGAATGTAATGTAAAGTAGTGTCAAAAGTTTTGACTCAAAACATTAATACGATCATTGCAATACCACTTACCTAATTGCATTTAAGCTGACTCTGTCTTCATCATTATTGGTTAAGTCAGGTATTAGTGCAAGGTGGTTTATCTGAGTTGCAGCCCAACCAAACTGAAAAATCACCACCAATGGAGCATAATATATAAACTGTGCATATTCGGGTGAACTTTCATTACATCCAATGCAGTGCAAAAACAAAAGAGGAAATGTCATTGCCACACATACTGTCCCTGTGATAAAAAAAAAATTAAATTGAATGTTATAGTTATAGGATAGGCAAACCAACTATTAATAATTTAAATGTTTTGCACTCGAATGATGATTAAACATTAGATCAACCATCTGAGCACTGTTAAAAACTCCAACTTTAATGATATGATATCTTTATGCAATATTTAAATTAAAAAAAATTGATTATGGGATTTTGAAAATGCCTGGTCTTATGTAACTATGGGGAGAAATGTGTTCAATGCATAATCAACAACAGAATCAAATATCTTGTATTAGCTTTCCTTTACAATGTCACACGAAGAAATACAAGAAGACACGTGTAACAGCATATATTAAACGCTCATTAAGAGAAGCAATCTTTGTAACTTTTGTTTTTGGGGAAACTGACTAAATGCCGTGTCAAAGTAATAAGCATCCAGTGTTACCGATTTGGACATGATAGCTGCTCCCCTCGCTTGTATATTTTTAGCAATTATATATCTAACCTGGTAAAAAATACTATCTATAGCCTATAAACATGAAATAGCGAAAAATTAATATATTGGATCGAACATGGAAGCGCATACAAACCAATTGTTAAAAAACAATCAGGATGGTTTATAAAAATTATTATGACGTAAACAATCACTACATTATCTAGTATCTACAATGATAATGTGTAAAACTTTAAAACCTATGCCAAAGTTTCATTTGTTAATACTGATTTGATAATCTGTTAAATCTTTTTTTTTCGCTGCAAACAGAATAGGTATTAGCATATACAGCCAACAAAGTGTGCTACATATATGTATATATATTATATTTAATATGTTATCACTGAAAACGACAGAAAATTGCTTCTTTTTCAAATGAGATTAAATTTGGGACCATGGGTTGAAAATAGCCCCACTGCCACTACTGTCATTTTTTATGTAAATTGTGATAAGATCGCGCCATCTGATGAGGGGATCATTCAAAGGGTTAATGCCAATCTATCGATTTAAGTGGTTGCATTAAACCATTCATACATTCATCTATCCATATATCTACCCATCCATGCATACGCCAATCCATGCATTCATTTAATAATTATGTTACTATATATGCAAAAGGACGAACCTACTAAGTGCCAGGATTTTCTTTTTCCATACTTGCATGCGAAGTAGGATTTATCTGACTCATAGCCAACAAACGGAGTGGCAATACCATCAGCTATTTGTCCGACTAATAATATATTTCCAGCCATACTGTTGCTAAATTGTAAAATCTAAAGGAAAAAAAGACTCATTTTTGGGAAAACAATGTTCATATGAATGAAATAATGAATACAACTTTTTGTATGTCATGTAGTACTGGCAAGTGACAACAGCAGTCATTATTACACGGGCGTTTCGTCACTATACATTCTTAATTACAAGTTATTACTAACAACATCTCTCCAACATGCAGGTAACCATTAACATCAGCAGGCTCATGACATGTATTTCTAAGCCATATTAGAGTTTGGTTCATTGTTTAATCAACGTACGAAATGTTTAAATTCATTAAATTTTGCCGTTGTGTTTTCGCAGCACCAGATCATTTGCCAGTGTTGGACCTGTTTATTTAGCAATAATAGTCAATACACACAATTACACCATCACCCGTTACTGTATATGTAAACAGTGAGACACCTCAAACTATATCACTTTTGCAAACACAAACCCTACTAACCTTGTGGAAAAAGATCAGCAAATAGCTAAACCACATTGAAGCACACAAATCATTAAGAACATGTCCGACTCCAAAAGAATATTTCATTCGTGCTGTCACAGTGTAATCCATTCTTTGATTCTTTCTTTACACAACAGGCTTCAGCACCGATCTGCAGTCCGGACCTAAAAAAGGAATCTTGGTATACACTATATTTGCTTTCTCTATAGGTCTAGGACATTATTTTCACTTTCTGGGGAAAGAACTTAAACGGCATCTCTGTGTTACCACACAGTCAGATGAAAACTATGCTTTTACGCTCAACCCTATGCGTAGCATAGAGGAAACATAGTTGTCTATGACGTCATTCATATTGTTATTAACCTGGAGCTCCTTCTAACGGTCACACTTAACTATACAGGTCTATGTCACATGTTTTATCACGTGCGAATTGAATGAAAGAATGAAATTTATTTTTTTCGTCTCTTCGGTCACAATAAATTTTTATTTCGTCTCTTCGGTCACGATAGGGAAGAACAAAAGAGTCGACAAAAAGCGAAAAGACAGGTAGTAACGGTAAAACAACAGTTGTTAAAACACGCTTATTGATAAAAAAGAAAGAAATATTGATTTGGATAAAAGGCGTGACCGTTACACCCTACAGACGATACAATGTGAATTAAATAAGTAACATTTAATTAAACATATTAAAGTTCTAATTGGAAGAAAAGTGTGCGTAAACCCGTACAATGGGGGGAGTCGACCTTAAAGAAGATTTATCCAAAGATTGGAGCATGACATGGCGCCCGGAGCATGATGAAAAAACAAAACCCCCAAAAAGAAATTCCACCAAAGTTTACAATAAACAGTTTCGAGTGCACACTTATGTAGGATTTAGAAACAAGTGCATTACATTAATACACATCACAGTATAAATAAACATTGGAATAAAACATAAAACAATCATAATAACATATAAATAAAAAACAAAATGGAAATTGAACAGCAAGTCCGGCGCTGTGGCGTAGTGGTTAGCGCACCTGCCTGTAACCATTAGGTAATGGGTTCAAGGCCTGTCGCTGCTACCATTGCGGGCGTATGTGTCCTTAGGCAAGACATTTAACGAAAATTGCTCCAACCCAGTGGTCACTAATGGGTTGTCCAAATTATCACCCATACATAAAAAATGAAAAAATCACCCACAAAGTAACATATACCCTTTTTGCATGGTCACTTTTATGCGATATAAAAACAAATTTAACACGCATAACGTCATAAGCGTTTGCGAGTTTGCGAGTGAATATGCGAGTACTTACGCGCATAAAAGTGACCATGCAAAAAGGGTAATACCGCCGTGATATAGTGGTTAGCGCGCCTGCCTACAACCCAGGGGTGATGGGTATACACAGCTCGACGCTGCTACCATTGTGGGCGTATATGTGTCCTTGGGCAAGACACTTAACGGCAATTGCTCCAACCCAGTGGTTACTAATGGGTTGTCTAAAATTATCAGACATACACAAAAAAAGAAAAATTCCCAAAAAAATAATTACCCACAAAGGAACATACATGGAAGCTGGCACGAGGTGTTAAACCCGTGTGATAACGACTGTCGTTTTCCGGCCACGCGAGGATAAAGTAAGTTACATTCATTCATTCATTCATTCATTCATTCACGCGAGGATAAAGTAAGTTACATTCATTCAAGTATAATTTCGGGTTTGTTACGAATTGTTTGAAATTTGTCCTTTGTCGTTGTAGATCAGTGGTTCTTAAACTGCGGGACGCGCCCCCCTAGAGGGGCGTGTAACACTTGGAAGGGGGGCGCGAAAAACTATAAAATACAGTGTTATATGTCTTATTACAGTGGTGTTCAAAAGGCTTAAATACGACGCACGCAAAAGTTAAATTAAAATAGCAAACCTTTAAGTTTGTTGAGATCTTCATTGGGGGGCGTGCTTCAAAAAGTTTAAGAACCCCTGTTGTAGATCAATACTTGTGATGCCTGGAGCTCGGGTTCATGAAGGGTTCCTTCGGGTATGGTTTACACCTGCAATTTAAAGTACGTGTGGGCAGTAAATCTGTTTAAGGTTTGTTTGGGAATTGAAAAGTTAGGAAAAATAAGATGAAAAAGTAAGGAAAAAATATATAAACAAATATTAAAAAGAAGAGACAATCAACAGGATTGAATAAACGAAAAAAATAAAATATGAACAGAACTGAGTGACATGCATATATGTGTTATATAACAATAATGATGTGAGCTACAATAGTAGCTTGATGGACAGAGTTCTATTAGGGCCGACACAAGGATAATTGGAAAATTAAACAAACAAAACACACAAGTGTGCCAACGGCTTGCCAAGTAATAGTACTCATGTCTGTGTTGAACACTGAAATAATGTGCAACAAATTATGGTGAAAGTGAATGTACATGCTGCAATAAAGTAAAGGTCGGAACATGCAAATGATACAAAAGTAAAAAATTAGGAGTTATGGTGTTTCACAGTGGTCAATTTCAAATAAATCAAAGTATAAAGTGCAACAATGGAAAAATAGTGCTGTGTGACATTCTAGTTATTTATAAAGGAAAACTTCAAAGCACAATATTATGTGGTTAGACATAGAAAAGATAGCTAGAGGGTTTTGGGTTAAAAAGAAAGAATAAAAGTGTGTGTTAGGCCGGAAAGGTTAACATGGGGTAATATAGTGAATACATTAGTAAGTATTCAAGTTAGTGTTTGTAGAGAGTGTTGTAAATACAGATGTTGCCGTGATGTTATTACGTACTTAAACATATAAATATTGGTAGGTACTAGACCGTTGTCGTGATATATTTGTTCCGATTGATATATTTGTACCGGGCGCTATTGCGCATGCGCTGAGACGATTCTGCGTATGCGTAGTCGGTCGGAACAAATACAATAAAGCTCTAATGAACACGTACGGACTGAAAAAAGTTCCGGGAAAAATATTACTTTATATTTTTTTGAAATTATTTTTGTTAGTCCTCAGCTCTAAATTTGAATAACAACTTCGTGCCGAAATCTGCGTCACTCAAAAAATATTTTTGATTTCGATTAGAATAACATGCTAGTGAATACAAATAACAATAAAAATAACATGCTAGTGGCTACAAATAACATACCAAGTCACAGTTTTGATGACTTCAAATCAAAAACTGAAGTTTTAACGTGTAAAAGTCAGGTCTGGAACGTTTTTAGCAGAGAGTCGTAATAAATTTGGACCGGGTGCTGGTCAATGTGTTTGTTCTGACCTGCTGCGCATGCGCCCGGTAAAAATATATCAATGGGAACAAATAGATTACGACACCGATGCCGTAGCAAAGAGGTTAGTGCGCCTGCCTTTAACCCAGAAGGAATGGGATTAAGGCTAGTCCCTGCTATCTTCCCCCATCCTACTATATTATATCAGATTGCTTATTCTCGCATTGAACAATATTTTACCGTGTTGCATGCAAAGCGCTGCTCTAAACGTTTGACGTCATAATGCTTATTACGTCACACGATTTTCTCTAGTAGTCCAACTCATTGCAATATAAAAGATAAATTGAACGGCAATCTGTGTCCAAAATAACGCAGTGGGTATATGAAAAATGCATGTTTTTCAGTAAATTACAGGAAAACTTTGACCTAAAAACAAATTTAAAGGTTAAAAATTGTAAAAAAAACATGTGTTATTTGTTTTCTGTATCAAAAAAGTCTAAAAGAACAATTTGAAGCGGTTGATTTGTGATATTTTAGTCATTTAGGGCTGGTAGATCCATATATTTTTTCCATAAAATGATTGGTAAGGTAAGTAGAAGCTGTTTTACGCTTTCCCACTAAAAAATGGTCAATACTAAAAGAGACAAGTAAAAACAAATTTAAAGGTTAAAAATTGTAAAAAAAACATGTGTTATTTGTTTTCTGTATCAAAAAAGTCTAAAAGAACAATTTGAAGCGGTTGATTTGTGATATTTTAGTCATTTAGGGCTGGTAAATCCATATATTTTTTCCATAAAATGATTGGTAAGGTAAGTAGAAGCTGTTTTACGCTTTCCCACTAAAAAATGGTCAATACTAAAAGAGACAAGTGTAACAATAAAGTGATTTGTTTGTTTCATTACCTTTATCGGCACAGCATATAGCAAGACCAACAGTACAGATGGTAGAAATAATATAACTTGAAACGCTGCAAAATTTGTTTAGTAATATTTTTTAACGTTTTTCAGCTGGTAGGTATATATTAGAGCTCATATTGTATTTGTTCCTATCTACTGCGCATGCGCAATGGCGCCAAAAAGTATATCACACAAATATGTCATCATTTGGGAAATACTGAGCAATAGCCTGTGTGCGTCCCATCTTCCCCCACTGTACTATATCTGTGATCTATGCTTGAAGCACACTCAACCGCTACAAGTAAGTGGGAGAATTTAAAATAAGATGTGTACAAAAGAAGCGTAGCAATATACAACAACGAGAACAAACGTTCGACGAAAAAGCTAGGTTTATAAGCACAATGCGCCAGGCGGGCCATTAATCCAGAGTCGTATAAACACCGAGTAGTCCAACTGCCGTCTTTGTGTGTCCAAAATAGAGCAAAAGTAGTGACTTTGGCAATGGGTTTAAGCAAACTTGTTACGTTTTGTTTGTGTTTTCCTTCTGTGGGAAGGTGTAAAACAGCTTCTATTCACCTTACCAAACATTTTTTGGAAAAAATATATAAATTTAGCCGCATTAAATGACTAAAATGTCGCAAATCAACCGCTTCTAATTCTATTTTTTGACTTTTTTTGACACAGAAAACAAATAACACATGATTTTTACATTTTTCAACCTTTAACTACTCGGTATTTCTATGGCTCTGGGTCCTACTAAAACACGCCCGGCGGGGCATGTGGCTCTGCATTAATCCAGAGCCATGGAAATACCGAGTAGTCCAACCCATTGTTACGTAAAAGACGAATTGAACGGCAATTTGGGTCCAAAATAACACAGTAGGTATAGGGAAAATGCATGTTTTTCGGTAAATTAGAGAAAAACTTGAGTCCAAAAACAAATTTAAAGGTTAAAAAGTGTAAAAAACAAGTGTTATTTGTTTTCTGTATCAAAAAAAGTCAAAAAATGGAATTAGAAGCGGTTGATTTGTGACATTTTAGTCATTTAATGGGGGTAAATTTATATGTTTTTTCAAAAAAATGTTTGGTAATGTAAATAGAAGCTGTTTTACGCCTTTCCACAAAAAGAAATAGCAAATAAAACTCAACAAGTTCGTTTAAATTTATTGCGAAAGTCACCGCTTTTGCTCTATTTTGAAAACACACAGACGGCAGTTGGACTACTCGGTGTTTTTACGACTCTGCATTAATCAACCTAGTCCTTAGCTCTCTTGTTAAATTTGAATAACAACTTCGTGCTGAAATCTGCGTCACTCAATAAAAATTGTTGAAGCCAAAAGTAAATTGTGCGATAAATAGGAAAGAATAAGATCTTCAGAAACAGTACAACTATAGTCGGTGTACTGCAGTGCAGCATTTCTTTATCCTTTCCGAATTTTTGATACACAAACACATATTGGTTATAACTGATGCAACGATGGATGATATAGGGGTAAATTACACATGATTCTTGTGTTTCATTATACTGCATATATTTTGTATTTGTCGGTTAAAAAATAACGTTTAAAACGTAAACTTGTGTTTCTACGTTTGTATTTTAAAGTAAAAGTCCAAGTTTACAATACTTGCCCAGATTGAACAACGCACCAGTCTGCAAAGTATGGCAGTTCCTGACGAGATCTCGCGCGTGCAAGACGGTTATTTTTCGCGTTCGCGCGTGCTATCATTAAAAATCTGCGTGCACAGCATGTACATTTTCAAGCCACGTTAGGAAATCTTACCTAATTTAATACGTATTTTTTTCTTTGTTTAATTAATTGGCGTGCGTAGGACAAATTGTGGCGTGCATACCCGAAAGTCTGTAAAAAAATCGCGCGTGCACCTGCCATACTCTGCAGTCTGAACAACGCACATAAGTTAATATTAAACACAACAGGTTTTCAGCCTGAACTTTGATTTGAATTACATACGCCTATAAATATTTAAAACTCTCACAAACCATATGAATGCATAAAGTTCTATGAACATAATATTACTTAAACTAGTCTTGTTTAATTATATTCAGTTTGTTGGAGGATTACAGGGGGGGCTGGACCCTGCAACCACATTGTATATTTGTTATTTTTTTTACATTGTGTAAAACACTGTATGCACACATTGCTCGCTGCTTTTTAATGCCTTAAAATAAAAAAAAACACATACATATTATTTACATATACTCATCAAAGTTAGGGATTTTAAATATAATGTTTAAACCACATGGTATATATACAATGTTTAAAAATTACAAGATGAAATTGTATGAATATATATTTTTCATGTTGTATAAATGTAATTTTTTATGCCTTATTTAATAGCACCCAAGCGTATTATGGCTGGATTACCAAGCATATTTCTAATGATCAATTTATAATTTTTGCCCTTGCATGTTCAATGCTTGCAGGATTCAGAGTTGTTAGCACTGCGTCAGGCTGCTCTTGCTACTATTGGGATTAAAAAATCGGTAAGAAGTATTTCTAGGGAGATTATCAGTCAATTTAAATTTTTAATATTAAGGATTAAAAAAGTTTTTTTTAAATTTACTTATTGTCTCATTTTATAAACGCTTTCAAGTTTTTTTATTCAAAATATTTGATATATGAGGAATGGTTTATCGTGGATTAAGTAGAAGTTAATGTTATTTTTGTTTCTTGTACAGAAAGTTGAAGGTGATGAATTGTTCAACAAACTACAGCCACCCAAAAGCAGCAACCTTATTAATTTAACTCCAGATCCTAATACTGGTACAACATTTCAATAAATTGTTTTGTTAATTTTTATTTCATTTTCAACAATCAAATAATATGTTAATAAAACTGGCACTCAAGAGTTTTTTTAACATGTCTCGATATTTCCTCTCATTCCTCCCACAACGTTTTCTTTTTTATAACAAGTTAATTAAAAAAATATGATCTTATAGTTTAGAAAATATAATTTTAAAGTTTAAAATAATATATAATTATATAATCATTTACCCCAAACCATATTGCCTTTTTAAAAATTTTGCGCTATGAAGTTGATTGGTCAAAAACATAAGAGCCAAAATCTAGATAATAAGTTGACTAAAAAAATTATTTTCACAATTTTCTGTGGCCCACCTTAGGATGTGTGAGTAGCAAAGTGTATTTAATTACCAACCAAAACTTAAGTAGTAACATTTTAAATGGTTTATTTTCTGAACATTTTTATTTCAGCTGCTGAAGAAGAAATTCAAAATATAATATGTTCGAATGAGAGTAATGATGACCAAGATTCAAACAGTGAAGAATCTGGGAGTGACTGTTCCAGCTCCAGTAGTAACAGCAGAAGGTATTTTTAATAATTGCATGTTTGTTTAATTGATTAGTGTCAAACCACACACACATAAATTTTTATTGTTTATTCTTTGTTAAAATCCATGTATTCATATACAATTTTGTAGGAATAAACTTTTGTCTGCTCATGATCGTTGATAAAGAAACACTTGTCTTTTCTCTCTAAAATGTACGCATGATGTCCATCCGCGATATGTATAAGTAAAGAGAAGCATTGTTTCGACATAAAGGGCATTTACAATCAAAACAATGTTACTCGAAACAATTTGACACAAAATGTTGTCCAATTTAAAAAGCGTGTGCAGAAAGAAATTGATGTTGTGAATCCTTGCTTTTAACGTAATATGTTTTTAAACAGTAAGGTTAAGCAATTAAGTATTGTGTAATGTGTATATTAAACTTTTTTTTTAAATTTTTTAAGATCTTATGAAGAAGTTTCTAAAACTGAGGAAGATGATATTTTAAATGCCATTGATCAATTTCTGGATGGTGGTAATGAAACTTCGAATAAAAAGCTACAAAATAAGAATAAAACAAAGAAAACTATTAAACAAAGGAAAAAAAAGGATAAAGTTAAAGTCAGAGAAGAGTTGCAAAACAAGAAGGTACATAAATACCCTTTTTAATGTAAACAAAATTGTTTCAGAGAATTATTTTTTGTGAATTGTGTTTACTTTATGCTTGTTATATGTTATACAGAATACAGTATACACTAACACTGCATATAAATGTTTTATTTTGCTGTTTTTTGACTTTCCTGAACTCTACTCAGTTTCACTAAAAAATTGTAAATCAAATCATGGTACAAGTCATTTAGCATAATTTTATATGATTATGTTACTATCACCATTAATAGAAATTAGACTCAACAAATCCCAAATGCGATGGTAACATAGAAGAGAAAGATTCATTTCAAAGAGAAAAAAAATTGGAAAGGTAATTTTTTTGGCATTCTTGTTTATTGTTAGTGGGTGAACAATCATGTTGGTATTGTTGGTAATACATTAACTGTCAATTAAATTAATATAAAATTCATGTACATACATATTATCCTATATATATTATACTTTTTATATACTTGTTTTTTTCCAGTCCAAATATTCTTTTACCAATTGATTTTTAATTCTTGTATAGATCTGTTTTTTTAAAGAGTTATTGCAATGAAAACTATAAAGTCTGGGTAAAATTAAACAGTCAAGGTTTAGGTTTAAAACATGAAAAAAATTTTTTTGATTGATGTCAAATTGTTTCGAACAGGTTTTACGAAAATTAATAAAATTTTATATTTTCAGTACAATCGAGAACAATAATATAAAACCGAGAAAAGAGAACTGCTCAAAGTATAAGCAGACAGGTATGTTTCAATGTTTTAAATAATTATTGATAAATTGTGCTTACTGCTGTGCTGAAATATGCTGTTTTTTTTTAATTGATAAGGTTTTCAAAATACATTTTTGAGAATATTTATTTATTAAATGTATTCTTTTTTACGTGGGCTGCATATATAGTTCTACCTCTAATAATCAGCCTGGTTAAGATATACAAACTTGAGTATTTTAGTATTTTGCAAAAAAATAAAAATGATGGGTTGACCGTTGAATACTGATTGCAACAAAACTGTAACATCAACATTTAAAAACTATTTTCTTTTATTTTTTGGTCTAAACTACCTTTTGGCAAATTTAATTCTGATGATAATACAAACAGTTGCAAATAATTATAAAAAAAATGCTGTAAGTCCATATTTATAAAGCACAAAATTTCACCAATCATTGTTTTGTTAGCTAATGTTGAAGATGACAAGGACAGTGTTCATTCATCAGATCTCAGTTTCCTTACAGATTCCGATAATGAGGTAGTTTTAAATTGTTAACATTTATTAATACCTGTTTTTTTTAACATTTTCTACAATATGTTATTTGCGACAGGCAGACAGCCACAGCTAATATATTTAGTAAGTTACTTGATTTTGTTAAATAGGAAAGAACTTCAACATCAACTTCTGGAAAAGATTTTGAGACAAATCGACCAGAAGTCACATCCAGGTTGGTTCAACTGAAATAAAAGTTTATAATTTGCAGTTTATAATTTTCTTTTATTTGCTTACTAATGTCAATAATCTCACAGCATAAAGTTCCATGTAATTTGATGTAAATAGTCTAACCATGGCCTACTTAAGATTAAGTAGGCCATTGTCTAACACATTCTAAAGTTGTTTTTTTTATTCACCAGTCCTACAAACAAAGTATGTCACCTCACAAGACCCAGATCATGCTCACCACAGAAGCATAGGAACTTGCATAAAAAGAGAAACACTCCTGAAAAGTTTCCTGATCTGAGAGAAAAGTTAAAAAGGCGAGGTCGTAACAAACATTCAAATGATCGTGTTGGTAATGGAAACATTTATGTAAAAGCAAGTTTATTAGAAGAATCATCTACAAGCATTTCAAACACACAACCATCGTTGGGTGTTCAACTTAATAAGGATACACCTGGAAGGATTATTGTTACAAGGTAAACATTTGGTTTTTATTAGATTAATAAAGGCCACGTACCATTGGTGATTCTGAATTTTTTCTATGTGTAAGTTAGTATGTATAGCTGACTCCCTGACTGGACGCCAGATTAGTGACCAATAGGTTAGATCAATTAACATTTAAGTGTCATGCCTAAACAACCCAACAACTGACTCCTCAGTATGTGTGGCAGCACAGAGCTTGAACATTGTATGCTGTGGTTGGAACTTTTGTGCCATAACTGCCATGAATCTGATACTTTATATTAAAGTGTTATCCACCTAGTGGCCATAAGGATCAAAGATTCTATGTTTTTTATTGTTTTATATTTTGACTCAAATCAATGTATAATATTTGCCTACTTTTTAAGAATAAATGTTTTGACTCAAAACCATATAGTTACGGATTAGTTTAATTAATTCAGATAATTTCAGATGTGTCCCGACAAAGCGTTTTAAACTAAGCATAAGCTTTAATATATTTGCACTGCATGATTGGTGATTAGTCAGTCATTTTAAATAGAATGTGCTTATTTATTAGAACTATGAAAAGAGCTATGCTCCACTGTTTTACTTATTATCAGTGTTTACTTTTGCAGCTTATTATTTCAAATTATTAAATTTAAATAACTTATTATTGAGCTTCCTCTTATTAATTGCAGAGATGTTCTTGGTTGTTCATCTTCAGTTCATCTAAAGAAAAAAGAACGTGAAGGGTTTGTTAAAAAACCAGCCACACAAGGAAAGATACGAAGCAGCGTATCATCGAAGAGGTATGTAGTGTAGTGAATAGTAAGCATTCCTTATAACAAAATGTAAGTATATATTTAACTGTGTTTTGTCTAACACAGTGGTTACTATTTGTATTTGGTCGACCACATTTGGATATTAGGCTTAAATTGTTTAAGTTAGAAAATCATTTGCTAAAGCAACTTCTCATAAAACCATTTGCAAGCATAGAATTACAATTTGTTTTTTGAAATAAACCCAACAAAAATAAGTTACCAATTAAAATTAAAACATTCACAGAAACAAAAGCCGAACTAACCGGAGTGTTGTCCAATTTGCTCCAAACTCAACAATTACAGAGAAAAGACAGATTATCGAGAATTTGTCTCAAAAATCTTCCACCACCAATGATGATTGTATGGAAGAGACAGCGTTTTCAGACATGAGTGATCAAGATTTCAATGATTTTGAAATTGCTGAAGAAGTCAGTGATATGGAAAGTATAAAAGAAGAAAATGAAAAATTGGACCCAGGTAGTAAATATCTTGAATTCTTAACAAATATTTTGTTAACATGCAGGGTTTTTTAAAGTTTATTTCTTTTCAGAGGTAACACAACCGGAACCTCGCCGCTTTGTTACAACCATCAAATCTACACACAATGGTCTAAAAATTAGTAAAAACGTTTTGAGATCAAAAGGACCTGTTAAAGACCGTCTTGGGTTACCAATGCCAGAACAATCTTTTGAAACAAATACATTGCCTGATCTTTATTCTGTCAAAACTGATGCAAACAACACATTTACAAAAAAATCCAATTCTAAAAAGAGGAAAGGAGACCACAACACCATGGATGCTGCCAACCGAGAACATTTCAGTGAAGGAAAGATGATAATTATGTCGCATGTGGGTTGGGATAGAGAAAAGGGTAAAACAGATGATGATTCAATAAAGAATCAAAGAAGTTCAGTTATAGTGAAGTCTTCAGAAGAAAGTTCGCCCCCATTACTGAAATCGACTTCAATGAAATCACGCCTTGGTAATGTAGCGCACAAAAATCGGACTACTTTCGAAAATAAAAAGAGAAAAAGCTCTTTTCGCGATGAGCAAGAAGTTGATGCTCGCATCCGAAGAATAAATCAACAAAATAAGGCAATTTTACAGCGAAGACAACTTGTGGAGATGGAGGAAAAACGTTGGAGAATTGGAACAACGTGATAAAAAAATTATTCAATTTAAATTAACAATTTACAGTATTCAACTATTAGTTGTTTTATTGTTAGTCTTATAGTGCTACTGCCTCTCATGATAAAAACTGGGCGAAAGTGCTTTAAAGCCAGGTTTATTATTGCTATCGATAATTTTTATGATAATAAACAAAGAGTCTGTTTTTTTATGTTTGGTAAAGAAACACTGCTGTATGGCAAAGGCGGTTACTGTTGTTAAATACTGTATTAAAATTCGGTTCTGAACGCATACTTGCTTAACAGCGCTTGAAAACTGATTTACAATTTATAGAAATCTAAATCTGCAATTCAAAGAAATCTAAAAATTGCATGTCATAATTGTCATTATCGCATGACAGTGCGTAAGAAAAAGGCAGCCAGTTCCACAACGTTAGTCGTTTCGATCCCGTCATCGCAGCTAAATATTTAGCAAGTCCGCATCGTTTATTTTAGTAGAGTAATTTTATAACACAAAGAAAGGAATGGATCCTGCCAAAGCGTTGGTATCAAACACGAGGTAAACATGTGTTGACAAATGTATCAGATTATTAGACAAATGCATTTGCCTATCTGCGTATGTTACCAAATGTTTGGTGATTCTTTACCAATTTATGTGGTGGCCAATGAATGTTTAGGTTTTAAAAGATTCCTTGGGGCTCTGTAGTACCAAGTGTATATTTGTGGGCGTTCGTAGAGAAAGTTAGCATTAAAAATCTGCAAAAACGTGCTGCGTCACCTAATTTTTCCGTGTGAGTCGTCATGAAATAAAGCTAGATTATTACGTCATAGTTGTGTATTACCGACATTTGAAGTCTACAGTAATACTGCCGCTGGTGACCAGTGAAAATTTTGGTCTTAAAATATTCCCTATGTCTCCCTGATACCCGCTGTATAATTTTTCAAAAAAATAACGGGGGTTCGTGTCGAAAATTAACTTTCAAAATGCGCAAAAATGTGCTGCGTCACCGTAATTCGTCTGACTTGCGTAAGGTTGACAATATATTACGTCACAATAGCCATTTGTTACGTCACAGTAGTGACATATTACGAACGTTACAGCACCTTATAATCTTGTTTTTTGCTCTGTTTTATGCTAGGGAAAACCCCAAGCCCCAACCCTAACCCCTACTTTTAACCCCCCAACAATCTGTAACGTAGAAATCAAACGTAGTAATTCGCATTTTATCACCTACAAAGTTACACACAGTAAGAAATGCCTTTTCACATTTGGTATAATTTCCCGTTTATTTATTGAGTTGTTTTAATGTGTAAAACTACTGTTTATAGAAAACGGATAGATTATTACAATGGTTGTTGTATTTCTTTCAGACAGCAATATTTGCACAAAAAATGAGACACTGGGCCATTTTATAACACTCACAAACAAAATACGCTTTCCCACTTTTCTTGAAATACTGTGTTCTTCAAGGTTTTTTCTTCTTGCACATTGTAATCGCAATCTTAGTTGTACAACCCAACGAACCCAGTCTTTATTTACATTACGAGTACAATGAGTATACATTCCCTTGTAATAAACCCCTAGAAACAATGATCATACTAAATACTTTTTGTTTTGTCAGGAAACACAATAGTGATGTTTGAGTTTAGTATTTTGTTGTAACCTAGGTTTATGATATATAATATTTTAAACAAAAAAAAAATATATATATATATTCATTTATATATATACGTATTAAGGTGTAAATAATTTTTTAAAATGCATTATTTTATAGTTCTCTAAATGCTAAAGGGGGTTGACATTAATGTGTTTTTTTCAGATACTAATATATATAATGTATATATATATTATATATATATATACATTTTTTTAATCTCAAACACGTTTTGGGCCATAGAATATTGCCTTGAGGTAGCAGGGCCTCTTTCAAGCAGGATAGTACAGAAACTAAAGTAATAGACCAAATGTATCCTATTTGTCAAACCAACTTTTTATTTCAGACATGCATTCCAGACTGGTATAACGCAGCCAATAGAATGGAGGATTGCGCAGCTGAACCGGCTTATAGATTTATTAAACGAACAGGAAGATGCAATTGTTGATGCCTTGCAACAGGATCTTAGAAAGGTGTGTAAATGAATTTATTATTTTTTTTACAGTATACTGTATGCTTACTCAATTATCTGGAATATGTTTGTTTGATTCAGCTAATATATAGGATACGTATTTGTTTTCTATTATTTTAAATATTTATTTTTTACTCGATTATCTTGACTAGTTCTTTGTTTTATGAGGTTTAGTCATCTCTTATTGGATAAAGAAACACTGGCTTTTTCTCCTTTCCCTTTATGTTTTTTCCCGTGTTTACTGTTGCTTTACATTCCCTGCTGAAGTCTTGCTACATGGCAGACATAACGTTGGTAATAAACGCATTTTTTCATACATAATAATAATTAGCCATGGAAAAATTGTTGGTTTAAAATAAATTTATAAAACTCAGCCAAAGTTTGAGACACTTATGACGGAGGTGATTGTGGCAAAAAATGAAGCAACTTATGCTATAAACAATGTTCATGCTTGGTCCAAGCCAACTTATCCATCTAAAACATTCCCCCAACTTATGGACACGGTGTATATACAAAAACAGCCACTTGGTGTTGTGTTGTTAATCGGTGCTTGGAATTATCCTATTCAACTTCTTTTCAATCAGCTGGTTGCAGTGATAGTTTCAGGTGAATCAGTAGGGGACTATGTACCTACGTAACTCAAGTATGCCTTTAAATTTAAATCATTTTTTTATCGGACTGTACAAATATTAATTCGCTGCATTACCATAATTATTGTAGTTTTTTTCTATTTTTCATGCTTTTTTGTTTTAAATAAAAATATTTTTGGGCCGATGCACACAGCCTTTCATAAGATTTATAAAAGTGATTTAATTTTAATAGGAAATTGTGGAATCATCAAACCATCGGAGCTTTCTCCTGTTACAGCTGACTTGATTGCCAAACTTATTCCACAATACTTAGATAAGGTACAAAATGTTACTTGTTGTCGGGTAACTACAATACTACATAGGTCTGAGCAATACAAATACATCAATACTGGACAGGGTATTAGGGTTTAGGACCCAGGTTCGCCTGGGTTTTGAAACAAAAGTTTTTGAGTAAAACCTCCAACCCCCCTCCCTTGTTTTTTTCTTGCTGTGCCACTGCTTGTAAGTTGAGAAAGTTTATTGTTTTGCTGTGCCTGTAACCAGCACTTGCATCTTGTTTGTTTTTGTTTGAACATTATGTTTACTTAATTTATGTTGAAAATGGGTAAATATTGAATGAGTAGGTGCAACAAAATATTGACTGAGTAGGTGGAACGCATTCTGATCAGCTACAAAATTTAAGCCACACAAAATAATGAAGGGCATTGAGGCATACATATTTAAAGTAATCATTTATACCTATAAGTGAAAACTTCTAAAAATATAAAAAGTACAGCAATTATACTCCTGTTTCCAATATATTAATGCTGTTCTAAAAAAGAATATTTATACAACTTGAAAATAGACTGGCCTAGTTGGTAAGGCTAATGGTCAGTAGGAAAAGGAATATCTTGCCCAAGAACCACAGAATTAAGAATTTCCTTTGTTGGATATTTTTGCTTTTCTGTAGGAATGCTTCAAAGTATATCTTGGAGGAATTCCTGAAACAACGCTTTTGCTCCAACAAAAGTTTGACAAGATAATATACACTGGTTCGTCCATGGTGAGTGGTTTGATAATAACTTTATAAACGAGTATTTTTGTCTTCTGTGCATTTAACTATTTTATATTATACAAGGATTCAGTGAATATTGTAGTAAATAAATGCTAATTAAAGTAGTGTATTGTTACTTTAATTAGCATTTATTTTTAAAAATGGCTACCAACATGTTACCAAACCAAGGAAGCATTGCTTTAAACACACAACGCTTATGTGGTAAACAGTGGTGCATGCATGCGCAAATTCAGCGCATACTTTAAAGTATTTACATGGTATGCAGCATACCCAGTTTCCAACACCTAAGTTGTCCAGTGGTCACATACCAAGCACCAAAGCAGGAGAGTATTATGTTTCTTTCACGCGCATACAGTAAACTATTTATTGCAAACCTATTCATACTTTACTTGATCGTATACGTAAAAGGGCAAATATCTGTTTTCAAGCACTTGTAGGATAAATAATGGACATGTAAATTACTATTATGTCAAAAAAATGACATGTCAAACGTTCGCTGTTACAATGCAATGAATCCATGTGCGGCTCCCTGCTATTTCATAACAAGCATTCTGCTTGGCTGAAGAAAACATCGTTAAATTAAACAGTTTTACTTCTGGAACATATTTAAGTTGACAGGCAAATTACATTTATTTTACAGGCCACTGTAAGAAAGGCAGTGTCAAGTTTATGTTGCGAATTTTGCAGAAAAAAATACCTATGGCACAGCACATATCCAATGACGTCATAGTCAACGCACGCAGGTGCGCTCTGCATACTCAAGAAATTTAGGAAATCGGCGTGAATGTGTGTTTGAACAAATTTTGGATTTTAGCTCTGATTGCGCAACAGGTTTACTGCTAGCATCTTAGTTATGTTTGTTCGCCAAATTGAATAACATATTGTCTGTTACGACATACTACCAATTTACACGCTGAATAATGTATAATAAGGATTGAGTTACAGTAATGAACATGCCTTGTAATTGTAACCAATAGGTACCTGCTACCTGGCTTTTACTTTTGGTAGCTTTAGTTTCAAGCTTCGCGAAATTCCCGGACTAAACGTGCAACATCATGTTACGCAACATACAAACATAGCTCTGTTTTTGCATCAAACAAGGGAGCAATGTCGCAACGATTAAATTTCGTTTTCACCCCTGAACTTATCAGGGTGCAAAGCGTTTGCGAGTAAGAACTAAGTTTTGAAACAAAGAAGCAGAGTTACTCATAAAATGGTTTTATTTTTTCTGTAATTTGTTTAAAATTTCATTTTTGGAAAATTTACATCAAAATAGAGTAATAGACATAGTTTACTGGAATTACAATATAACTTACCCGTCAGTTGTTTTTTCCTAATTAAAAAATGGATTTACAACGAAACATACACTGACAGAACATTTTAACGTGAGTGCAGAGTAGTTAATATGCACAAAACACATTCTCTATAGTCCTACAGACCTACACTAACACTACTCCTAATGGCAATAATTATACTTTAATTTTTATTGATTTTAGTATTCATTTTAAAATAAACTATGTTAGTCCAAAACTATTAAAAATAGAGTGGTTTGTTTGTATTTCTTTAATGATAGCTTTGTGGCATGTTATTGTCACTGTGTGTAAAGGTCAAACAAGTCTCTTCAAGATATTTTTTTACTACTTAAGCTAAATTCTTAGCTCTGTTCTCAAACAGGTTGGTAAAATCATAATGAAGGCGGCTGCTGAACATTTGACGCCTGTTTTACTGGAACTTGGTGGAAAATCCCCTGTTTATGTTCACAAAGATTCAAACCTTGATCTGGGTATCGTATGAAATGAACTTATTTTATCTTTCCTTTTTTATCCTTTTTTAATTATATATATCTTACATTCTTAATTAGCCATACCCGGATACCTATATTTAACTGGAGTTCGATAATTCTAAAAGGACTTTATTTTCCCATTTTGGTCATTAAATGAGCAGCATAACTCCCCGAAAGCAAGTGGGGTCTAGGGGATTAGTTCTATAAATATATATCATAAAACACATTTGCAATTACTAAAGATTGTCCTGTCTGGGATGAATTCTTGTTTCCTTGCAACCCTTGAAACTTAATCTCAATGATCATGAATTACCAGAAAGTTGCTTGCCATGGTCAAATCAACTAAATGCTCGTGTTTCAATTCGTGCAGTATAGATAACAATTGTTACACAATAAATTACAAATATGAGCAGACAATTATAGCTGATTTTAAGTAAGAAAATTCCGTTATTTTTGTTAAAAAATGTTTCTTTCTAAAGCACTTTTTATACAGTTGCAAAGAGAGTGGCGTGGGGTAAGTACATGAACTTGGGCCAAACATGTACAGCACCAGATTATGTTCTCTGCCATGGACATGTGCTTGAAGAGTTTCTTAATAAATTGAAGTAAGTGCAAAACTTTTGTATATTCAAAGGCACTTGTTGTCTGAAACAATTAGGAAACAAAATAGAGAAAATGAGAAAAGCATTTATAATTTCAAATTTTTTAAAATTACAGAAGCACAATTAAAGAAATGTATGGAGAGGATTCACAGAAATCTCCCGACTTGGCACGAATTGTAAACGCAAGAAACTTTCAACGAATTGAAAAACTTATTCTTGGGATGTCTAAGGAAAAGTTGGTTGTAGGGGGAGACATGAATGAGAAAACTCGTTATATTGGTAAGTTTAATCATCTTAAAATGTAACATTAAAAAAAAACATACAGTATATGTATATTGTGATCATTGAGCAATTCAGAGTGACAACACCAGGACACTTCACAACGCAGCATAGGCATAACATTGGGGTGTCATTTCTGCTTATTTTTAATGTTGTTAAGAAAATGATGTTGCTAAGGAAAAGAACATGCGAGGGCATAAGAATGTGTTCAGTTCTATTACTTTTTTATCATTGCATGCTTAGGAGTTATACCATGTGCAACTGTCTTTGTCTGTGATTTTTACTTGGTATGACTAACAATTTGTACAACCTATCAGTGTCCACTGAGTTAGAGCAATGTCTGGTAAGTGTATTCAAGTATTGCCAAAGGACACACCACCAATTACTATCGCTAGTGGCTTCGAGAAAAAAACGCAGAAGCATGAAAGCTGTGGGTGTGTTTTTAAAAGCATTAGTGTCAGCAAAATAGAGAATGCAAACTGTATTGTGTAATAAAATATAATACACTCTTGAAACATCCGCAAGCAATTAAATTTCCAAGACAAGGTGTTACACTTTACATTATACGTCGTTCATGGGATCAGTGTGAGTTTGTCCTGGATCCGCAACACACACTCGCTAACTCCATTAGCAACCCCTCGTGTCATTGACTTATTTCCCCAACTTACACGACATTCATTTTCGCAGCATCATGCATTTCGTGTAAGTTGTAAGTAACCAGTTACCTCATTTGCAGCTTTGTGATTTGTTTTACAATTATAATTATTATTATAACCCATTAATGTCATATTTATTACAGCACCTACAGTTTACAAAGATGTACACATTGGTGACCCAATAATGGATTCAGAAATTTTTGGTCCTATCCTACCAGTGCTTGCAGTTAATGGAGAGGACGAAGCAATAGAAATCATTAATGGTAGCGATAAACCACTTGCCTTCTACATCTTTGCAAAATCAGATAAGGTGATTTAAAATGAGTTTTTACTTTGTGTAAGTCAGGACTGAAATATTTATTAAATTTCTAAGTTAACAAATTGAAACCTCTTTATTTTAATACTTACACCACCGCCGATAAAACACTGCCAATGGCAGAAAGTGATTATCGTCCAACAAGGGTTCACACACAAATGTAAAATCGCCTTGTACAACTTTCAACATATGACGCCATCTGGTTTTATGTGACATAATTGTTTTTTGAAGTCAATAATTAAAAAAAAAAATTAGTTAGGTAGTAATTTACCCAGGAATCATTTTTTATTAAATCCTTTGGGTATATTTTGTGTAAGAACATTAATTGCAAACAAATTAAAGTTTTCTAGTGGAAATACAGTTTTGTAGCAACTTTCCCAAACAACAAATGTCTAAATGATTGTTTTTTTCGCTAGCACAAGAACCTGTGTTGCTAGAGACCAATAGGTGGCAGTCGGTCAACAGATTTTTTTTAAATCTTTTTTTTCCCTAAGTGTTAAACCGATCATTTCAAATGTGTTAAGTATATTCAATTTTTCTTCAGGTTGTTCAAAAACTGCTCTCCAACACTTCAAGTGGTGGTGCTACAGTAAATGATGTATTAATGCACGCAGCTGCGTATAATCTACCCTTTGGTGGAGTGGGTAAGACATATTATATTTTTTTTCATATTTGCAACTACCAAAATCGTATTTAAAGAATTACACCACACACTGAATTGGCTGATATTCACACAGAATCTTAAAATTAAAAAAGCTTTTATTAAACAGCATTTTGTTCATCATAGTAAGTACCAAAACTTTATGAGGACACGTCAGGCTTATTTTTGAATAGGATTTCAAGCTTTTGAGCTAATGAAACTGCTGTTGAGAATTAAGTGAGTTAAGTTCTTTCATGCAGGCAACAGTGGAATGGGTGCTTACCATGGAAAGTACAGCTTTGATGCTCTAACACATGAGCGCTCAATAAGCTATCGTGGTCAGAACTTGGAGTCGCTTGTGGCTGCAAGGTATCCTCCATATACAGAGAAAAATCTTTCAATGGTAAGTCATATCACTCACATGTTTTATATACCTTTGAAAATTAAAAAAATCCAACTTTTTTAGGTACAGATTTAAATTAATATTAAAGTAAATTTGATTTGAATTGGAAGTAGGTGCCATGCAACATGCCGTAGTATCCCAAAAAACTAGATTTTGTAATTTTTTTGGTGAGTTTCAAGATTTGCTGCCCAATATAAAGTTACATATTTCAAATATTAATATTTCAGAAACAACATTTTAGCAGATTGTATCACCTTGTTTTAAATGATTTCAATCATTTTTGGGAGATTTTTCTTTTTTGTTATTTTTGGCTGATAATTTAGACAACCCATTAGTGACCACTGGATTGGAGCAATTGCTGTTAAGTGTTTGCCAAAAGACACATACACGCACTCTGGTAGCAATGACGAGCCTTGAACCCGTTTGGAGGCAGGCGCGCTAACCAACTGTGCTATGGTGCCAGTCTAATATTTTTACTTGTTTATGTCCTTTTAGATCAGATGGATGACCACTGATAAAAGAGGAAGAATGTGCAGCATTTTGTAAAATATTTTGAGGTATTTCTTATAAATCCTGTTCTTGCAATCTAAAAAACGGCCCACTGTAATTCTAACAGTCTTAAGACCTTATTCTTACACTGGTGATGCTTGATCCTTACCTTATTCCACTAATGGCTTTAAATATATCATAATTTTGATAAGAGGCAATGTAATCTGGTTGTAAAGTAATTATGATCTGTTGTTAAGTAAATGGAGTTAAAATTTCCGATTTATGTACAAATCACCTACATGCCGTAACATATTTGATTTGTTTGTATCATATGTTGGAATTTTGTGTTGGTGAAAAAGTAGCAGTGAAGTTTGTTTAACCGTCCTTGTATTTAGTTTCTTTCTTTAAATTTTAAGACGATTATAAATGTTGTGTGGAAATTCCGAATACATAAAGAATGAATAAATCCAATACTTGTTTAAATTGTCATGTAATTACAATAATTAGAAAAAAATGGTTTAATTAGTAAGGGCTTGTATCAACAAGAGTTCCAAAACAGTTTGTGTTGCTCTTCATGGGAAAATAAACAAATTAAATTGGTTTAGGTATGGTATAATAGTGGCAATGGTTAACATAAAAGTTAAAATGCCAACAGTTCGGGAAAAACAGTTTAAACATCGGTGTTTATATTTCATATTTAACAACATTGCGCAATGTGGAATATTACTGCCCCCATTCGAAAAAGTCGATTTTCTTCAAATCTTCAATTATTATTTCCATGGACTCTTTGGAGACCGCACCGAGTGGTAATCGAGCGGGTCCCATTTCAAGGCCAGTCAATTTTGTCATAAGAGCTTTGTTAACTGCGACATCTAAACCTGCCATTTCAAAATAAATATTACGTCTACCTGCATGATGTGGGTTCAATAAGTTATTCTCGGGCAAAAATTTGTATTTGTCTACATAATAATAAGATGATCATTTCCATTATTGTTCGAACAAAACCAATGCTTGTTAGAATAAAATACTTTAGCCTAGGCAACAGCTGTTAAAACTGTAGCAGTGGGGCAAAATACTGAATTTTAAAAATTGAACTTTGAAGCGTTTAATATTATTCCGTATTATTTTCTTAATAATAAATTCACTTATTAATCAGAATAAACAAGGATTTTAAACATCCCGTCCGCTGTCCAATAATACTGTAACATCTGTTTCGTCTGTTTAATATCAAAGGAACATTTAAAACAAGAGTGCCAACTTGCTGGTTGTCCCAACTTACCCCACCTTGCTATATATTTGTGTGTATAGAAAATAAAAGTAGAAAAAGAGACACGAAATGTTGCTTAAATCATAAAATCAAAAAGCATAAAACTTGTTTTAAAAACAAGCATTTTGTTTGGAATCGCTATTCTGCCAATCAAGTTTTATTCTTCGTTGGCATCTGTCACAGCTTTTCTTTCTTGTTTAATGGTTTAAAATATAGAGTTTAAAAATACATATCGTATAATCTGATAAAATAAATATAATATAATAGTTACCATGATCAATCAGAACACCAATAAACTGCGCGACTTTGTTCTGCAGTTTTCCAGCAGCATTGTAATCACCATTCATGCAAGCATTATATATTTTGTTGTTCAGTATTCCACAGTAATTGTATGTACTGCCGACCGCTGCTTTACAACCAAGCATGTAAGCTGCCGCAACTTGCTGAAATGGTATATTGTGTTACGCCAGCACTTCTGATTATTCTCATTTGCTGGCGAGTCACGTAACTGACATTTGCAATCCTCATGACCGCTTGCAATTAAGTTTGCAAGTAAACAACTTTATCGTTCATATGTAGTTTTGTACCAACTTACGTTACGTCATGTATACTCATACACACAACGATATTTAAATCAACTTTTATTATTTCCCGTTGGCGAATATATTGGGGTTTTAAGAATACCACTTATCAAGCTGGAAATTCTCATGTTGTGTCTGATTAGCGCGACATCTTCGAAATTCGGTGTGGGTATCTCAGTCATAATATATACAAGCATATACACTACCATAACCAACGAACCTCATCCTTTCCATAGCATAGAGCAAGTTGATCTCCATATTTTGCGCAACATCTTCCAAACTCAGGAAGCTTACCAGAACTAAACTTTATTCCTCCGAAATTTGGAATCCTTTTTTCAGCCAATTGAATCAGCTTTTCCATATCCACTACAACACAGATAAACATAAAAGGTAGTTTAGATATATATATGTGTCACAATGTGTGTAAGGGTATATCGCTGGGTTGCATTTAGTTTAGGTGATCGCAAATACGCAATCGCGATAGGATACAACTTTAAAAGTTTACGCGCCTGTTGCAGCCAGGGTAAATATATAAGTCTTGTTAAGATTTCCTTTTTAGTCCCAGTAAAAAGCACAAACAGTGTGTGATTATATTCAAGTTACTCACAGTTAACACCAGTAATTTCAGGTATATGATAATACATCAGCGGCACGTCCGCAATTTGGTTGGCCACCTCTGCAAGATAATCCACCAACACATCCAAGGTTTTTGGTACAAAGAAAAAGGGTGGCAAGGTTGCTATGACGTCAGCTCCGGCTGATGCAGCATGTTTTGCCTGCACAGTAGAAGACAAAATAAAGTTATTATAAGTAAGAATGACGATGCAATTGTCTCAGTATTCTCACGGTCTAACAAAGTGCTCGGCAAAGGCGGTCATTGTTGGTAAAAGTAATAAAATTCGGTGTTGAACGAATAAAATTTTTTATATAGAATCATAATAATAAGATGCTAATTTGAAATGCTCGCTAAATTATACTAAAACTACCAAAATGTTGTAGCTTTCGAGTTTAAATCACCAATCCAATATCGTAGATTAATTTCACGTGGTAAAGACAATGCTGCCACAGCCGGTAGGTTAACTGCAATTAGTTGTAGAGTGCTAATAACATAAATCATTCGTTTTTGGCCGAACTTGTTGTTTATGACTAAATAGTTCGTACCTCAGGGGTAATGTAGGCTTATAATATATTGACATAAAAACAAGAAAATTTAATGTAGTGTATGGAAGATCTATTCGGAATTTAATCACACAGGTACTGCTAATTGGAGATAGTTTATGAGAAGTGGCTCGCACAAACAATACGGCAATAAGCAAGCGCCTTGGTAAAACAGAAAACTGCCCAAGGCGCATACATATTACGGAGAACGGACTAAACGCTGTACAACAATTCAAGCATCGTGAAAAAAACGATATGATATATAGGTTTGATTACGGCCAACTAGAGATATTTCTATAGTACGCCGTAGTTCAGTATATATCAAAAAGACGAAACAATTAAAAGTCCTAACAAAGTCAATACGACTGTATCATGTTCATATTCAAGTTACTTTTCTACCTAACTGTAGATGAAAACAGCACGTTATATTGCAAACGCTTTTTTTAACCAAATCCAACAGGTGTCTAGGTAAATCAACAAGGAATGAAAGTTTCTATGCAACTTTGTGTTAACTATTGTGCCAACCAATCATTTTATTTGTACACACCGGAAAGTGACTAGCACAAAGCCAAATGTGTGACGTAGTTTTAAAATAAAATGGTGTAAACATGTATGTAAAAAAAACTTACCAATTCTTTTGTATCAGAGAGATTGCAAGTCCCAACTTGTACAATAATGCATCTTAATCTGCAGAATTAAGGCACCAGTGTTTAAACATCCCTTATTGCACTGCTTTCTTAACTTTGACATTGGTAATATATAGAAAAACATACAACATGAACCCTATTTATAAATGTACATCGATAGCTTACTTTCCCTTTCCAGCCTGAATCCATTTTTCTGCAGCAAGTTTTCTTTCTTCTTTATTTATGCTCAAGCCTTCACCGGTTGTACCGTTTACTGAATTCAAAATTTAAGTTTACTGCAATTTAATCTTTAATGAAATAAGTTGAGTTCGTAGCTTACCGTACACATTGTATACACCTTGTTTAACCAACAGATCCACGTAGTCGTTCAAAACAGAAAGATTCAGATCACTAAATAACAACTTTTAAGAAATTTAATTGTAAAATTTCAAGTATCAAATAGTATTAAATTAAAACATTTGCCTACCCATTTTCTTTCATTGGGGTAAACGGTGCTGCGATTAAACCTTTAACGTTCGGGTTTTTCATACTTGTCTTAATTCCTGAATAAAAGCGATCAAACAAAATAACTTATATCTTCAATTTGCTGCCTTGCAAAGCTTTGGTGTCTGCGCACTTAACATCTCTATTAATAATTTGCAACGCTCGTTGTGTTTACTTTCGTGTCGTAATGATTTTAATTGAAAAGACAGTGCACGCTGTCATCATGTTACCGCGTTTCTGGTTATTTAAGCGAAGTTGCTACAAGTTTCTAAACTTTGTTTACTTTTGCTTGGCAAATTAGTGGCCTTTTAGATCCTTTTTAACTTGATATATTAATTTAAAATTCTTATACATTAAATATCTTGCGTATATCATTTAAACCAAATCATAAATAATAGGGTGGGGTAAGATGGGACATTGGCAAAATACAGATTGCCAAAAATCATGATTTATTAATTAAAAACACTTTAAAGAAACACATAACAAACACACAACAAATATTTGGATATTATTTGCAATCGTCCCCGTCTCCATTTACTCTGCAATATGAACGTAACAACAGAAAGTTGTTAATAACTCCAAATAAAGTTTATGTTTTTGCCACAAACTGGGTATTCCTATCATATGTTTCGCACAAGCCACCTCTCATAAACTATCTTATTTGTTTTTATATCAGTATACCGTATTTGGATAATCACCAAGGAAAATAAAAAGGTTAAATTAAATCCAAACTCTTCGAAGTTTGGCAATAAAAACCTAAACAATTACGAAGTAGGGAGCTATAGTTTCTTTGCTACGAAAACTATAAATATATATTTAAAAACATTATTATTTTCTGATTTCTTTCCTAATTTAAGACATATTGACGCTTATACTTTTTATATCAACTAATATATAAGTTTTAAACTAGTTCTCTATGATGGCATCAACGATAAATATCACACAAGTATATATTGACGATGGTTTATTGAAACCAGCGAACTGTATTTATAACATCGGTTGGTTTATTGAAGATCTTCAGCTTGCTCAAGACTTTCACTCAGGTCTTCAACTGAAATGGTAAACGCAATGTAATATGGTGCTGTGTGGGATTCGCGTTAAACGGTACTACGATACACAGCACTCAACGACAATTGCTCCAACATATAGTCGTACCCTGTCGTATCTTATGTTGTTTAAATTGTCAGCCATGTCCAATGAGATGAATAAACAATTATGTTTATGAAATGTAATAACCTCCCCCCTGTATTTAATTTTACCACCAAAACAGTTTTAATTTTAGCTCTTACTGTTTACTGATTTCCCTTGGTTCCAATGCCATCGACGACGTGGTCCTTTGTGAGGGTAATGGCGGCGACGTCGTTCGGAATCCGCTTTTGTTTCGGCGAGGACGAGGAGTCCGATGAGAAGCAAAAGAAAAAGCGCTGACTTGTTCATCTGCAGAAACGAACATTAGTTACAGTGCACAAGTAATACAAAGCAACCACTCACTTTGTTGACTTCTGAATGAAAAGCTAATTTCGTACCATAGCTCGCCGCTTTTTATTACAGACGTGGTGATATTAAACGCGTAATTGTTTCCGAAACCCGTTGTCTTTAGTAGAAGAAGTTGCTTTGTTTCAAGAACTCTGAAATGTTTTCGCAGATAATTTGGCAGGAAATATTGGCTTTGGTTTCCTTATTTAGTTTGCAATCTGTGATCGAAGGGTTGTTTTGCAAAGTCACATTAGTTAATATTCATTATTCTTATTGTTTGAATGCTGCATGGCATTTGAAACCACCATCACTCAATTTGTATTGGTATAAACACACCATCCTTTTTGAGAAATCGTTTTTACTTGTACAAATTACCCGTGTTGTTTATATTTTATATGAATAAGGTATGCACAATACATTGAATAAGTATAGTCATGTCACCTGCTGCAATCTATATATACCGTCAAATCATATATACTGAAGTCACTTCAGTATACTATGGTCAAATACAAATCAACAATAAAGATATACTGAGGTAGTTACGAGTCATGTTCAACACAGGCTTAACATTGGCCAATTCGTCCTCATAATCCGGCTAGATATTCCAAAATTTGAATTAAACCCTTCGAGACTGAGGGTTGCAGGGGTTAGGGGTTAGGGGGAAGTAGCCGGGGGGGAAATAGTCACGGGGGGAAATATCCGGGAGGAAATAGTCAGGGAGGGGAATGGTCACGGAGGGGGGGGGGATAGTTACGGGGAGATAGCCCTAATCGCCGGTGGGAAAACGCCTGGGGGGGATATAGCCTAGAACCGTTTATACCAATACAAGTTGAGTGATATAGTGCTGGTTTCAAATGCCATGCAGCATTCAAACAATAAGAATAATGAATATTAACTAATGTGACTTTGCAAAACAACCCTTCGATCACAGATTGCAAACTAAATAAGGAAACCAAAGCCAATATTTCCTGCCAAATTATCTGCGAAAACATTTCAGAGTTCTTGAAACAAAGCAACTTCTTCTACTAAAGACAAAGGGTTTCGGAAACAATTACGCGTTTAATATCACCACGTCTGTAATAAAAAGCGGCGAGCTATGGTACGAAATTAGCTTTTCATTCAGAAGTCAACAAAGTGAGTGGTTGCTTTGTATTACTTGTGCACTGTAACTAATGTTCGTTTCTGCAGATGAACAAGTCAGCGCTTTTTCTTTTGCTTCTCATAGGTCTCTTCGTCCTCGCCGAAACGAATCCGCCGATTTCCGGACCACGCCGCCGCCATTACCCTCCCACCGGACCACGTCGTCGATGGCAATGGAACCAAATAAAATCAGTAAACAGTAAGAGCTAAAATTAAAACTGTTTTGGTGGTAAAATTAAATACAGAAATTACGTCGGGGTTATTACATTTCATAAACATAATTGTTTATTCATCTCATTGGACATGGCTGACAATTTAAACAACATAAGATACGACAGGGTACGACTATATGTTGGAGCAATTGTCGTTGAGTGTGTATCATAGTACCGTTTTACGCAAATCTCACCCCAGCACCCTATTATATTGTGCTTACCGTTTCAGTTGAAGACCTGAGTGAAAGTCTAGAGCTAGCTGAAGATCGTCAATAAACAAACCGATGTTATAAATACAGTTGGCTGGTTTCAATAAACCAGTGGTTCCCAACTCGTTTTTAAGCCGACCCATTTTAAAAATAAATTCAGTTCGGTAAAATCTTGCGACCCAAGCATATTGTCGTAAAATTTTAAAAGCCGTACAAGATTGCATTGCAAACGGGTAATCCTTTAGCTGGTGGTCAGTGACAATTTTGGTTTCTAAATGTCTTATAGACCTTACTGATACCCACTGTTTAATTATTTTTGCAAAAAATTCGGGTGGTCGTGTCTAAAATTAACTTTAAAAATGCACGAAAACATGCTTCGTCACCGTAATTTGCCTGACCTGCGTAAGGTTAACGCTTTATTACGTCACATTAGCGGTATGTTACGTCACAATAGTGATATATTACGTACGTTACAGTACGTTATAATCCTGTTTTCGCAGTGTTTTATGTTAGTTAAAGCCCTGCTTAATCCAGCCCTAACTCTTAACCCCTAACTCCCAACCACTAACTCCTAACAAGCAGCACTGCAAAAGCATTAACTTTTTCAGAAAATAATATGTTTATCAAATCACTAATGAGCTATAGCTGTGCTCGCTGGCTATCGGTGAGTTTTGGCGTTGCTTTACGCGCGTACAAAGCATTTTTTGCAAACATTTGTATACTTTACTTAAAAAACAAATATCCAAACTGTTTTCAAGCACCTGCAGGCTAAATAATCAAGGGGACAATCGCTATTATGACGCAAACAATCAACGTGTGAATTGTTATTATGTCGTAATTAATTGCCAGGTCAAACAATCGCTATTATGATGCAATGAATCCACGTGTGAATCCCTCCTATTACGTAATAAACATGCTGCTTGGTTGAGGAAAACATCGTAAATATGAATCAGTTCTACTTCTGTAACATTTTTAGGTTGTTCACCACCGCCTGTTGCAATGTTTAATAGGCAAGTTACATTTAATTTAAACGCAACTATGACAAACTGACAAAACCAAACGACCCAAAAAAATTATCAGGCGACCCAACTTTGGGTCGCGCCCCACGTGTTGGGAACCACGGCAATAAACCATCATTAATATATACTTGCGTGATATTTTATTGTTGACACAAAAAACGCGGTAACAAGAAGACAGCTCGTACACTGTATAATACACCATCACCCAAACAACAACTGTCTCGTATTTATGGATTAAGCAACTGTTATGTAAGAAGCTTGCCGATTCTCGCACTACAGTCAACTTGAGGAAATCGGTAGTCCGACATTTAATAGTCGGGTCTCACATTTGGTCCGTGTGCCATTGGCCGTGCGTATTAGATAGGACAATATGTTATGAAAATCGAAAGACATTTTATACAAGTTTTCGTCTAAGGCCAGCAAGAATGCGAGCCGAATATCATAGTTGTCGATGTAAGAAACAATCTTCAATACATTTTAAAATTTAAATTTTGTCTTTTAGGTGTAAGGGCGCAAGTGATTTAGCTGTTTATTTATTTATTTACTACTAATTCTTCACACACGACGACGTAATCCGCTAAAGCGTCGAAATCAGTGTTAATGTAAATTTGTTTTGTTTCGTAGAAAATGTAGACAACGGTCTTACGAGCAAGTAAGCTATTTGGTTCCGAGCAGGTACAACATGAGTGAATGAATGAATGAATGTAACTTACTTTATCCTCGAGTAGCCGGAAAACGACAGTCGTTATCACACGAGTTTAACACCTCGTGTTTAACACCTCGTGCCAGCTTACGAGTTACCATGTATGTTACTTTGTGGGTGATAATTTTTGAGGGGATTTTTTTTTTATTTTATGTATGGCTGATAATTTAGGCAACCCATTAGTGACCACTGGGTTGGAGCAATTGCCGTTAAGTGTCTTGCCCAAGGACACATACGCCAATAATAGTAGCAGCGTCGAGCCTTGAACCCATTACCTCTGGGTTACAGGTAGGCGCGCTAACCACTATACCACGGCGCCGGACTAGTAATCTTACATTACGCGACCACTTTGGTTCCACTGGTTAAAATATTGCCCGGTTTGGTTTTAAATACGAACAGTGTCTCCGACCACCTATCAAAAGATAATTTCATACACTAACTCGCCACATCTTATTACTTGGTTATTACAGACGTGGTGATATTAAACGTGTTTTAACTCTGAAATGTTTTCGCAGATAATTTGGCAGGAAATATTGGCTTTGGTTTCCTCTATTGAGTTTGCAGTCTGTGATCGAAGGGTTGTTTTGCAAAGTCACATTAGTTAATATTCATTATTCTTATTGTTTGAATGCTGCATAGCATTTGAAACCACCATCACTCAATTTGTATTGGTATAAAAAACACATATAGTCTATATCAGTGCTCTTCAACCTTTTTTGGGTTGGTGAAGTCCTAAAGTTGTAGCGAAGAACTTATGCACCCCTGATTGCTTTATTGTAAAAGTAATGACGTCATCAAGGAGAAATGCGTGCGAGAATAAGTTCATGCTTAGTCCAAAAGCACCGCTTATCAAAATCATTAGAAACAGGTGGTTTGCGGTTAAAGAGAAGACCAGTTTCGCAAAGATAGCACCAAAAACTGAGGAAAAAACTGTAGAAAAGCGGCTAAAAAATTTTTTTTGTTTGTAATGCACCTTTGTATACCCCTTTTCACTGGTGCACCCCTGGCATATTTTGGTGCGCACCGTGCGCACCGGTTGAAGAGCACTGGTCTATAAAACTAAACAATGTTCAGGCGTTACTGAAGCAATTATGCTGATACGTTTAGCTTGAGTGGTTGATGTTGGTTGTCCTCACTAGGTGTTGCTCGGGAGTTCTTTTTCGATTTACTACGGCGTGCGTCGCGGGTCTCTTGACGAAGTAGGTGAAACGCAACCCTCGTATCTGAGTATATCTTTATTGTTGATTTGTATTTGACCATAGTATTTATTGTTGATTTGTATTTGACCATAGTATGGTGGGTGACACTGGGCCATACTTTAACAAGTGGAACTAAAGCGGTCGCGCAATGGAAGATTACACTCATGTTGTACCTGCTCGGAACCAAATAGCTTACTTGCCCGTAGGACCATTGTCTTTATTTTCAACGAAACAAAACAAATTTACATCAACACTGTTTTCGACGCTTTAGCGGATTACGTCGTCGTGTGTGAAGAATTAGTAGTAAATAAATAAATAAACAGCTAAATCACTTGCGCCCTTACACTTAAAAGACAAAATTGTTATATTTTAAAACTTATTGAAGATTGCTGCTTACATCGACAACTATGATATTCGGCTCGCATTCTTGCTGGCTTTAAAACGACAAATTGCATAAAATGTGTTGCGATTTTCATAACATATTGTCCTATTTAATACGCACGGCGAATGGCACGCGGACCAAATGCGAGACCCGACCATAAAATGTCGGACTACCGATTTCCTCAAGTTGACTGTAGTGCGAGAATCGGCAAGCTTCTTACATAACAGTTGCTCAATCCATAAATACGAGACAGTTGTTGTTTGGGTGATGGTGTATTATACAGTAATAATTTACTTTTTTACGACAGGAGATCAGAATGAATTACTTAAGCAGTTGTAATCTAAGTTACGACCTGTGTAAGAAATCAACCGACTACTGGATAAGGAAAATTGAAGCTATTCATTAGTTAGCCGATAATTTTAATAGGGACACCGATACTAAATACTAAACAGATACCAAGCGAGCAGTTGTTAAACAAAATAATTCTGTCGCAATCTTAACATCTATTTTGCTTACGTTTTTTTTTAATTTTGAAATAGCACGAACTATATAGCACTTTTGTGCGCATTCAGGAGCATCACGTGTGCTGTTTAGTTCATAATCAATCACTACTGAATTACATTAAAAATTCGTTTTGGTTGATTCTGTGGGAGACCACCAATAACACATAAGCATGAATATCTATTAGTTACTACGGTAAACGCATATAATATAAGTAGTGTGATCACGACACGCAGATACAAGGTATAATTACAATGGAAAGAAGATATGATGATTTAAATATGGCGGATAACTGTTTGGCCACGTTTTGCATTTTTCCAAAAAGTGAATTTTCTTCGTTTTTTTTCACCTTGCATGGTAGGGTGACGTTGTATGTCAAAAATATATGGAAATAATATAATATATTTGAATAGATTTCTTACATCCCGAAGTTATAGCCACCACCCATCATGCCAGGAGGTCCCTGCATACCAGCAGGAGGCATTCCTCCAGGCATCCCTGGCATCTGAGGAGCAGCATAGCCAGGTTGTGGATAGGAGGGTCCAGCGGTGATCATTAGGGTGGGGTTATCTAAAATCAAAAATAAATAGCATAAAAACCAATACGTTTTTCAACATATGTTTTGTAAAGTTAAGTTTTAAGTTTCTTCATTTCACATATATTCCCATTAATGGATAGGATAATTGATATGCACATTAATTGTTAAATCTTACACACAGGGGAAGTTGTATTTCAAGAGTTATACCATATAGTGACTTTATACACCTCAAGACTTTACAGTCATTTAAAAACATAACTTGGAGCAAAAAATTTATAAACTCGGATTCTTTACAAACGATAAACAACTATCACGCACCGTATACGATCGGCTTATTTTCTGTTTGTTCTTCTTCTTGTTTTCTCACATTTTCCGATGTTTCAAGTTTGTCAATCTGCAAATGCAAAAATTTTAATAAATTTTAATCAAAAACCTAAAATGTTTAAATTAAAACCCGTATATTAATATATACATACCCTTATTGTGTACTCTCTCATGACTTGAATAAGATATGGCATTGCATAATCACTGATTCCATGTCTCCATGCTTGTTCCAATACAACATCAGGTCGAAGCAAGTCATAACAGGAATAAAGTCCAGCAGAGAAACATTCGTATCTCTGTCTTTCAAGGAACCACTCCAACAATTCCTCTGCCAACTCTGTGTCCCGGGATTCCCCTGCATATGTCATTGCATCCTAATGGAAAAGTAAATGTCTGATTAAAAATGAATGTCTCTTGGTTAAGTAATTTTCTTAATCTGTAAGTGCGCATTGTGTGCACTTGTCAAATAATAATAATAACTTTATCTGTTTCTTTGATTACAGTAGTGAAGATTAAAATTTATAATTGTTTTAAAGTTAAACTAAAAGACAGGGTATAGTGACAAAACAACAGTTGTTAAAACATGCTTATGTTTTGGTTAAAACATATTTACATTTAGTTGGAAGAAAATAGGCAAGGTCACTACACCTAGCAGACAAACAAGCCATTTTAGTTTAATTATATCAAGTTAGTTTTCTAATAGAAACAAAAATATGCTTAACAAAATACACAAGTCCTTGTTTTGTTATACAACGTATATTTTCTAAAATAGAAAAAAAATATCAAAAAGACAGCAGCCAAGTTTCTTATTAAATTGAAGTTTTCATTTTGAGATTTCGATTTTTTAAAAGTCTACTACTGGTCCGGAAAATTTGTTTTGAAATTTTACTAGTTCGTAAGCTAATACAGTAGGTTGAAAACCATTTGTTAAAAAGGTAAAACATTACAAGCGTCCATGTAGGTGTTACCTTGTAGAGCAGATCTTTTTTGCACAACTCAACAGATTGCTTCCATCTGTTGTTTCCTTTGTATAAGTATGCTGCAATACGACGGAACTCAATCAACTCGTGTTTCTCTAAACGCTGCAAAGGAATTAAGAATAAATTTTAAAACAGAACTAAAACGATTTAAAACACTTTTGGCAAACTTATTTGCATTGGGCTGCTAAAGTTTGCTGATCCATCCGGGAAAATAAAATTCTATTCGCATTTTTGTAATTGGCTCAGTCTACAGAAACATATTTTGTAACAAAGTTTTATTTTAATTTAAAAAAATCTGTTTTATAAAATCATAATGAAATAAAGAATATTGACAATGATAAAACTTTGAAATAAGATTTATCATACTTGTGCAAGAGCAATGGTGTCAAAGTTATCATACGCATCAATGGAGTTACGAAGACCAGAGTAATCCTCTTCTTCAATAAGAAGATCATTCAATGCCTCATTTATCGCCTGTTAATGTTAAGTTTATTATTATAACAATGTTGTCTAAATTTATGTATTGTTCAACATAAGCTGATGCTGCCAGCAAAATATAAATCTATTATTACAGCTCTCCTGGCCATTTTGTTTTTTCTGTATCACATTTATCAAAATAGTAACTTAATAAAAACCTGATTTAATTTTTTTCCGAAGAGCTGCTTTATATAGGTAATCTTTTGTATAAATATAATAAAATTATATTCTGCAAATAAACTTTAAATAGAAAAACTGCTATGGCAGTTACACTGTGTGGTTTCCAAGGTATAAGCAATTTTCCCATGTATTTGGTAAGACTGTTCTACCAAAATCGACACAAAAAGTTAGGAAAAAATGCAACAAAACACGTAGCATTGCCTAAAACAATATGATGATAAATTTTCGAATTAGCAGTTCAGAAGTTGCAAAACTTTTTTTATCTTGTCTTTAAAAGGATTTTATTTAAATATGTTAACAGCACCTTGTTGTTGTGTGTCTGCACGGTACGCAGATATGGTTTGACAAGTGGCAAATGTTGAACTTTCCTGAAGAAAGCAACAGCTCTTGTGTGGTCCATACGTGGTGACAATACGTTGAGTAAGTCGTTTATAAGCATGGGTTTGTAGTCCAGATAAAACTGCAGGGATTTGTAGTAGAGCTCAATGTTGGCAACCTGAGTAAAAAAAGATGATTTGGATTATATATATAATAAATAAACTTAATAAGAATTATTAATCGCCTGGATATGTTTTCAGCTTTTTAAAAGTTATATTTTGCATACTACATTCTACAACTTTTTACTAAAACATTATTGTTTATTAAGTTAAAATTTCGAGACAAACTTGAAGCAGTTTTATCACTCAACAGAGTGCCAAGATACATTGTTTAATAAAGTTTATTACCTTGGTTATAATATCTTTATACTGTCCTTCTTTCCATGCATCGGTGGGATGAGCCATCATGGTAACAATGGCGTTATCATATTCCTCATATTTGTCATACAGGAACACCAACTCTGCCCACAAGTGTGCTTGTTCTGCAGCTCGAAGAACCTGGGTTTAATATCAACTGTTTTTACTTGGTAAGACATAATTATGAAATTAATTCGCAAGAAACTCCAGAAACATACCTGGTTTAATTGAAAAAAATATTATATATATTAATCAGAAACATAAAAGCACCAAAAAATTGCAAATATATTAAACCTCATAATTTTAAATGATAGAGATGCTTTACCTCAACAATATCTCCATGAACTCTAAACCAATGTATTTATATCAACTTATTTGTCAGCTTTTAATGAAACACGCATGTTTGGTTACTTAACTACTTTCAAACTTCAGCCAAACACTGATGTTATTACATCTTATAATTTAGACCTAAAATTATGGTGGAAATAAATAGTTTCTTGACAAATTATATTTTTCAATTTTTTGGTACTTTTTTTTTTATATTTTGACAAATTATATTTTTCAATATAACAAAACAATGGTTTTAGCATAGGAAATGACACTGACTTTATTGAAACCAATATTTCTTCTGCTATGTGGTAAAACTTCACTATAGTTGGTTTTAATATGAATACAATTTAATATCTATCAATGTCCTCATTTACCTTGGGGATGTTGACTCTTGACCAGAAAAGTTCAAGATGTTCTCTCATCTTCCCTGGTTTATACTTGGAGTAAAGGATGGCAAGCTCCGTGAACATCCCCATGTGAGCACGCTCAAGTCCAAGAGCAGCCTCCAACATCGTGATCAACTCTTCAAAGTATCCGCGGTCCTATTGAAGACAATCATTTTAATGAAATGAAAGACAAGATGGAGGTCATTAACAGAAAATTAAAAAAAAAGAAATGTTGAAAATATGAAATAGTAGTCGCAAACCTATTGTTTCAAAATTAGTAATTTATTTAGATTTGCTAAAAACAAACAAAATAAGAGTAAACTAAGTGGCACAATACTAGATATACAGTGTTATTTAAATATAAGTTGCAAAAGAATAAACGAAGTGAAGTAAAAATTAAAGGAGGTGGACAAATGGATCTGATAAAAATATCAAACATTTTATAAAATTCCTATAGTAAAAAGGTTCACAAAAACTTGGAACCATTCATATAAATACACTGCCGTTGTTGTAACAACTAACAAAATACTCCTAATACCTGGTAGTAATTAATAAGTTCTTCCAATTCATCAGCATGAACAACAATGTGAAGGCCACATATTTGTGCGAGACGAAACTCTTCACCATCAACACAAGCAAAGCAAACCTGGAATTAAATTTTAGGAAAATGTTTATGCTTGACCACTTTATATATATCATCTTTGCCTTGTGGAAAAAAATGTTGAATTTATGTAGAAGCATAGAATGATAGCTTCATAGCTAAACACCTATTTTAAAGTTATATTATTTTTACTCCCTAAGTGTTTTTACTAAGTTGTTGTCATGCAAAATATATTCTAACAAAGCTATTCTACAAAATTTAGTTTTCGTGCCGAGGTTTAGCAACAAAAAATAAATTTTCCATAAAAAATGGTTGCTTTGAATTTATATAATAAAAATATTAAAACATTTACCTCCTTCCATGTTCGTGTGGAGTTGGCTTTACGTGCGGAATCAACAGCAGTTTGATATTCACCGAGGTGGACGACCGTGGATGCGAGCCGAGCAAAGTTGGAGATGTTGTTGAAGAGAACCTTGGCTGCCTCGTACATCTTTTGATCATAACATCTGTCTCCAACCTGAAGAAAGCGATACATTAATTTTACAGACTTCAACAAAACTTTTAAGGTAATGTGTTTTCAAAAATAAATTTAAACTTAACAAAAAATCTGTAATAATTACATATATAATGGCATATGATTTTGGTTAAAACTATGAAATGCATGTTAAGTAAGAGTCGCTTACATTCAACAGCTATTCATTGAAATTGCTTAAATAGTTTTTTGTTTTATTTAAACAGAAGAAACACACGTCACCTGTTGTATGTTGGCATTGTTTGGGCCACTAATAAACTCTTCAAGATCTGCGAGTCTGTTGGTTTTAGCGAAAGCGAAAACAAGTTCCGTCTCAACATAAGATTCTCGTGCCTTCTTACGAGCCATCTGCAAGTAACGAACCAAATCCTCCCAATTCTCTGCAAATATAAAAACACAGAATAAAAATATATATATTTTCTAAATGTAAAACTAAGTTTCTCACACAACATTACCTATCTTGGATTATATGGTTTGGACAAGAAAATATTAAAATATAGTAATACTTTTAAAGTAGTCCAGTTGATAAAGGGCTTCTTTAAAAGGAGATAAAGGGCTTCTTTAAAAGGAGCCCTTTATCTCTGTCTTTAAAATTGTCTAAGCATACAAATTATCAATACATACATATTATCAAGTACTGTATAACTATGAAATACCCCATAAAAAAATGAAATTGAACAACAAGCAAATTACAAGCTGACAAAATGATATAAAAACATTTTAATATTTTACAAAAATTACCGGATTTATTTGAAGCTTCCACCACCTCCATGTAAGAGCTTGGATCATCAGCTTTGATGTAAGAATCAATCGCTTCCTTTATCATTCCGGAGTTCAACTGAGCTCGTGCCAGTTGTGACCACACGGTGGGCTCGTTGCAACGTTCCGCAAACTCATACGCACGGTCGAGGTTTTTCACATGCTCGATCAAAACCTGAAAATTAATCAATGATAAATATTTTACTTGTCTCTAAACCCTGTAACACAAGGTGTCACCAGAGTCTGTATACAGTTTGTTGGGTTACTTAGTAGTGGTGGTTCACTAAACACTTTAACGGTTATTTTAAAAGTATTACCTGTTTTATTGAATAATTGTAAATTGGTTTTATAAGAATTTTTTTTTGTAACAAAACTGGAAAAAGTTTAGAAACAAAATGTTTTATTGTAAATGCTACTTCAGGTTTTATATTTGCGTCACTGTTTAAAAAATTAAGTTACTAATCTTCATAAACATGTTTTATATGGGGTATCATGGACTTGTTTTAAAATATTTGGAAAAGTTTTCTGCTTGACAGTAATGCAGATTTTTGAAAACCATATTTTAACTACACTGTATAAACCAGAATTACTTCCATAATTAACAATATCAACTCACAGAGATTGCAGAAGTGTTGACGTCAAACTTGTTAAATATCGCGAATGCTTCCTCGAAGAGTTCGTTTTCAATGCAAATATTTGCGATATCTGGAGCATCATAATTATCAAGTTGAGTGATGTAATCCATCACACGAGAGCTGTCAGCTTTGATCGCAGTGAGAATCAAGAGGTTCTGGAGGTTCCTAAATACAAAGATGAAACAACATATTATTAAACAAAGAAGCATTATTATTGCCTGTTTTAAATTGAACAATAAATGTAACACTTCAAAAACCGCACAGGTTGTATATGCGGCATATCATATGAATATTTTATATATTTTACAATCAATGCTTTTCATAAAGGAACAGTCACAAAGTTGCATACATGGTAAGCAGGAGGTGCTTAAGTTGACATATATTGTGTGCAACAATACATTTGTTGCATAATGTCTTTTAATTGCTTTGCATCTAAAAATAAATGGTGACTGTAATGTTGATAATACAAAACTGATACCTGTGATCGGAAAACATTGAATTATCCAGCACGATCTTCTCCAACAACTCAATGAGTTCATTTGGAAGATCCGCTGCCATGAAAGCTTTCACGGCAACCGAGATTTCATCTGGGTCTTGTGCTTCACCAAGTGCTGTCTGCACCACCTGGATAATTTTAAAAATAAAGTTTCTCTAAATCTTAAGGCCAGTTTGGCAACTTTTAAAAAAACTCTTAAGATTTAAGATTTAAGATTTAATTTAAATTAGATTAAGATATAAACAGGCATTAAATAATAAAGAAGTCTCAATTTACCTGATCAATAAGTTGCCTCCTGTATTGGTTTGTATCTTCCAAAACTTTTCCCCACAACTCAACGTCCTTTCTTCTCACCAAATATCGAGCTTCAGATTTGAACAAGGAGTTTTCATTGCAAAGCTGGAATACAAACAATGGTTAGATGAAACACAATTAGAACACTGGTCACAAATATGTCTTTGCTAGCGGTATACTGTGTATTTTTTTTAATGAAAATAAACAATTCAGCCACATTGGGAATACAAAAACAACCGTCAGAAATTATTGAGTTCATTTTCCCATATTAAAACCTTCCAAGAGTTAGAACATGGATGTCTGATTGCACACCATGCATGGTGCAAACAATAGGAAAATTTAACATTTTCCCTAATTGAAAGGCATAAAACTATAAAACGAGTTAGGTTAGATTATAAATAAGTAGTAACATAACATAAGTTTGTTTTTGGAATATGCAAAGAAATCGAATTCTTACCCTGATAAGTTCATCATCACACTGGCCACGTTCGTAGCAAACGCAAGCCATATGTGGATCTCGCTTCTCGCAATATTTACCAACCACTCGACTATCATAGAATGGATTCTCACGCAAGAATCGTTCAGGGTTATTGTTTGAATCGATGTAGATCTTAGCAAGTGCATTGTGGGTAGCTGGTTCCTCGGATCCTTCATGCACACGCGACTCCAACCATGGAAGAAGAAGTTTCAGCCTGAAATTAGAATTTTTGTCGGTAACATTTGGGAATAAAAATTAAAAAATGTTTGGATGTAAGTAATAAGGAAAATTGAAAATAAATTGCAAACATCAAATTTAAATTAGGAAAACGTTAAAAATATTACACGAGTCCATTACTTTGCAACTATAAAAAAACAGATTTGAAACCTACAAAAGTAAATAATGGAAAAACAAAATGAACATCCTGCATCAAAATCCCGGCATCACCTGTTTCTCTTCTCAACTTCTTCCACAAGCTCATCTGTAGAAAATTGTCCTCTGACGACCATGATCAGGTTCTTGATGGTGTCCTCCTGACAATCAACATCCAACAATCCTCCGACAACAACTGGGAGACGAGAAGGATTCACCTGAAGATTGAGAGGAAAAGATGATCTTAAGAAAAATCTTGAACAAATTACATGTTAATGTATTACTGGGAAACAACCACTATGCAACGTTTTTTTTCCATCACATTTAGCATTAATCATATACAAAAAGTATTTAATACATTCAATTTTTAATAGAAGTCTTTTGTAAATACACATAACACATTCTATTGAATGGTAGCCTACAACAATTCTGGAATAACTTTTTGTAGATGTTTTGGGGTTTTATACAAGAATGTTGTTTAAAAAAAAGTGATTTTTTATAAATTTCAGCAAAATAACGGAAAACTACTTAATCTACATTTATACAATACAGCATATAAAGGGTTCTGTCTTTTGTTCTGAAAAATACTGTTTCAACTTTTCAAGCTTACTATAATAGGTCTACCCTTATTGCAACATTTTATTATTATTATAACAACAAAGACTTTTTTTTCAAAATTCTTAAACTAGATCTAACCTTCTGCACATAGATCTCAATATACTTTGGTATATTGTTGCGATACAAATAGAGGACGAGATCGTGAACGAAGTCAAATCGATCGCACACGATGATCAATGGAAGTTGATCCGTCAACTTGGCTTCTTTTAAGAAGTTTTTCACCTGGAGAAAATGAATTAAAAATTTTAAATAATTGTTATTTTGTCATCTTAATACAACACAGTCATTATTCAAGGATAGAATAAAATATGACAAGGTAAACAGATATAGACACTAAAGACAGGTAGTAAATATGGCAGATTGAATAAATTCACTTGGTTACCCTATTTTTTAGAACAATAATATGCAAGGCAAGCACTCAAAACTGATTTATTTTTGCACATAAAAGCACTGTGCATTTAAACTAGAATATTGCCACACTATCACACACACCTTATCCGCATCATAGCAGTTGCTTTCACGACAAATCCTCTCGACTTCCTTGATCTGACCTGTCTTACAAGCTGCTTGTATGTATTTGAAGTGAACATCAGGATCTTGACTGAAGTTCACAATCGATCCAAGGAAGTAAAATAAACCTAGGAAAAAATAGCAGCATATTAACAAAAATGCAGAGTTCTAATGAAAAACCATCGCCATGTACAATTAACTTTGTTAACAGTAATAAAATGTTAACACATAACAATGCTTTTGAAAATTCTGAATATTTTAATATAAAACCTAACAACTGCATATCAAAAACTTTTTGGGGAAAACTGGACATTAGCATATATATTATAACATTAAGTTGTTTTTAAACTTTTTAACCACAAAACAGAACAGACTTAAACAAAAAAACTAATAGATGACCATATAAAATAGTTTAGCTTATCATTTCATTATGTCTTCATAACTCACCTTCGAAGCTTTTAAAGGATTCAAAAACCTCAATTAGCTTTTCAGTTGTAAGTTGCTCATGGTATTTTGTTGCCACTTGAACACAAATCTGTAGATTCTGTCGAATGTTAGCTGTCAACATCGCCTGTGAAGAAAGATATAACATTGTTAAATAGACCCAGATGTAAGTGTATGCCTAGACTTTCTGTGTGGTGACCCTTTAGGTTTATCAAATATAAGTACCATCATAATTTTGTTGCTGCATATGCTGTTACATGCAAATTAAAGATGCAACATTCGGCTTAATTATCCTTAAACATAAGTTTGTGTATTTTGTCTGTATTCATATTCAAACTGTAAAATTAGAATCTTTCAGCTTTGGGTTGTGGAGTTTTTACTTTAAATGTTGGGCTTAAATTGTCAGATTTAAAAGGTCATTATTTTGACATTGAGTGTGGAAACCAATGCTGCTTCTCTTGTGTAATTAATTATTCTTATCTATTAACTTTTCATATTGTTAATATTTAACTAAACATTTCAAATTTTAAAATAAGCAAAAACAACCTTCAAGCATTCCAAGGAATCTTCAACTGACAAGCTGCCGAAGTAGTTGACCAACCATTCAGGGTTAAGCAGATGTGTGTGGATGATGGCACGTTTAATATCATAGAGGTCCACAAAATGTTCAAGTGCTCGTTGCAACAGACCGGCTTTCTCACATAGTTGCGCAACATGGGCACGATCGTAATGGGTGAACATCTGGTTGCCAAGAATGGCATCCGCAACCTGTATGTGTAGTGTAAGAAAACTAGTTTAACAATTTTCGTGACAGATCGTTTAATAAAATATTGTTCCAGACATATAACATGTTAAATAATTTTATAAAATTGACAAAATTTTGACAGGGAAACTTAAAAAGTATGGTCTTCAATTTTTTTATATAAGTTTCTAAATCAATCTCTCCATTTTTTTATAGAATCCTTTTATCTAAAACATATCCAGAGTTTTCGACTGTCGAACCTGTGGGGCGTGCATGAGGTTCATCTCAAGCAGGCGTGTCTGCAGAGCTCCTTCTGCTGGTCTATTATTTTTCAATGCATCAAGGAGGAACGCAGTGCATTGTTGGATGAGGTTTTGTTCCATGAAAACATCCACAATCTGTGAATATATTTCATCATCAACATTATTTTATTCTTGTGTACCAAAAAATAGATCAATATGAAAGTATGATGATCACTTGAATATTTTCCCATGAAAGGATAACTTAAGTAATAACATGTGGTGTGTTATGAAACATATGCAGTAACTTTGTTAGTAATTGTTTCATTTGTGTTTTTTGGCACAACATTTAATTGGGATGAGCTATTTCTGAACGTTCAATTGCAAAATTTACCCTTTATGTCTTGTCCAATGCTGAACAGGCCAACAATAGCACCAACACATATAATTTATAATAAAAATAATTTTTTTTTTAAACCTAAAACAAACCTGAGCAACATCCGCGAGTGGTTCATCATCTTGTACCAACATCATCGCAAACTGTTTTCCCGTCTCCGGATTAACCCGCATCACATTACGGAGGAGGAAGACATAATCGGGAGTGTAACCGACCTTCTTTGCATACATCACAATCTTCTGGAATTGCCCCGTCTCCGCAAAACACATGATCACCTGTGGAAAGTAAACTGGTGTTAAACAGGACATAAAATGCTTCTTACGATAATAAAAGGTGTTCCAAATTACTTTTTGGGGTTAGTAATAAATATTTAAGCACTATTGGAGTTAACTCTTGGAAGTCTGAATTAAATTTGTATCTAATTTTGAATTAGTCAATACCAAGCTTTTCAAAAATTAATTACTCAATAAGTCGCTATTTGTGTTTGTAATCCAGTAATCTGAACTATTTACCTTATTAGGAATAGTTGCCCTGAGGTAGATAGACAGGGCAAGAGTTGAATCAACAGGTTTCACGAGATCTCCAAGCTCTTCAGAACATTCAAGTTTCTCATCCTTCAACCATTTCTCCATCAGATGTTTCCTTCCTTGTTGAAGCACCGGTCTACATAACTCCAGTGACTCAAATTTGTTCAGTTTGCCCTGTTTTTTAAACAAAATGTCATTTGTTTTTAAAGTAGAAAACGATTTAATAATTTATGTTTTAAGCAATTGAGATTTACCAAACCTATAAAGCCAGAATTATCATAGCTTTTAACAAATTTATTTTGCAAACTAACAATTTATATTTTTTTACAAGTTGACCAGAAGATTGGATGTTTGAATTGTAATACCAGAAGTAGCAGTAATGATAGGTAGGTTAAATATTTAAAAAGTGATAACGGTTTTATGCATTTGGTGCTTTGAACAATAAATCAGTAAACAAGTTAGTAAGTATGGCTAGTTTACCTGGTCCAATAGAATGCCAAAGTATTGCAACAATGGTGGAGAGTTTTGGCCTGGTTGGGCAGGCACGGAGAGAAACTTCTGGATGGTTTGGGAAGTCCTCAGGATACCCTGGATGAAGAAATGGTCATTTAAATATTGTACGAGTTTTAAAGAATACTTTTTTCCTTATATTGGTCACTTTGAAATGCTATGGCCATAAAGCAGAGGAAATAGGGACAATCCTTCAACTTAAACTTAAATATTTTGCTAGTAAAGAGATTTCTAAAATGTGATGTAAAGAGTAAAGACCTTCCAGGTGGGCCACATAATTTGTATATGATTTGTAAACCCTAATGCATGTATTGGTAAATTAATGTTGGCATATCATGAAATGGTATGCTAACATACAAGTCAAAAAGAGTGGCACAGAACTCTCAACAAATATAGTGAATAATTAACTGAGCTAATAAAAACACAATAGCCTACTCGAGCAACGAATGTGTCAGGTGTATGCAGGATAAACTACAAAGTTCATAACAAGTTATGATGTAATGCTGAGGCCAGCAACAAGTAATGTTAGGTACATGCAAACTTTCGTTTCAAACTGCCTCAACTACAAACGTTAAAGTCTTATTGAATAAAAATTAGTCTGTGTTGTATTACCGCATGTCTTAGTGCTTATGTAACACATTTCCATAAGTACGTACAACAATAGGTAGTTTTTAAAACTTATTAAAGTTTTTTCACTCCTGCCAAATTTAAATATAACCATCCCATTAACCCAACCCATATTTCTGTGTCCTATTTTTGTTCAACTGTGTGTGTTTGTTTTGTACATGCAACATTCGAAATGCAAAATTGAACAGCCTTGTGTATCAACCACAAGTCAGACGTTAAACTTACTTTTGGAGCATTTGCAGCAACTTTGGCCGCCTCAGTGTAGTTGCCTTGGGCAAATAATGTGTTGAATTTTCTAGAGAAGAGTTCATCTGCACCACCAAGATTGTTACGAACAGCAAAACGAAGAGCTAAGTCAGGGTTTTGTAAAGTGTTGGTTATGTACGGCACCACATTTTCCTCATCTACAGAAACTGATAGAACCTGCATGGAGACAACAGGTGTGACACCAATATAAAATGCACATATATAGAAACATTAGGGATGTGCCAAAAAAAGCTCTCGTTTGCCGAACCCCCTTGCTTTATAGTCAAGCTTGGTCAGAGTACCGGGCACTAATAACAACAAGGAGCAAATTGCACAAGAATAATGACATAAAAGGGTGGTCAACCGGAAAGGGTTTGTAATCACTGCAGACACTGCTCTATATCATTTCTGTATATATTTTAGTTGTTTTTTCCGTATGTGGGCCAAGATTGCTACAAGCCCACACTACTGCGTGCAATAAAAGTGAAGCTCAGAATTTTGAGTATTAACATAACACAATTTACGAATTGACAATTCTAACTGTGCAGCATAACCTATTGTGGGTTAAAGATGAATTAAAAGGTTTTGTGCAGTTACTTGTTTTGCTGCTTATTGATATTTTTAGGTCCATATCAAAAAATGTTTACACCTATAAGTAAAGAGATAAAAATGTCAATCACCTGTCCCTTTCTGTTGACTCCAATAAGTCCTCCAGTAGCTTCATGAGGAGCAGTGACGAAGATGGTATCGGCACTGATTCGGTTCATAAAGATGCATACAGCAGTTTCAAGATCATACATATGAATGTATCCGTATTTAGTCACCACAAACACCACATTCTGGTTTGGAGAAACCTTATAAAATAAAAAGTAACAATCAGCTTTATTGCATGAATTACAGATTGTAACAGAGAAATTAAAGTATTGCGCAATGCCAAGTTGGTTAATAATTGTCAATGCTTCACATAACAACTAGAATAACAGTGAAGACCAATACTGTGTGTTATTTAAATGTAAAACATAGTGATATAAATGAAGTCACAAGCAATATTGCGACACTCATAAGATATTTCACAATAATACAAGTTTTTCAGACGTTCAGCAAGACAGTTCAACTTCTGCGTTATGAAACATCTAAAATAAATTATGTTTACGTGTATCGGTATCCCCACTACAGCACAATTGCAAAACACTACGGTCTAAGGACTATGCCAATGTTACACAAACAAATTAGAGTTATGTATTTTTACAATGCATTTTATATTTCAAATGCCTGTTCAAGTAAATAGAAATCAATACGATTTCCTTTAAACCTTCATCCCCAAGGAACACAAACACAACTACAATGAATGTTGAACTAATCAAACGTTTTTCCTAATTACTTCAAGGACGACTAAACCCGATTGGGCGTTTGGAACTAGTTCCCAGTGGAAACATTAGCATTACATCATTATACCAAATTAATTCAACATATAAGGTTAAGGTTACAACAACACTAACAAAATATATGTATTACTATTAGCCTATACATGTAATTGTTTGTTTTTTTCATTAACACATTATACCAATCATACATTAGCTTATTAAACTGTTTCTGCTGCTAAAAAAGTGAATACTAATTAAAGTATGTGGCACTCTTACCATGGTGCGTATTGTTTCAACTAATTTGAGTAAAGCATGATGGGCAATCAATCTAACACACTGTGCTGTACAGTGGTACCAGCAAACAGGAAATACGCTTATGTGGCTGGAAAGAAATTACTAGAACTGTATGTTAATGTATGTACCAGCATTATTGGATCAACTTTTGTATTTGCTACTTACTGGAGACCAAAAATCTCATTTATATCGGAAATATAAGAAACCACAGAAATATAACAAAATCACCAAAAGTTGTTTTCACAATATAGGCTATTTAAAATAAATTACAAAATCTTTAAACAAATCCACAAAATCAATATATATTTATTATAAAATTTTGTTTCTTACCTGCATTGCAACAGGGAAATCATTAGCGGCCTCCGGTGGAAAGAAAACGTCGACAGCTTTCTTGGTGAATGGTTGGTTGCCTGCAGCTGGGGATCCAACCTCGATGATATGAAGTTTGCCTCCTTGTGGTCCTCTTACAGCAAAACAGAAGAGGGTCGATTCTTCCTGTAACATGAATGATAGTGGTGTGGTTTATTGGTGTGTGTCAGCCATCATTTCAAAACCAAGAAAATAAACAAGCTAAGGGTTTAAGGTCAGTGAATAGGGTTGGGTTTAGATGGTGTAAACCAGAGGTTAGGGTTTAGAAATGTCAAATCAAGTTCATAAATAAATCTCCTACAAATATGTTACTGTATTGTGTGACATGTTTTATGTGAAGAAGTTTAAAATAAATAATTAAAAAGAATCTATTGGGACAAGATTACAAACATCCCATTTATCAGGTGATTTAAGCGATTTAAGAAATGTGTTACCTTATTTCCTTCAAGTTTAATTTGAGCAAAAGATGCAGCATGTCCTTCAATTGGCTGACTGACTCTGCGTTCAACCGAGTAGAGTTGCATTGCACCCACCACTCGATTGGCTTGTGCGGAAATCCCAATCAGTAGCAACCACTTTTGTTTAGCGTCCGTCCTAAAAATAATACATATAATAAACATATAAATCTAAGAATCTGAGTATATAAATAAATACACTTAGACTGCAGTCTAACCAAACTCAGATTTTCTAGGTTCGTTAATAACACATTTTTTATTGTTTTAACTGAAACTTTAATACTTTATTTTAAAAGATTGAAATAATATTTATTCACCTGTAGTTAATGATCTGGCATTTGGCAAGACTTGGATGTTTGTCAAACATTTTTACCGGTTGTTGGGAATCTCCTGGAAAGTAAAAGTGATTTGAGATTTTTTGTTATATTATTCGCAAGAAATAGCAACCTTTTTTGTTAAGAAAATATAAAACAGTTTTAATGAATAATATGTTGACAGTATGTTTATTGTTTCCTTGAATAAAGTTAATTTGGTATATATATATATTATACATAAAGTGAAGAGCACACCCTGCTCAATCAAATCGTTTTTTGCTGGTCTGAATCTAAACCCATTTTTCGTGCAATCTACCTCACTTAAACGGACTACATATTGACAAAAAAGAGTTTCTTTAATGTGCTTTTTTATCAATCAGACGCAGACATTTGCACTATTTATTGAGCAAAAGAGAACATTTTTTATTCTTTATCAGTGTCTACTGTCTAAAAAGAAATGTCTTCAGGGTGCTGCGTGGAGTGCGTGCATATTCGGACAAGTTTGGCTTGGTCCAAATGTGGTCCGATTAAGTGGGGTTGACTGTATATTTTTATAAAAAATAATTTGTGTCCTTAAGTTTTAATATTTAGTTTAGATTACCTTTATCATGAAACAAATCTAAGGAAACTTATTGGGCCTATATAAAATAAAAGATAATATTTAAGATTAAAATATTGTACCAATACATAAAACTGCACACAGATGTTGATATGATTACCTTCCATGCTCCAGTGATATACAGAGGTTTCAGTGACCAAACCAACCATGTTGGTTGATATCCACTTCCAAAACACCACATCTTCTGTCATGGTGTGAGCTTTAAGTTTTGATTTCATTTCCATGTTAAAAATCTGAAGTGTGCGACCCGCTATAAAATTCAAATGTTAAATGGGTGGATGACATTGTACAGTACATGCTTTTTCTGTATATGGTCAGTTGATAGTCAGTTCATTTTCAGTTAAAATATAAATGTAGATGAGTACATGCTTTTTCTGTATATGGTCAGTTGATAGTCAGTTCATTTTCAGTTAAAATATAAATGTAGATTGATATTCAAATCAATGATATTGACCTATCTCTGTTATTTATTGATTTTAAGCAAGTTCGCACATATTTTCTTTTGAATTTCAGCTGACCAGATTTTTAGGATATTTCAGTAGGGCAAATAATTTTTTTTTAAATATATATTTATTATATATATATATATTTACTGCTAGAATATAAAATTGGACCTATAAACAAACACAACACATACCCTTCAAGGCAATTACTTTGCTTGCAGGGTTCATGATTGCTGACTCAGCAGAAATAGGTCGTCGAATCGGATTTGCTGAGTCAGCAAGATCAATAATGACAACCTGAGCCTGATCAGCCACTTTTTCTCGCACACAAATAAATTTATCTGATTCCATTGTAAGAGTGGAGAACCCGATATTTGCTGCGTTGATGCCAACATTTTGAAGCTGAAAATTTAAAAAATCTAAATTATATGTCTACTTTAACAAAAGTTTTTTAGCATAAATATAATAGGCTATATATTGTACATAACCTTCCATTTTCTCATAACATTTTTAGCTGTGCAAAGTTAAATAAGAAGACAAAAAAGCATGTATTAAGTTAATTTCCCTATAAAGCCCTAATAAATATACACAAAAGAAAAATATACCATTCCTTGTTGCAAAAATTTAACATTCAATCTGGAGAGTTATTGATGTAACAAGCTGTTACCTGAAGATGTTCTTGAAATTTAATAGGGAGATTTTGAGCCATGATTGATGTTTAGATCAAAATCGATGGAACTTTATATGTTTACTCGCACACACACTGAGTGACAGAAGTCAGAACAGTGACACAACTTATTAATGTATCTATGCAAGGGCTGGTTTAGCTCTTACGCCTATAAATAAGAAGAGCAATAGGTAAAACAAGGTTATCATAACATGTAGTTGGTGACTTAAATCGAAGACAAACTCTTATATTAACTTTGAAGTGTAAGGCAGGTATTTCTCAAATGATAGAAACAAATCGACATGTTAAGGTAGCGCATTAGCAAGCAAGCTAAATCTACTGTTTCAAAATCGTATGTAATTTGCACATACAGAACAAATTGTATATATATACAGTTTATTAAAAAATCATGCTAGCAGTTTGTCGCAATCCAAAATCATTGTCTCCTTATACTGCTGGCTAGATAGAGTTCGATTTTCAAATATCATCATTAACAATTAAATTATTTACAGACAGATTATTCATGGCATTACAATTTGCACAGTATGAATGAATAAATGAAATTTATTTTGTCTCTTTGGTCACGATAAGAAGAACAAGAGAGTTGATAAAAAGCGAAAAGACGGGTAGTAACGGTAAAACAACAGTTGTTAAAACACGCTTGTTGATAAAAAAAAGAAATAATGTTTTGGATAAAAGGCGTGACCGTTACACCCTACAGACGATACAATTTCAAAATTAAATAAATAACATTTAATTAAACATATTAAAGTTCTAATTGGAAGAAAAGTGTGTGTATCATAAACAATTTAACCAAAAAAATGAAACTAAAACCGGGAGAAACCTACTATAACTAACAATAACATTAATTTATGGTGAAGTTGACAATCCTGGGGTTTATAAAACTAAACCTTGGTACAGACATACTAGATACCATCATGTGTTACACAGTGTAAACATCTAAAACATGCGAGTTTTACCATGAAAACTAAAATATAGCCTAGGCCATTAATATTATCAACCGGTAATCTTTAAATAAATACCCTGAACTAACGAATATTCTCACGTTTAAGGTGAGAAAACTAAGGAAGTTAAGTTCCTCAAATTATCGCCAATCCCAAGAACCTCGCCGGTAAAATACGTAGCTTGCTGACGTCACAATGGCCGTAGAAAGCAAGACCCGAAGCCGCCCTGTCATGTGATTTAAATGCTAGGTCAAGCGTGAAATATTGTGGTAACCTGTTATGGTGCTAAGGAAAGGGAGTACATGGAATAAGATTGATATTGTATATGTATTTTAACATTAATATATGTATTAACAATGCTTAATTGATTTGTTTGGCCGTGGGAAGCGGGATAAAAAAAGTTGCACAATAAGCATTGTTAAATGTGTCCTAAATGTTCGTTATATGCCTTTCGAATACCCATATTTTTTTACGTATGACTCGGTAACGTATATAGGCCTAATTTTTTTTTTATGTTAAACTTGAATAAGAAGACGAATTAAAGAAGAAATAAAGATTCGCAACGCAAGGAATATGCATATATCTATAACATACAAGAGATCAAAAATCTAATGCGTGCGCACGTTAATTAAACTAATTAGCATATAATTAATTAACCCTTTTACTACAACGGTCGACTAAGCTGGATCAAAAACTTTTAATGCGTCCCCACTTAAATGACAATAGTTTGATTCAGGCGTGAATCGAAGGATTCGTCATCTCACCAACACGTGCCCTCCCAAACTCCCAGACAACCGCTGTCTCGACAGTGCTGACTACTAGATTATTGGCCTAACGGTTATAGCGCGCGCTTTACTAACGTCATGTCCCGGGTTCGATCCTCGGCTGCCGTAACAATTATTTTGGATTTGTTTTCTTTTAATAAGAAGTATGTGAGACTGATACTATATATATACTTTTTATTTATTATTGCATACTAACGTAAACAAAGCCAAAAGTTACCGATTACTGCGTTACCAGCGACTTCCCGATGCATGGGAGTTTACTCGCAAGCGTTACAATCATTAATTACTCATTAATTGGGCGATTTTATACACTATGGTTTATAAGGCTATAGGCTTAGTTAAAAGTATTGTATCGAATACAGCCGCGATTAATCAATGTAAAATTACATTTTAAATACGAATTAGCGCTTAAACAAACAGAAATGTAATCGTTAATTACTCGCTAATTAGGCGATCATATGCAATATGGTTTATAAAACTATGCTTAGTAAAAAAATACTTTATGGGGTACAATCATTTAACTAAAGTTTAAGGTGCATTTGCATCTCTTTAAATGAATTTGGCGCATTTGATCAAACAGTAAAGTAATCGTTAATTAATCGCTAATTATGCGGTTTCGATTCTGAAAATTTAGTCTAAAAATTATAAATATGGTCATGGTCATCATTCAAGCAACAACTCGCAACTAACCCGACATTAAACTTGCTGCCCACTATTCTCTCCCTTTTTTTTATTCTAAGTTCTTTTAAACTGTGATGTGTATTAGTGTAATGCACTCGTTCTAAATCTTACATAAGTGCGCACTCGAAACTGTTTACTGTTAACTTTTGTGGAATTTATTTTCGGGGGTTTTATTTTTCCATCATGCTCCAATCTTTGGATCAATTTCCTTTAAGGCTGACTCCCCCCATTGTACGGGTTGTGTCCTTACGCACACTTTTCTTCCAATTAGAACCTTAATATGTTTAATTAAATGTTCTTAACAAAGTTTTTACATTGTATCGTCTGTAGCAAAGAGATTAAAACCAATCTATCTGGTTTTAATCTCTTTGGTCTGTAGGGTGTAACGGTCACGCCTTTTATTCAAAACAATATTTCTTTCTTTTTTATCAATAAGCGTGTTTTAACAACTGTTGTTTTACCGTTACTACCCGTCTTTTCGCTTTTGTCAACTCTCTTGTTCTTCGTTATCGTGACCGAAGAGACGAAATAAATTTCATTCATTCATTCATTCAAATATATATTATGTTTTTATTGCAATCAAGAGATTAAACAATAAATGCTAGAATTAAAAATTGAGGTAAGTGCGGAAAAAAGTCGTCTAAAAACAACAACAAGAACAACTGCTCGACGAAAAAGGATCTTTATGTCCACTGACGTGCTCAAAAGGATCTATGTGACCACTATTGTGCTCAATAACTATGACGTAACCATCGTACTTTGTTTTTAAAGAGCCTAAACACACCCCCACGTCACTTTTATTTTTTATGGTAAATTCATAAAGCGACCGTTTTATTGATTCAAAAAATACTTTGCTTATTAAAATTGGTCCAGTATAGGCGGAGATATTCGTCCTCAAACAGTGATCTCTAGCGCTATCTTTTTTTTACTACGAGCTCCGTGATTGTGACGTAGGAACGTACTAGTCACGTGACTGATTTATTCGTAAAAGCGAAACCTGCGTTTTTTTGTGCTTTTTTGCGTTTTTTTTTGTTCTCTCGTTTTTCGCTGAAAACACTGCCTCTCGCCTTTCTGAATGAGAGCGGCCACGCTTCAACAATTTTGTGACGTATTTGTCACGTGTGAATGAATGAATGAATGAATGAATGAATGAATGTAACTTACTTTACCCTCGCGTGGCCGGAAAACGACAGTCGTTATCACACGGGTTTAACACCTCGTGCCAGCTTACGAGTTACCATGTATGTTACTTTGCGGGTAATTATTTTTTTTTGGATTTTTTCTCTTTTTTATGTATTTCTGATAATTTAGACAACCCATTAGTAACCACTGGGTTGGAGCAATTGCCGTTAAGTGTCTTGCCCAAGGACACATACGCCCACAATGGTAGCAGCATCGAGCCTTGAACCCATTACCTCTGGGTTACAAGCAAGCGCGCTAACCACTATACCACGGCGCCGGACGTGTGTAGTACACTTCTCAATTTTTTTCGCCACGCAACTTTCAAATCAGTTTTTTGAATTTCACGGTGTTTGAGCTGGAATATCTTTGGTTATACAGAACCGATTAAAACAAGTAAGGTGTCGTTGGAATTAGAAAAACACACTCTATCTATTTAAGCGAAGTACATTTGGGGTGTGTTTAGGCCCTTTAAATAAATAATGCGTTCTTGGTTATGGCATAATAATCTTACGTTTGTTCAATTCATGACATGTCGCCTGCAAAAGTGCAAAATATTGCGACGCAGCATTTTTTCGGATTTTCAAAGTTAATTTTCAATATGAACGACCGATGTTTTATAAAAAAAAATATATATATACAGCTGGTACCGTACCAGTGAGATATAATAAACATTTTGAGACTTCAATGTTCACTTTGCTAAGTGCTAAAAGTAGAACCCTTCTCTAGTAAAATGATGTGTAGAAAGATCGAAAATGGTAGACTGTGACGTCACAAGGGCTAAACAATGTGAAAACAAGAATCATTATTTTAATCGACTGCCTAACTTAGTCTTCATAATAACTTTGGATCAAGCTAGATAACACGCTAAATTTGCAAATCAACACCAAAAGGGAAAGAGTAATGAGTTAATAGGCAGAAATTGAGTGGGAAATTCTGCATTGTAAAGAAAGGGGGATTTTGGGTGCTAGTGAAGGGTCTCCCCCCCACCTTATTTGCTAACCATTAACCCCTAACCATTAACCCCTAACCATTAACCCCTAACCATTAACCACTAACCGCTATAACTACTAACCCCTATAACCATTAACCACTAACCCCCTAACCATCAACATCTAACCCCCTAACCTAGGGGTTACCCAGGGCCGGGTTAGTGGTTAGCAAATACGGTGGGGGGAGATTCTTCACTAGCACCAGAAAGTGTTAGAGGTTGGTGGTTAGGGGGTTCTACTTCTCCAGACTGCAGAGTATGGCAGGTGCACGCGCGATTTTTTTACAGACTTTCGGTTATGCACGCCACAATTTCTCCTACGCACGCCAATTAATTAAACAAAGAAAAAAATACGTATTAAATTAAGTAAGATTTCCTAACGTGGCTTGAAAATGTACATGCTTTGCACGCAGATTTTTAATGATAGCACGCGCGAACGCGAAAAATAACCGTCTTGCACGCGCGAGATCTCGTCAGGAACTGCCATACTTTGCAGACTGGCTACTTCTGGGGTTTGTGGTTTTTATAGGGCACGATCGGATAGGGGTTGGTAGTTAGGGGTTAGTGGTCATAGGGGTTAGTGGTTGGCAAATAAGGTGATGGGGGGAACATCTTTGGTAATCCTTTAGCTGGTGGCCACCTAAAATTTTGGTTTTAAAATGTTTCTTAGGTCTCGTCTCACTGATACCCACTGTATAATTTTTTTTTGAAAAAACTCGGGCGTCCGTGTCGAAAATGAACTTTAAAAATGCGCGAAATCGTGCTGCGTCACCGTATTTTCCATACCAGCCGTTATGAATTAAACCAAAACTGAATTATTACGTCATAAAATGCGTATTGTTACGTTTGATTCCTACGTTAAAACAGTGGGAAAAAACAAGGTTATAACGCCCCGTCACGTATGTTATATACCACTATTGTGACGCAACAGACCGCGATTGTGACGTAATAAATCGTTAACCTTACGCAAATCAGAGAGTTTTTTTAAAAAAAATTAAACAGCAGGTATCAGTGAGGGCTAAAAAACATTTTGAAACCTAAATTTCAGGTGGCCACCAGCTAAAGGATTTCCCATCTTTACTAGCACCGGAATTTTTTATATTTTTCTTTAGCTTAAATTTGTTTCTCTTTATATTTTCTAGAAAATAACAATGTGTTTATGATAAATAAACAAATTCAATTGTCCCCAAACTTTTATTCATAGCAGAGTTTCCCTTTTATATTTAAGGTATTTTGGTGGTCAATGGCAGGTCCCTAATAAAACTACAGGCTGCAAACGGTTGCATGCGGTTTAGCGGTTGCAGTTATTTTGGTTACTTTCTCCAGAAACGCTACGCGGCCAGGTCCAATACATGTCAAATGACCATACGAGTTTAACAAACCAACTTTTGGTCCGATACCTCAAATGGTTTTTTAAGTTATCGAAATAACCAAAATATCTGCAATCGCGTAATGGTTTTTTGACCATAACTCAAAAACCATTTAAGGTATCAGACTAAAATTTGGTTTGTTAAGCTCGTATGGTCATTTGACATCTATTGGACGTGGCCGCGTAGCGTTTCTGGTCGAAATAACCAAAATATTTGCAACCCCTAGTTTTATTAGGTACCCGCCATTTCGCCAATGGCTGTATGATACTGTCATACATCACTTTCTATAACTAAAATTATTATTTTTATTATAAACTTTCTAATAATTAAATAATTTTTAAGGTGACTTACTGTAGTAAAGTTTATTTTAACTTTTGTAAAACATAATGGGAGAAAGTGCACTTCCAAACTCAGAGGAGCAGGAGCGGCTCCTGGATGAAGCGCTTCAAGTAGTTAAAAGGGAAAGTTTCCACATGAAACGAGAACTTGACAAAAACAAGCTGATGGATGGCTTAAAACATGCCTCAGATTTGTTAAAGGAACTTCGAACTTCTGCTCTAACTCCAAAGAATTATTATGAGCTGTATATGGCAGTGTGTGATGAACTTCGGCACTTGCAAATCTACTTGACGGATGAGTTTCAGAAAGGTAGGCTGGTTTCTGACTTGTACGAACTGGTGCAGTATGCTGGGAACATAATTCCACGTCTGTATTTACTGGTGACTGTAGGTGTTGTGTATATTAAGGTGAAGCCTGGTTCTTGTGAAGCAATACTTAAAGATCTTGTTGAGATGTGCAGAGGTGTGCAGCACCCGTTACGTGGCTTGTTCTTGAGGAACTACCTACTACAGTGTACAAAGAATGTTTTACCAGACACATGTGATGGGGAACAAAAAGGAGACAATGGTGATAAAGGAGCCACCATTCAAAATTCCATTGACTTTATTTTGCTTAACTTTGCCGAGATGAACAAGCTATGGGTGAGAATGCAACATCTTGGACACAGCAGGGAAAAGGAGAGACGGGAGCGAGAGAGACAGGAACTTAGGATTCTTGTTGGAACTAACCTGGTTCGACTAAGTCAACTTGAAGCAGTTGATGTAAATAGTTACAGAAAGATTGTGTTGAATGGGATCCTGGAACAAGCTGTAAGTTGCAGGGACCCGATAGCACAGGAGTATTTGATGGAGTGCATCATACAAGTCTTCCCTGATGAATTTCATCTGCAGACACTACGGAGTTTCTTGAGAGCGTGTGCGGACCTACACCCACAAGTTAACATCAGGAACACTATCATTGCTCTTATTGATCGTTTATCACATTTTGCAACCAAAGATGATGGAACAGGTATTCCAAACGATGTTATGCTATTTGACATCTTCTCTGAACAGATTGCCAACATCATTGAGGTCCGTCCACAGATGAAATTAGAAGATGTTGTGTCAATGCAGACTGCACTTGTTAACCTTGCATTCAACTGCTACCCTGAGAGGACAGATTATGTGGACAGGGTTTTAGAAGCCACTGTACAGGTTTTTGAAACTAGAAACGTTGAGTTGGTGATGAATGGCAGCCATTTGTGTAAGGAAATGTGTGAACTTCTGCAAGTACCGATCACAATCTACAATAACATTTTAACCATTCTGCAGCTACAGTACTTTGCACCACTTTATGAGCATTTGGATTATCAGTCAAGGAAGAAAATTGCTGTAAACATGGTAAGCAATGCCTTGGATCACAACACTGTTGTGTCTTCACCAGAAGAAACTGATTTATTCTTAATGCTGGTTTCTCCACTTATCCAAGATCAGGCAGATCAGCCAGCAGATATTGATGAAGAAGATTTTATTGAAGAACAAGGATTGGTGGGTCGATTTGCCCACATGTTGTACTCTGATGATCCAGATCAACATTTTCAAATTCTTAGGAAAGCACAATCTCACTTTGCTAAAGGAGGAAACAAACGAATGCGTTTCACTTTTCCCGCTGTAGTATGTGCTTCTTATTCACTTACCTTAAGATTTAAAGAACAGAAGGAAGAGGATGCTGCATGGCAGAAAAAGTGTCAGAAAATCTTTGAAACATGTCGTTCCGTGATTAACACTTTGTGTCAGGCCGAGTACAGTGAACTCCCCATTCGCCTCTTTCTTCAGGGTGCGCTTGCTGCATCTGAGCTGGAATTTGAAAATCATGAAGCAGTTGCATACGAGTTTATCTCACAAGCGTTCTCAATATATGAAGAGGAAATTGCAGATAGCAGGGCTCAACTGGCTGCGGTTATGCTGTTAGTCAGCACTATTGAAAAGTGTAAATGCTTCTCTGAGGAAAGCCATGCTCCACTAAGAACTCAGTGTGCTCATGCTGCATCTCGTTTGCTGAAGAAGCCAGATCAGTCAAGAGCTGTTGCCCATGTTGCCCATCTATTCTGGTCGGGTTGCACACAAGAAACCGATAAAAAGGAGATGCGGGAATCGCGTCGTGTTGTTGAGTGTTTGAAGAAGGCCATCCGCACAGCCAACCAATGCATGGAGCCTGCTGTACAGCTTCAACTGTTCGTGGAGATTCTGAACAAGTATATTTACTTCTATGAACGTGGATGCACTGGAATCACTGTGGACCTGCTGAACCAACTTATTGCTAAAATTAGAGAGGAACTTGGAGGACTGGAAAGTTCTGACTGTGAAGTCATTCAGATTCACTTTGACAATACATTGAGACACATTCAGCAACTTGTAGAAAATTCAAAGGAAAAAGATCTAACCAATGATGGTGAAAAACTTTTTGAAGGAATTTTGCTGTAAACTTATTTTCGTTTAACTAACATGTATAAAAAAATATTTATCATTTCTTATCTTTTTTAATTAAGTGTTCTGCTGTTTGTGTTTCGTTGTATCTGTCAAGAAATTTTGTAAGTTATACTGTTACTTTAATCGTTTAATGTTCTAATATGTTGACAAAAGGAATTCTTTACTTGAAATGTCCCAACATACACCCATCCATATTTCAAGTGTATTCTATCATATTATGTTAGCTCTTGGAAACTTGTCTGGTATCCCTACTAAATTGCATTGCCAACTTAAACTTACAAAAAGTCTCTCCCAATGTTGTATAGATGTTTGAAATCAGTGTAGCAGTTTTAAATGGTATAAAACGTAACAATATCAATCTTTGCATTCTGCTCAACACATTTTTCACATGTCATTCAACTAATGTTATACATTGGTCCAAATTCTTATTGTATGGACGTATCGTCACGTATGGTAGTATGATTGTTAGCAATAACGAATAAATGACTTTATAGGATCCTCTGGCCTTTTTATATATATATATATATATATATATATATATGTAACAACTGTTTATGTTTCATACAGAAATTACCACCCACCATGATATTATGCTTATTTACCATTTCATGATGATCGAAAAATTCAGAATTATTGAATATTTTAAAATTATATTTCAATGAATAAAAGACATTTTATTTTAAAATTGATTGTTGCCATTTATTGTTATTGATGATTAAATATGTTGTCTTAAATCCATAAGGTTTAGTTATTAGAAAATTTAAAAATTTGGTTGAGTTGGGAAGAAATTGACTGCTGTCATATATAATGGCTCTTTTCCTTATCAACAGGTATATTTACTTTTAAGTTGTTAATTTATCCATTTTAAGTGTATCAGTGTAACATTAGTTGGTGTGGATATTGTGTGATATATTTGGTTAGCAACCAAAATAGTTCCAAAAAACCAGCTCAGTTATTTAAAGTAAAGATTTCATTTCTTGGTTTATGTAAACTTTAAATGTAATATTGTGCTTAGTGCAAACGTAGGCTAAATTTTTATTGGTGATTATTTTTAAAAACTAGTATATAGCCTATAATATATATATAAATATTTTTTTTCGTTTTAAGATACACAGGAGAAAAAGAAAACAAAGAGATTAATCGAAAAAGAAATGCTGAAACTGTGCTGTTAGAACTACAGAGAAAGGCAAAAATCCAGAAAGTGGTCTCAGAAAAGTTGACACTAAGTGATGAAAAGAAAAAGAAGAAAAGAAAAAAAACAAAAGATAGTAAGGATGAAGTGGCAAAAATTTCTGTACAAACGTTGCCTTCCATTGAAAAAACAGGTGTGGTAGTCGAAGCATGTGAAGATGTACAAAAGTGTGAAACTGTTTCAAAACCTGATAAAAAAGAAGAGACTAACAATGTTATAAGCAACACTATTTCATCTGAAAACCCATATGACCCACTCTCACAGTTTAAAGAAGGGCTTAAAAAGAAAGAACTAGGTTTTCAAATTCTTGGTGAAGATGTGGAATCGCATCAAACTAAGGTGGGCTACTTTCCTTTAGTATATACAGATATTGACTTTCTATTTTTATTCTATAATGCTCCAAAATTTGTTTTTTTTAATCATTATGAAGTTATGAACCAGTTTTGATATACAAAACTTACTTCGCAACAAAATTAGCGAACTTTGGGCTATGAACAATAAGTTTTGGTGGCAGTAGCGTTTCTGGATACTCACATATGTAGGTGCAAAGCGCAAATCTAGGAAGAATTATTTCGAATGTTGAACATTAGAAAGGTCACCTTTACGATGTTTTATAATTATGCACACACACACCGTTATTACATTTCAACTTTTCTACTTTTGTGTTAATCATTACGCAGCATGATAATCGTTTACATTACATCAATTGCCCGGCGCCGTGGTATAGTGGTTAGCGCGCCCGCCTGTAACCCAGGGGTAATGGGTTCAAGGCTCGAAGCTGCTACCATTGTGGGCGTATGTGTCCTTGGGCAAGGCACTTAACGGCAATTGCTCCAACTCAGTGGTCACTAATGGGTCACTAATTATCAGCCATACATAAAAAAAAATAAAAAAATCCCCCCAAAAATAATTACCCACAAAGGAACATACATGGTAACTCGTAAGCTGGCACGAGGTGTTAAACCCGTGTGATAAGGACTGTTGTTTTCCGGCCACGCGAAGATAAAGTAAGTTACATTCATTCATTCATTCATCAATCACAATAGCACTGACGTATTAGAACTTTTGTTAAACATGTGTGTTTGTGCAATATATCCAACCCTGGAAACTCATGTTGGCAATTGCTGACAGTTTTTCTGTTACTATTCAATAAACTGTTGCTAATTGAGTGGAGGTTAAAGCTCAAGTGATACATTTCATCTTTTGGAAACGTATGGAAATGTTTGTGGTGTTAAAAGTTGCAAAATGAGTTCTTTGTGGCTTATTATGCCTAATTATTATGTTTAGTTATTTTCAAGCTAAACTTCTAATGAGAACAAGGGTGTGCATGAAGTGTGTGTTTTTATTAACTTAAAAGTTTTGCAGGTGACCAGGCATCTTCCTGAATGGATAACCAATCGCATCATCATTAATGATGTGAAATCTGAATTAATCTCAACATCCGATATACAACCGAACATTGATCAAGTTCTTATTCAAAACTTAAAGGATATTGGAATAACTCAGCTATTTCCTGGTAAACCACTACTTTTGTTAGGTGTTTGAAGTGAAAAGTTTTCTTTTGTTCTTTATGTTCTTTTAAAACAAGCCACGTTTTTTGTTGGTTTTAACGTCAATCAATGTTTGAATGTGATTCTATCAAAGAAAATAGATTTTGTCTGATTTGGTGTTGCTTTGGGGTATCCCTGAGCATTTTGCGTCAAGTTTTTTTAGAGTGTAGCACCGATTAGCTACTGCGCAGATATTGCGAAACTTAATTCTGTTTCCAACCAAAAATAACAGTTTAAGTGCAACATATTTTGGACATTTTTAGTTGCGAAAAGCTTAAGATTTATTTTATATGTAAAAATAATTGATGCCCAAATTACCAGTTAAAATGCGGTTTTGGAAACCTCAGCTGTTCTTACAGGATTTTGGCATTATGTAGCAATTTTAACAGGATTTATTTATGTTTTTTATATTCAAATTCTGAATTAAATCCACATTTAATTCAGACTTCCAAAAAATGTCTGTGGCAATTTTACTGCTTAGAGGTGGTGCAAACTTACATTCATGCATTCTGTAACTTACAGTGCAACAAAAAGTGATTCCTTACATACTACGAGATGCACAAAGAAGTATTTCACATCAACTTTTCCCTCCCAGAGATTTGTGTGTAAGCGCTCCCACTGGCAGTGGCAAAACAATTGCATTTGCTCTTCCTATAGTTCAGGTGCCTACCACTATTTGTACTCTTCATTTTATCTTTTTATTTGTTATCCTGTTAAACTGTAACCTTAAGGGGACAAGCCAACAAAATCAGGATTTGTATATAAATAAAAATGCTCCAGTATGATTTAAAAATGCTCCAATATGATTTAACATTTTAAATACAAGGAGAAGGAGTCATCAATTTGCAACTGGCTACCACATGTCCACATGTTACATAAACATTATTAGTCCGGGTATTTTTTAATATATCGTCTCAAATTTGGTTTTCTTTGGAAGCATTTCCCTGTTAGTGTTGTTTTTAGTAATAAAATATATAACTTTTTGCTCAACAAAAGGTATTGTGACGATATATTGGGTTTCCGTCAAATTTAAATTACCATTTAAACTTTTTGTCTATAAACCAATGGTTTTTCTTGCAAACAGACCCTAACATTCCTAGCCAGCAAATTTAACTTAAAAGTTGATTATTTTAATACTAACCTTATTAACCTAACAGATAAGGTAAGTAGGTAACTGTTTAAAAAATCTGGATCATTTAATTTATCGTATAAATTTACTTTGGGACTAAAAGAATTTAAAATAAAAGTTTTCTATGTCTATTATTGCTGTTTAATGATAGAAATACTTTAAAAATAAATTTTCACTAAAAATTCATTTTAACAGGCGTTGCTACAAAGAGTTGTTCCTGCTACTCGTGCCTTGGTGGTTTCCCCCACCCGAGAATTATCAGCGCAAATTTACAAAGTGTTCGTATCATTATGTCGAAACACACAACTTAAGTGTATTCTCATCACAGCTGCCAAGGGATCCTTACTTCAAGAGCAACGTGCATTACTTAATTTTGGGTGGGTGATTTTGATCAGTTTTTGTGGTTTTTAAGTTATTTGCCACCTACTTGTCCTAAAAATAATGTTTTTAATAAGTTTTTGCATTTTTTTTGCATTTGTGTTTTCAAAGGTAAAATTGTTTTATTAGATTTTTAACAGCATTGGTTAGAAGGTATAACTTGATTGAATTCGTGTGTTTGTGTGCTATTAACCTAAACAAATAACCAAAATGCAAAAAAATAATATTCCATAGCAGATGAAAGTACACAGCCCATGCAGGGTTATATATTCATTATATTGCACATCATTTGTGGTGACCTTGTTACTTGTTTATGAGGAAGCCACCAAGAATGAAGCTGTTAGTGATTATATTCTCTTGTGTTTTAGAAAAACTGGTTTAGCTTGTCCAGCAGATATTGTCGTAGCAACACCTGGTCGTTTGGCTGATCATCTTTCACAGACTAGTGCATTTAGCTTGGATAAATTAAGGTTGGTAAACGGTGAAATGTATTTTTTAGTTATTGGCTTAGGTATGCTCCAAAACTATCACTCATTAATATTTTTGCATATAACAGATAACAATATAACAATAACTTTTATTTGTCTCTTCGATTACGGTAATGAAGATTTAAGAATATTTTAAACGGAAAGACAGGATATAGCGACAAAACAACAGTTGTTAAAACACGCTTACAGTTAAAAATATATTTACATTTAATTTTATTTAGTTAGAAGAAAATAAGCGTGGTTGCTACACCGAGCAGACAAACAAGCCATTTATTTTAAATAAGTTAAGCTTCTAATAGAAATAAAAGTGTGTGTACAGAGATGTATGTTGTTGCCAGTTCTTACCTCTTCAAAATTGTGTTGCAAAGTATTGTTATATATCTATGCTGAGTGTATGGGTCCCTTTACTTAACAGTTTAAATGGTTTTACTGTTTTGCAACTGTAGAGACATAATATTTATTTATAACATCTTGTTGTTACAGGTTTCTTGTAATAGATGAAGCCGATCGCATGATGGAACAAATCCACCAACGATGGTTGACTTTAGTGGAACAGAAAGTTTACAAAGATTCTTTCAAACCACTCCCGCAACATCTGGCTCTAAAAAGGTTTGTTAATATTTCAACTCAATTTAAAGCATGACTTGTCCAAGCAAGCTAGTAAAGCTACATATATACTTAATGATTTCATGTGGTTCTCGACTACATGGATATTATGTTTTATTGCTAATTTTAGAGACACCACCAGCAGGAAAGTGTTTACACAAGTTATACTGTGTTCACATTACACCTCTCATATGACACATACACAGTGGTTTGATTTAACAACATTTTAGTTTTTATTTGTTCATCAAAGTGGATTAATGAATACAATAATACAAACAAACCATTTATGCCATGTATATTTAAAATGTTAAGAAGGCTTTATAGTTTTGATTTAGTGAAATTAAAATATTACCCATTTAGTGAAATTAAAATATTATTAAAATATATTTATCTGTATGTTCTCAACAAAACTCTGTTTTTCTGCTTTCCAGTTTTTTTTTATTTTTTGTAGTATATGTATATATATATATATGTAACTTAAAAACTCTTTTGTTTGTTTCTGTAAGATGTTCGTATATATAAATCACATTTGTTTACAGTGTCACCAAGAATCGAATACCGGTAAGTTTAGTTTGATTATGTTGTTGTTTAAACAGCTAGGAGTGTTCTATGTTATACCCGGTGGGCGGTGATAACGCTTCAATAAATAAAGCTCAGTTGGTTAAAATGTTAATACCATGAAAATAAAAATAAACACTATATATATATATATATATATATATATTTATGTATATTTATATTTAAAACATTTTTTTTTCATATTAACTATAAAGTCCTGGTCCACAGAAGCCATGTGTCCATATTGTTTGTTTTATGTATGATATCTTTCAGAGTTCCGGATAAATCAAAGTAGCATGTATGTTCAATAATTTTTAATCGAGAAATCTGATACAGTTGCAGAAACTACTTTTCTCAGCAACTTTAAGTGCTGACCCCGAGAAATTGCAACAACTTAATTTGTTTCAACCTCGCTTGTTTGCTGCCGTTGTTAAACCTGTACAAGACAACAACATGAAGTGTGACGTAGAAGAAAATGACTTCATTGGAAAATATGCAACACCTGATGGCTTGGAGGTGAGTGGGTGATTATTTAAGAGGCGTACCAACCAAATATTACATTTGTACTGTATATGGGATAAATGGAGATGCTCAAATGTGATGTAAATATACGAATACCATCAAAGTTTCAAAAAAGCGAAACATTCTTCAGTAGGTGTTACCTTTAATTTACATTTGAGCATTTCTATATTTATAAAAGTCTTTTTGTTGGTATGCGCTTTAATGATGGTGATAGATAGTACTTATACTACTTAACTTCATGATAGATAGTATTTATTTCAACTTATAAAAAAAAAAACTGTACTGCCACACAACATAAGAGTATGGTATAGTAGTAATGGTTCTGTTTTAATATTTAAATATTTTTATTTCAGCAATACATGATACATTGTACTGCTGGTGAGAAACCACTGATCACATTAAACTTGGTGTTAAACAAAACTCGAGTTTTATGTTTTGCTGGTTCCATTGAAACTACCAGGAAGTTATCCATGCTTATACAGATGTATGCTGATAAAGAAGGTAAGATGGGATCATTCATGACAGAAAGTTTTTTGGTTTCCCTTAAACACTACTGCAAATGCCAGCGGTACATTTTCTTACACCCAACCAGACGAACCAGTAACCCCTGGTTTTCATGGCTTAACTGTTGACTTTCAATCTTCAGCTTTAATCGTTTAAATAAATTATTGTTTCTGTGTTATTTCATTATGTGTGTTAACGTGGGCTTATCTTATAAATTCTTTATTATGTATGATGAAAAATTCCATGTTCTTACAGGGAAAAAGGATTTCATTTGCACCGAGTTTGCTTCCCATTTACCTTCATCAAAACGTGGCAAAGTTTTGAAAGACTTTATCTCTGGAAAAATCAACGTGTAAGTAATGGCGTTTGGTTATGTTGAAGTTGAGTTCAAACAAACCATAAAGTGATACTAATCCCACGCCGTACCTACTTCTGAGTTCGAAGCTTAATGTTTGTGGGCTTATGTTTCTGTTTGACGTGTAATTCATCTTTTAACCAGTTACCATACATGATGTAGTTTATAACACGAAAACTTTAGCAACCATTTTTAACACCTTATACTGGTGCCACTGATATACAGTTTGGTTTCTACTAACAACACCATGGTGATTCACATCGCCGATGAGGTTGACAGTGTTGACACAACACTCTTACCCACTTTCACAGTTAATTTTTAACATGAATGTCAGACTTTTTTGACATTAAAATTTTCTTTGTCTCCTTCATTCCCGTTCTATGATTTTCTTTAGAAAAGTCGGGTGTTTGTTTAAAAAAACGCTGCAATAATTCTTGGATAAATAATAAGTGGACATTATTATAATGTTTTCCGTGTTTCCAGGCTTGTATGTTCTGATTCGATGGCTCGCGGTCTTGATGTGCCTTGTGTTGAACATGTGATATTGTATGACGTACCACCGCTCATTAAAACTTACATACATCGAATCGGTCGCACAGCTCGAGCAGGTGCCACTGGTACAGCATACACACTTCTGAGAAAACAAGAAGTAGGGTTTTGGTGTCTTGTCAATTTATACTTTAAAACTTTTTTTTCATCTTACATGTCAATTCTTAAACTGTTACTAACACTTAAACCAAAACTCTCCTAGTGTTCAGTTGACAAGTTTAGACTTGCCAGCAAAACTTTTATCCATTGCTTATTGTTTAGACTTTTTATTATTGAATAATATCAATCAACCGTTTTTCCACCAACATTGGTATCTCTCAAGTATTTTTTTTTTAAACCAATTTATTTTATTAATAAAATTACTTGTAATAGTAACATTTTTTGTTTCAGATATTCCACTTTAAAAAGATGATCGCAGACGCCGGCAAATGTAAAGTCAAAACAATGAAAATTCCAAAAGAATCTACTCAAAAAATGGTTTCAATATACGAACAGGTTTTACCAATGGTAGCTGAGAAAATGAAAACACTCAAACGGTAGAAGTATCAATATTACTACCAAGACTAGATCTTGAAATAAACCATAAATCCTTTACTTGTCGTTCGAATGCTGTCTTTGTTTGGTCAAGAAAGGGAAGTGTGTGTTATGTTAAATACCCTCGGTAATATTCATAGCACGATATGCTGTAACACACTTGTGCTAATGCGATTGAAGAAAATGAATAAGTTCAGAAAAACGTGTGACTGAAAATCGTTGCGTTAACGAAGTATACAGATGACGTAAGAAATAGGTTGCAAGGAACGTCGGACTGACGTGTTGGATGTGACGTGAATGGGGACGACCTCTACTCGTCTTGTGTGTTTCAATTAAATATGATCCAAAATGACCACCTCCGGTATTGGTTTCGTCGGAAATATGTTAGAATGTATTTTTACCTCGGGAAACTTTAAATTCCTGTTATTATCTGTTTATCACGTTGCGAACCACTGTTTCTTCAGCCCACAGCTACGCAAATTATCATGGTTAACCTGAAAGGGTTTGTAAAAAGAGACTCGTCAGATGCAATACCTGACTACCACATTATTGCTATATTCGGATATAAAATTTCGGAATACCCCGGTACCAACTTTGATTTAAAAATTGCCCATTACATCACTTCGCCTCAAATAGTCATTGAATGGGAAAATTTCACTGTAATGGTGACGTATCATCAAAAAAGCTAACAATTCAACTCCGGACGCGCAGACGGTGAATACCAAAGTATATTCATTCACACGGTATCGAAGAACTCGATAAACAGATATAAATAACGGAAGTCGCTTCTTCGACAGCAGAAGATATAGAAACAAAGTTATTTGTGACAACTAACCTACTACAAGTTATTGAGATTTAAAGATGATGAACAATAAAGCTCTGCTGTTAACAAGTGTACTCGTGCTGCTTTGCATTTTAACAATTCCAGGTAAGTCTTATTACGTTGTACAGGTAAAGTATATCTGGCATGACCTGCAGTGGAGGTCTTTTTAAAACATTATATATAGCATGAGTATAATATAGTTGTTTTCTCGAACGTTTGTGGGTTCAGTATTTGTTAATATTTTTTAAATTTAATTTTAGGCGGTTTTATTAAGGATATCTAATAGAGTAAATAGACAACAGTTACCGCCTTTAGCACTTTATTGGACCGTTCGAATTCTTTCAATAATGTAGTAATATTTGTATTCGTCTAAATGGAATACCAGAAAATGTATATTTTAAAAGTATCGTAACTTGTTCCTGTCCGAACGTATACCTTACTAATATTATAATTTCCTGCATTTCAGTTTACTCCGAAAATCTTACACCTCAGCAGATCGTAAAGTACTACACGGTAATTATTATAATATATACTTTTTACATATAATGTTTCTATAGTAAAAGGTCGACTAAATTATTTAAACTTGTGTAGGTGATTTGCAATGGGTATTGCGTGAAGAATTCAATTACAAAACAGTTTATTGGACAATGCGGTCAAATGAAATATCACAGTAAGTAATAAATAAACTTCAGATAAGGGTAACATATTATAAGGGACTTGTAATTTGCATTAATTAATAATAAAATTGAATAATTGAATTACTTTGGTTTCCCCTAAGCCTACGAAATTCTACAATGAACTGAATTTCGCCGAGTTCAACGTACATTGGTTGCAATGCTAACCATGACGTACACTGTACGTGTACGTCGTACAGTATAATTACATAACGTTTTGATTTGCCTGGCCAGTTTGTCAAATAGGCTAGTAAGATGGTGGGGAGATGAGACACTTTTTCATTCTATTTTCTTGACCTTATTTGGTAGTAAACAAAGAACATTCAAAGAATTACAAAACCGTATCCTCATGCACGATCCCCATAGACCGCTGCTAAATGTTTAAAATACAATCAGGATGTCCGGATATTATGTGCTAAAGGTGTCTCGTCTTCCCCCAAAGTACTATATCGTATAAGGGGGGTAAGATGTGACACCTTTTTATCTTTTTTTTGTCCCATTTGGTAGTAAACAGAAAATTAAAAGAATTATAAAACCGCATATATACTCACGACTTCCATAGACCGTTGTTAAATTGTTTAAAACACGATATTATAATAACAGATTATAATGAAGAAATTGTTGTTACAGACCTCTGCCAATTCTGTCGGTTTGAATTTCGTTGCGGAATTTCATCTATTATTGGCTGAGAGAACATACACCTTTATTTGTAGCCGTTAAACCAGCATTTTCCTGTTTTTTTGTTATATTTTTGTTAATTTTTTACCTTTTAAAACTTTTCACACTTGTATGTACAGTTTGTAGTTTTTTAACAAAGCTTTTATTCTTTCCCAATTTTTTACATGCTTTAATATGAATTGCAATATTTATTGTTGTGTTTTTATTTGACGCATTGTTACAAAGATACTTTTAAAACTTCGATTATGTACTAAAATTAACTAATGCGGTAATATAGTACGATGGGGAAGATGGGACACTTTGACAGATGAGACTTTTTTTATTTTCTTTTTACGAACCCCCATTTAATAATAATCAAGAAAAAAATGTTACAACATTATTCCACAGTAATATCACGACTATATAAAACGCGCGACAAAGCTGATCACTGTTTTAAAATATATATTAAAAAAATATGTAAAATAGAAACAGTAGTTTTTTGAACAGGTAAAAAACTGCGCAATAGTAAGGTGCTAATTTTGAATGTCGCAAAAATAACCCTAAAGCCGATGAAATTTTGTAGTTTACAAGTGTGAACGCTGAAACTAGTTTTTTAATGCTGAGGTTCGATTACATAAGCAGGCGTGACCTTGAAGAAGCTTGTATTGTATATGTACGATTAGTACGAACTCAGTTACGATAACATGCGGTCTACACGATGATAATAATAATAATGGCCGCCGGCCGGATACACGTGACATTAGAATTATGGGTATTCCGTTACAAGTTTCATAGCTTCATAAAACAACCTTGAATAATTTGTACAGTTAAATTTTCAATACCGGTCCTGATTTTGTCTCATAAAACTAGTCTTAGTTTTGTAAAAAAAGTGAGATATATGCATAGGGAAAATAGGCAGGTGTAAACAGGATTTTAATTTGAAATAAAAAGAACAAAAAAAATCGGTTTAAAGTTATATGTATAAAGTTTACATGGCAAAGAAACTAGCACAGCCTGTTAAATTGGGTAGGCCCAGAGTCCGTATATATAAACATATATACGGACTCTGGGTAGGCTAACTACAAGTTGCAGAATACTGCTAATGTAAATATATTTCAATTTAGTGTCTTATCTTCCCCCACATTGTAATTTTGTATGTTTTTATTGCCAAACTTTTAAAGATTTGCTTTTAATTTAATGATTTATACCTCAGGGGTTATTCAACTATAAGATACGGATATAATAAAAACATAATATTTTAAGAATATATTCGAAATTCAGTCATTTGCACTTGGAGATAATTTATGAGAAGTAGCTTGTACGAGAAACAGTGTAGTAATACTCAACTTGTGAAAATGTAAACTTTATCAATAGTTAATATTTATTTTCTGTTATTACAAGTTAATATACTTTTGTAGGATACAATACTTATCAATTGATGTTCAAACAATACCAATTGTTATACAGCTAATATAGTGTAGGTAACATGTTAAAAACTATAGAATTAGGGCAAGAAAAAGAATGTTTAAACTTGATTTTTAAAGCGCACAGTATTATTTCGTGTTATTTACGTGTATTCCTAATGATAAATACACTTATTAATGAAAATTAGCAATGATTTTAAACTGTCCCATCTTATCCTGTTTTTTTTTAACTTGTAAAATTTCACCTGCTGTGCGAATTGCTAAATAACTCCTCGTGTGTTTTATTATACTTTTCTTGAATTGATGTCAATTATTAAAGGAATGATAGTACTAATTCCTGGTATTACCCAAAAACCGCAATCTGTTTTGATTTTAGAAATATTTGGCAATATGTGCTTAAGTGTCCCATCTTCCCCCATTGTACTAAACTTTTAAAACTTCGATTATTATTTTAAAAATTACCTAATGCGTTAATACTCCCCATTCACGCAATGTTTGCTCTTTACCCTTGGAATGCAAAAGCAAAAGTAGTTTTGGACATTTTGACGATTGCCAATCAAGATATTTTTCGTTCTCTGGATGCAACGACAGCGTATACCGCGACATTATGTAAGACGTAGCAACGAATGTTTGTGGTGCTAAAATCTCCATGTATTAAACCTAAAACAATGTTTCCATTTAATTTAACCGAGTATGCGTGTTTTTGTTAAATAAGCCTGAACCTAGTGTGAAAAACATTTACGGCAATTATTTTTAATTCTAAATAGTTGTTACCTCATCCATCGTAGCATATCTAAAATACAATGGCTTTAAGAATTAATTAACTATCCTTTGTATGCTTATGTGTCTCTTTGTGTGCAAAAAACTGAGAGAAATAGCTCCAACCGAGTGAGCACTAATGCCTAAATCACCAACCATACAATTAACCATTGCTGTGTGCCAGTTTGTACTTTTGAGAATGGCTTACATTTACGATTGCACGTACCGCGATTAAGTTGTTTTTTTAAACTTGGAAACATCGCTGCGAATTCATCAAAAACTTCACAAATCACCATGTTGAGATTTTTATCTTTGACAAAATGTAGATAAGATCGGACTTGAGGGAAGTTTTGTGTTTGCCATACGTCACTTGATGATACTACGTCGTTTTCAATCGACAGCAAATTGTTTAGTTTCTGTAAATAAAACATAGGTATATACTGACAATCATACGAGGGTATATGGTTTGTTGTAAAACTTTTTTTACACAATATATTGGTATTTTATCATTATATACATAGTAGGGTGGGGGAATATGGGACACCTACAGTAGTCAGTACATACTCTCTAAATATCCAAATCGTGTTAAACAATAACCAACGGCATATGGAAGCCGTGAGAATACAGTTTTCAAATTTTTTGAATGTCCTTTATTTACTACCAAATGGGATGAGTGAAAAAAGGTGTCCCATCTTCTCCCGCGCTATACCATATATTATATTTGAGTTACCCGCGAGGTATATACATTATTGAATTACAAACAAACATTTTAAAGTTTGACAATAGATACCTTTAAAACTAAAAAGGTGTTCTAATAAAATTAAAACTAATTTTATCAGACAATGTCAGACTATATGTTTAAAACATTTTAGCTATTTTTTTTTAAACTGGGATACTAGGTTGATGATTCAAACTCGCAAACTACAAAATTTCGACAGTTTTAATCATAATCTGATTTAACAACATTCAAGATGAGAATCTTATTTCAAACCCAATAATTTAGGTAAAAAAAGATGGTTCGTGATGTGGAAATATTGAATTTGGATTTGTGGCTTTCAATTAATTGCTAAAAACCTTTAAAATGAAGTTCCTGATCCATACAAGAAAGAAGAATGTTGCTGTTGCACTATTCATATGTTGGAACAAAAAACTAAATACAGTCTTGCTATTATTGCCGACTACACCGAATACACGACAAATATATATACAAATGCTGTTTTTACCTCAAGGGATTTAGTAACTGATCCGAAAAGTACCCCCACATCTCTAACTGTATCTACCAGTATTTCAGGGCTCAGTTTCAGTTCTAATATACTCTTGCCGGGTAAGTACGTGAACATTTCCAACTGTCGTTGAGTTTTGTTATCACCTGAAAAAAACACCACTTTATAGAGTTGTTATTAAATTTGCTTAATATGCATTTCATACCAAATACATAGCTCGCTGTTACATCTTTACCGTTGATCGTTGTGACAGCCACCGGAACTCGAAAACCATCAGTGTTTAAATGTTTCATTATCTTTTTCGTTAAAACAGCTTGTTGGCTCGCTGAAAAGAAGTTTCAGACTATAATTTTATAATATTTGTTTTCCCCGATTCCATTATTGCAGGTCTAGTTTACAAAACTTGTCGGAACTATATAGTAGGGTGGGCAAAGACGGGACACTTTTAGCACATAATATCCAAATATACTAATCTTGTTTTAAACAAATAGTAACGGTCTATGGGAGTCGTTGGGATATGGTTTTATAATTTTTGGAATGTTCTTTGTTTACTCCTAAATGAGACGAGAAAATAGAGTTAAAAGGTGTTCCATCTTCCCCCACCCTAATATACTTCATTTTGTTGTGCAGAAACAAACGTAATTTAAACCTGTTTATGAGTAAATGGCTTCGGGGTTGTATTTGTTGAATTTAATTTTTAAACTTGAAACTGACAGCTTTAATTGCTGGTTAGCTTTGTATTTTCGTCTTTAAAATAATGTAAAACCAAATTGAACTTACCTCCGTCGTACTTTTGTTGCTTAACTTTCAAAACAAAACTTTCATTGTGGGAATTTATTCTGAAGTTCAGATCATCATAACCGTACAGTTTTTTCACACTTTTAACTGTAACGTTGTATAATGTTTTGACAGCATCAGCAACATCTTCGCATGAAAGATTAAGGACAGATTCGTTGAACGTCCCTGACTCGTTGGCGTGGTCCATTACTTTTGCCACAACATTTGCTAGATATCTAATTTTAATAGAACAATTGGTGTTCTTCTGTGTTAAGAAACTTGTTTAGAATTTTTCTAAAGATACGTTCTGAATATACCTCATCTATAGAAACACACATATTAGTACTATGCAAAGTTAAAACAAAAACGATTCAAAATGAAGTAGCAGGTATAATTATGCCTTCACCGATACAAAGAGCATGCATTTCATAACATAGAGACAGTATGTGTTGCACGGCATTTATTAACCCTTTAGGAAAGAGATATATTTAAAGGAAAACTGAAGTCAGATTTCATAATTGATGTGCAGATAGTCTTTACTAAGCTGAATCTACCATTCCAATTTTTCCGTTCAAAACGGTACCGATTTCGAGTTATCTTCACTTACAATTTTACTGGTGACGTCATTGGTGCTTCTTGATTGTGCGTGGAAAAACAGCGTGCTCAAGGAAAACAGCGTGCTGTAGCGACGATGCTTATTGCTCGTTGTATATATTGTAATCAAATGTAATGATTCGGTTTTGAACGCACGCGAACCTCGAAAGAGAACGGAAGAAGAAGGCAAATGAAAAGGGTCGTTTCGCACACACACGCACGCACTCAGGAATAAGCGCTACAGTGCTAACGATTTTCTTTTGGCGATATCTCGGAAACGGGTAAAAAATTTTAAAAGATTCTTTTTTTCACAGACGCACTAATACTTATAATTTATTAATTCATCAAATATTTATTATCCACTATCGCTCGTTTAACGCAAATAATTTTCAAGTCAAACTCTACTTTATAGCGTATTTTAATGGGAAACATTGTTCGCCTGTATGAGTGCTGGATAGTTGATAATGATGGTTCAAGCCAACGTCCCGTCAGGCCGGAAACACTGTTCGCCATTACGGAGCCTATAGACTAGAGCGTGAGTCGCCTACAGCCCTACACAAATGCATGGTCGGCGTCAGTTTATTTGGTTCTATAACGGTTGTTTTAATGTAAAAAAATAATTTCTAATATAAATCTTGTTATATAATATTATATCTAAGAATTAATGTGGAGTAAATTAGTATTTTGACTGATGTTCAGCGTACAGTGTGGTTTAACAGAGTACCTTACGTTGGCGATTACTACTAGCAGCAATCAGCTTAGTTTACATAATAGTATATGATCATACCTACGAATCTCCAAAACCATTATATACTATATTTATAATCCAGCATGAGTGGACATGCAGCTCCAAACTGGTATTACTAGCAAATAAGGTGTTCGCGTTTTCGATTTCGAGACCCGGAACGCAGAAAAGGTAGCTTATTGATTCCTTATGTGAGGTTTATTATTGTGATAAGATATAACATTAGTAGAAAGCCATTTTTATGCGCAGAAGTGCTTGGTTCTTAAAAAATCGCATTATTTAGACGAAAAACAGCACCCAGCAATGATAAAATGCTATGCGGTGGGCTCCGTAATGGTGGCGACTATGACGTCATAGACGCGGGACAATGAATAACAAGACTCGTTGTTTTACAAACCCTTCTGACCTATAGATTCTCTTTTAACAAGCTTAAAACGCATTTCCGTAAGTTCCCGTAAATTAGTTTGCAGTTTTTCCGTCTTTTCCGTATTTTCGTAAATTAGTATTACCTTCTGTTGCGCAGAAAGTGATACGGCAGTCTCTCAATTTGTAGTGTAAAATATCTCTTCCTGTCTTTGCGCACCTGTATGTTTCACGCTGTAAGAGCCATATCAGCCATTTATTTCGTTTTAGGAGAGCAGCTCATTCTCTCTAATGCTCAGCCATTCACGTCTATCTGATGCTTGATATAACTAACCGAGTGTCGACACATCGTTATAGTCGATATTGTTGGGAGAAGCTTAAGTCTGAACCAAAGTTAGTGTAGACCAAGTTAGGAAACGGATTGTAAAACAACGAGTCTTGTTATCCATTGTCGCGCGTCTATGACGTCATAGACGCCACCATTACGGAGCCCACAGCATAGCATTTTATCATTGCTGGGTGCTGTTTTTCGCCTAAGTAATGCGATTTTTAAGAACCAAGCACTTCTGCGCGTAAAAATGGCTTTCTACTAATGTTATATCTTATCACAATAATAAACCTCACATAAAGAATCAAATTTCATTGAACACTCGATCGATTAATGAGTAAAAAAACAGAAAATATCAAGTATACCAACCAGAAATATAAAAGATTAAAAGAACATGTTTAAAATATAAAAATACAAACAAAAACGCATAACATTAACATATACTAGTGTATCTAGCTGCAGTTTTACATGTAAATTGCCGTGATTTTACTTTTTGGCTCACAAACTTAACACGTATACCCGGTAACGAAACTTAAGGAATCTTTGTAAAATTTGCCTAATATCGAAGTGACATTGTGGTAAACAATACTGAGTTACTATTTTTGATCCTCTGCTTGAATTAATAAGCTACCTTTTCTGCGTTCTTGGTCTTTATGAAATCGGAATACGCGAACACCTTATCTGCTAGTACTTAAGCAGTTTGGAGCTACATGGCCACTCATGTTGAATTATAAATGTAGTATATACTGGTTCTGCAGATTCGTAGGTATGATCATATACTATTATGTAAACTAAGCTGATTGCTGCTAGTATTAATCGCCAACGTTAAGTATCCTGTTAAACCACACTGTACGCTGAAAACCAGTCAAAATATTAATTTACTTCACATTAATTCTTAGATTTAATATTATACAACAAGAATTATATTAGAAATTTTATGTTAAATGTTAAAACAACCGCTATACGGGTTTTCTAGCTTTGTATCGCTTACAAGAACTACATGAACACATGCCGACCATGCATTTGTATAGGCGATTCACGCTTTGTGGGCTCCGTAATGGCGGACACGAGCGCCGTTTCCTAACTTGGTCTATACTAACTTTGGTCTGAACCTGCGCTGCACCTACTGCGCTACCGAACTAACACGTGCTGTAGCTAACTTGTTCTTCTTACTTGTAAACCTTTTTGTTTGACTCGTTAACCACAATCTGTTTTACATGGCGCTCGTATTCTTAGTGTCAGACCAAGGAATAACGAATGTACGTGCTTTGGCCGGGAGCTACTCAGTCAAGCGTCCTTCTTCCTTTTACAACGTATTATGTGAGTGTAACCTATATCGAATCGTCACAGCATAAAGAAGGATAGGGAAGACGGGACACCTTTAGGACATTATATCCAAACATCCTGATCGTGCTGTAAACATTTAAGAACAGTCCATGGGAGTCATGTGAACAGTTTTATATTTTTTTGAATGTTCTTTGTTTAGTTCTGGATATCTCTAGTAAGCCGAGACTGGGACAAGAAAATATATTGATATCGTTCCCATCTTTCCCACCCTACTATATATGTATTTAGGTTCGCTATGTTACACTCACAAAATACGACTATATCTAGGACCCTATAAAGAAGACAACGCATTCATTTTTTTAGTAGAATAAAAAATTAGTGATATCTTTTTATTTAAGTAAGCTCCCTTTTATTTTAGTGCATTTACAAGTGAAGTTGCATTTCGTCGGTAATTTTTTATTAACTAGAGCACAAATTAAGCAACATGCTATGGTCGGTGTAATTGCTTGAAACTCATTCCGACTTCTCGTACACTCTGTGTGCTTTTATATCATCGATTTCAAGATCCTAAAACGGTAATACATAAATTGCAAATGATTTATTAACCTCAATTGTTATAAGTAGGGTGGGGAAGATCGGACACCTTTTCATTCTTTTTTTTCTTGTCCCATTTGTTAATAAACAAGAAGCATACAAAAAATTATTAAACCGTACCCTCACGACTTTCATAGACTATTGTTAATATTTAAAGCACGATCAGGATATTTTGACATTATGTACCAAAGGTGTCCCATCTTCTCCCATAGTACTATAAGTGGACTTATATCACCGTATGTGTTCCCACGAACAAGTAACTTTTTATTATAAGGCTGTATAGCAAGGTTTGATGTGATTGTAAATAATATTTAGATCAACATAAACTACAATATACATACCATTTCTAAATTGCCATCTTTCAAATAGCGTGTAACAGTGGTTTGTTTACCATCCCACTTTTGTACTTGAACCAGTTTGCTGCCATCCCAAGTCATGATGCTCTGTATATTTGATGATATGTTGTAATTTACACACATAAACATTATATTAATTTACTCTATTATTTATCACAGCCGTTTAACTTATAAAAAATGTCAATATAATTTACCTTGCATTTTCTACCGTCGGGGGTCGCTTCGTCCCATTCGACACCGATAGTACATTTGGTTTCGATGTTCCTAGCAGTGCTTACACTTTTTAAAAAAACTTCATTGCCGTCGATTTTGATGGTGAGAACTGGTTTAGCCAAGTTGCCCAACTTTCTTAGTGCAAAATTAACGCCTGTAAAGCAAATACACGGTTCAGCAAAAATATACTCTTCGACTTATTTACCCTTGCGTGACACGTGCACCGAAAACCGGTAAGCTTATTTGTAGTGCATAACAAATGTGTTTTTCGCAACCCTTGTAAGGTTATGAGGTGATCCTGTATTTAACTTTGTTGTCAACGTATGCTTGTTTTTTTTAGAAAAACGTAAGGGAATTAAACCAAGGGATTTATTGTAATAAAACCATTGGTGAAAAAGCAAGATCAGCGCGTTAATTAATAACTTTTTAGAAGCATTGTTAAACAGCGTGAGTAGACACCACGTTATTGGACTTTGAAAGGCAAACTTGCGAAATCATTTTAACCTTGGTTGGAATTATCACAATGACATGGCTAATCCATGTTTGCATTACGTCATTCTTACTGAAATCACATTGCCTAATAACAATTTAGTGTTATATAAATATATCTTAATCAGCACCAACGATAAAACATAAATACAGTATATAGTGGAGGTAGATGGGACATCTTTTCATTCTATTTTCGCGTCCTATTTGGTAGAAAACATAGAACATTTAAACACGTATAAAACCGTATCCACACGACTGCCATCCTAGACCGTTATTAATTGGTTTAAAACTCGATTTAGGTATTTGGATATAATGTGCTAAAGACGTCCCATCTTTCCCCTCTTTTAAGGATATTTGTATAACATACGGTTTCCCATCTTACCCCCTATATATATAAAAATCGTCTAAATTGATTTTTCTAGTTTAAAAATTTGTATTTATAGAAGAAAAAAATGCTTACCTAAAGCTTTCATATACTCGTCAAAGTTTTCTGACGTCTTGATTTTCCAAACTCCGTTAAGTGCTGCGGCCATGATCGTTTTGTAGAATTAATCTAATGCTATAAACTGAAAAAAATGACGAATTCTGTAAATTCAGTTAAAGCAAAACCTCCCCATAATAACAATCTTCTTTAAGGTTGTAGCTGATATCAAGCTTAACTTAACAATTGTTATCATCGATTATAAAAATCGTACAATATACTACAACTCAACCTACATAGTATACCTCGTCCATTATCTTTGTAAAACTTTAATACGATGTACAGAGGTTAAATAGGAACTGCTGTGTTTTAATAGTGGTTAAATTTTAACTATGGGTGTAGCTGGAGCCAGCAAGCGACGACTTAACACAAGAGGATGTCATAAATCAGTAAGTTATAACTTGTCGGTTAGCTATAAATGCCGCTAGTTCTTGTTTACTTAAGCTAGACACATGTATGCTAATGGTTCACGCCTTTTCAGGGTGACTGTCACAAATTTAACAAAATATGCAAAACGTTCCACAACGACTTATATTATTATTATTGTGTCCTTTTATCATTAATAATATTCTTTCTGGCAAACTTTCTTTACAAAACTGTTCTTGATTTGCATTAAAAATTTCAATGTCCGGGAGATCCGCGTTATCCATTACCTAATTTATTATTACATACAGCTGTTCTCACATTTACTAGCGTTGCGTTTGCTTTAAGTTAAATGTTCACGGCTGCAACACATGCATCGTGTTACAGGCTGTCATCACTAAATAGCTTGTCTATATAGGCAATTGTAAAAAAGTTAGTTTATGGATAGTTTGGCTTAATATAACACGTAAAAGCGAATGCATCTATGCCATTTATAACAATAATAATTGCTCTCATGACTTTTAAACCTACTTTACATTTTTGCTACAAATTAAATATTGCTATATACATATATCACACGAGCCATATTTAATAAATTACCTTCAAGTGCAAATGAGTAAACTTTAAATATATTTTTATATATTATCTTGTTATTATATCAATATATTATATTTGATTAAAGGTATAAATTATTGAATTACAAGCAAACCCTTTAAAGTTTGGGAATGATGTGGAGAAATAAAAAAAGAAACACTTTTATATTAATGGTATTCTGCAACTGTAGTTAACCGACCGAAATTAAGTCTCGTTTGACACACTTTGTCAGACCAGATTTTTTAGATTTTTTCAGACCCCCATTCAATGATCCTCAGAAAAAAATGATGTTACAGAAATGTTCGGAAGTATTATCGCGTCTTTTTATAAAGCGGGTCAACGCCAAATATTGTTTTTAAATATTACAAAATATTTTAAATAGAAATGGTATTTTTGAACAGGTAAAAAAATGCGAAATAGTAAGGTGCTATTTTTAATGCTCGCTAAATCATAGTAAAGCCGATGATTTTTGTTAGTTTGCGTGTGCGAACGATTAAACTAGTTTCTTAAACCTTGGGGGATATTCAACTATAAGATACTGATATAATAAAAAGATAATATTTTGAAAATATATTCGAAATTTGGTCTCTTGCACTTGGTGATAATTTATGAAAAGTGGCTTGTGCCAAAAACAGAGTAGTAATACCCAATTTGTAGCAAAAATAAAAACTTTATCAATAGTTATAATAAATTTTCTGTTATTACAAGTTCATATCACAGAAATAAAAAAGAATAGAACGCGCATCTCCAATGTCGGCAAAGGCGAGAGGATGATACACTCTCTCTCTCTTTCGCGGGTCGTTCCCGTTTACTATTGTAGTCAATGGAGTCGATGACGTTTTATGTAGTTTTTCTTCGTTTTTTGACTTAAGTTAAAGTTATAGTTTAAAACAACAATTTTCTAATATATATATATTTCTAACAAACCTTTTGTTTGAAATTTTTAATTAATTTTTTTAAATAATTACATTTTTTAAACAAGTGGTAAACTGTAAGCGTTAACCTACTAAATAACTAAACTGGCCTAATAAACTTGAATAGTTGGTGTAGTTTTTAAAATAAACAGCTAAAACCTTCCAAAAATACTATGCGCCTATCTTTTACAATGAAGACGAAGGGAAATGGGGACGGAGTTGGCGGTCACGTGAATAGAAAAAAGAATATATCACCGTTTTGGGCAGTTGCGCGTTCTACTCCTTTTTATTTCTGTGGTTCATATACACTTGTTGGATACAATATTTATCCATTTATGTTCGAACATTACCCATTGTCGTTCAAACAATACCAATTGTTATGCAACAATATAATGTATAGGTATAACATGTTAAAAACTGTAACAGTAGGGCAAGAAAAAGAATGTTTAGACTTAATTTTCAAAGCGTACAGTATTATTTCGATTTCGTGTTATTTACGTATATTCCTATTTATAAATACACTTAATAATCAAAATTAACAATGATTTTAAACTGTCCCATCTTATCCTGTGTGTTTTTGAATTTGTAAAATTTCACTTGTTTTGCGGATCGCTAAATAACTCCTCATGTGTTTTATTATATTTTATTAAATTGTTGACAATTAATGAAGGGACGATAGTACTAATTCGTGGTATTACCCAAAAAACGTCATCTACTTTGATTTTGGAAATATTTTCTAATTTATGCTTAAGTGTCCCATCTTCCCCCATTGTACTATATATCTGCGTTTAAACAATCCACTGATTGCTTAAATATTTCTGCATTAAGTAATGCATTTTTTATATTACTTAGCATGAAAGATATCAGTTTGTCAATGTTTAAAATTAAAGAAAAATTGCAGCGTTTTTTTAATCTGTAATGACTTAATGTACACAATACAGTCAAGCATCAACACAAACCTTGCACTTTTATTATATCAGATGGTTGTTGCTGTAACGTACTTCTTCTATCGTGAAAATTAAATTAAACAACTTATCTTTGAGAATCAAACAGCAAATATTTCCTTGCGATACTACCACGTGACGTCGCAAGCGTGTTTGTGTAGTTTAAGGGTATGAATGAATGAATGAATTATATGAATGTAACTTTCCCCTCGCGTAGCGGGTAAACGACAGTCGTTATCACATGGGTTTAACACCTCGTGCCAGCGTACGAGTCACCATGTATGTTACTTTGTGGGCGATTACTTTTTGTGGATTTTTTCTTTTTTTTGTATAGCTGATAATTTGGACAACCCATTAGTGACCACCGGGTTGGAGCAAGTGCCGTTAACCGTGTCTTGCCCAGGGACACATACGCCCACAATGGTAGCAGCGTCGAGCCTTTTGGAGCCATTACCTCTGGGTTACAGGTAGGCGCGCTAACCACCATGCCACGGCCCCGGTATCGCCAAGCCGATATTTAATATCGCCTTGCACAAGCAGGTGTGGGTGTAAAGGTGGCTGTACACAGTATCCGGCATGCGAAGTCGTATGCAAACCCATTACCAAGTTCCGCATGCGGCAGCGAAATCAAGACAAAACGGACGAATTCCAGATACTTTGTACAGCCACCTTAAGGCTGTAAGGTTTATTTCCATCAATTATATTGCTATATATTTAATATGGCTCAGAAACATGACCACATTACCTTAAAACTATAAAGTAGAATATCTGGGTAAAATGGTGCATCTTATGATCCATGTTTTCATTCTGTTTTATATTCTCATTTGGTAGTAGATAAGTAATAATTTATTAAGTTATATAGTACTGTGGGGGAAGATGGGACATCTTTAGCACTTAATATCCAAATATCCGGATCGTGTTTTAAACAATTAACAATGGTCTATGGTAGTTATGGGGTACAGTTTTATAATTCTTTGAATTTTCTTTCTTTACTACCAAAAGAGACGAAAAAATAGAACGAAAAGTTGTCTCATCTTCCCCCACCCTACTATATAGCCGTAACCTCACGATTCTAAATTAACGTTGTTGATTATTAAAAACAGGATTAGGAAATATGGAACATTATGTGAAAGCGACACCTATCTTACGGCACGGCATCATATACCTAACGATTTTTCCAATAAAATGTTAATCACATATATCTATATGCCCACCTAATAAAATGAAAGCTGCGTTCGTTTCACAACAATTTCTTGTTGACAAAACATAAATTAGATAAAAAACATGGTTTAAAAATTGTTTATTGCCACATATTAGCCATATGGCTAGCGAGAAGGTATTTAATCAGGTCTCTATGAACCAATAGGACAACGAAATAGATAAACGATTGTTTACTTGGATATATATCTTTGTACAGCGTTCATTCGTTATAGGCTATATGTTGTGATTTACTAAGCAACCAAGTTATTAAGCAACCAACAAAGTTTTGTAAGCTATCCCGTAGTTAAACCAAGCATATATAAGTATGTTTATATGTAGTAGGGTGGAGAAGATGAGACACATTTTTATTCCATTTTTTCTCGCTTCATTTGGCAGTTAACAAAAAGGCTTTAAAGAATTATGAAACCGTATTATCAAGATTGCCATAGAATAGACCGTTGTTAATTTCAAATCACAATTTGTATATTTGTATATTGTGTGCTAAAGGTGTCCTATCTTACCCGACAGTAATATATGAGTATGCATCGTCTGTACAAAGACTGTGTACGTTTGATAAAGCATGTATACCCAGTAAGGCTTGCGATGATAAAAATAAAACAAACGAAGCACGCTTATGACGTAAGGCGAATGGAAGGCTGCTTTATTACAAGGAATTGTCGCAGCGTCGTTTGGGTTTTTGGCAAATGGTTTGAAAATGTTTCAGTATTTCCGCGTCTTGCATAAGCATTCATCAGCCCTGTAATTTCTCTGTCTGGTGAAGTTACGACAGCAATTGCGGATTTGATGTCGGCGAAACAGACGATAAAACAAGTGGAAACCGTTGTTCGCCAGAAAGGTATATGCTAGGTCTTATACCCTTTGTTACACTTATTCGATTTGTTATGAAGGGCCTATAGTCAAGTTTTTATAAAGGGCTAGCGTGCTTTTATGCCTGAATAGTTACGCCGTGTTGCCAGCTCTACCGCAAACCGTTTAAATAAACAGAAGAATCTTAATTTATTTGGTGGTGTGTCTACGAAATTTCATTTAAATATATTGAGATTTTTAATATAAAATAAAGTAAATGACACAACAACATAGTATCGCCTTTTCAATTCGTTTCCAGCCTTGTTTTTTCGGGAATGGTCTGGTTCATATCTGAGGTAAAACTCACGAGAGAAAATATTTGTTAAGTCGGGTGGAATACCCAACGTCGGCTTTGTGAGGAAAGTTCTAATATTTGAACTGCTGGCATCGGTACATCGAAAACCCATCAGTACCTTCTTTTGATTGAGTTTTGGTTAAATAATTTCTCAAGCTATGTATTCGATGAGTTTATTTAACTTGAAATACGTAGGTAAAATACAAAAATATAGAAAATCGATAAAAAGGTAGCTATAACGATGACTTGTTAATTAGTTACCTATATTATCGAATAGCCATGTTCATTAATGAAATCAATAAAGTGTTGTTGTAGCAACGGCCCCAGCAAGAGTGAATTAAATTAGTTAATTCGACAGAAGACCTCACAAGGGCAGGTAAGATGTCGGCATTCTCAGCGGCAACCTTGATCTGTAAAGTTATTAAAGTAAAGCCATTCAACGGACAGCAATATTCGTCGTACATGTGGTGGTATTAACGTCTGTAGTACCGACTAAAGTAAAAACTAATCGCTGCCTAGTTTAGATTTTGCTTTTTTAATGGCTTGACTGATACCGTAGTCGATTATTTGGCTGCCCAACTTTTGTAATAAATCAAGTACAGGATTTAGTCGGCCGATTAGTAGCAAAAATACACCGACTACGATTTAGTCTAGCGACTCAAAAGCGCGGTGACCATAGCGAACCCGGCAGACTAACTTTAGTAGAAGAGAATCACAGAGTCATGAATGTAGTTTTTATTTAAAATTCGTTTAATATTTCACCTGCTTTACAGACCATTTAGTTTTCTTCAGACAACTTTATATATTCATAGTATGAAAACTAGAATTCTTTAAATTCAAAGAGGTCGTCAGGTTTAATATAATCAAGCGTTTCTCACGAATGCCAATAATTTCGCGCCACTCGTATGGTTCATGCTTCATCAACCATTTGAAAACTGCGTCAGGGGTGAATAAAACAAGTCAGTTAGAGTAAGGTAAATACCAAGGACTGCTAAAATCGCAAAGCATTACGTTTAATCTTTAGATTGAAATTCAAGTCATAAACAATTTGAGGACAAAGATATTATATTGTGGTATTCTTTACAAGGAAAAGGACAAGGCAATATACATGATATATTGTCCGAGACAGGCTCTTTATTGTTCTAAAACACGTGTTTGGTGTTTATGAGACCTCTTGTTTAATTACGTTTAATGTAAAGTGCTTTTTTAACACTTAAGAGCTAACGCTTCTCTAAATCGCGATTCATTTCCTAAATTCAACCACGTGAAGGCATGGGCTTTTGCGAAGTTTCTAAGCGAAGTTTTTTTTACTGAGGAGAATCGCCATGTCAACGCAACAAACACATTGTGACGTACCGTACGCACCCTAAATCGGCGGGCCATTTCACTTCTCGAGTTTCATTCTATAGTAGGCCATTATAGTTTGCCTGTAAATGCTATGCTGACAGATAAGAAAAAGTAGACAAGGCTTTATTGGTTGGTGGTTCAGAAAGACGTATTAACGGAAACATATATCAAGCTTCTGTAATTTTCGCCGAAATCAGTTTATAGTATAAACATATGTGAAATCAAATTTCTCTAATATTGCATAAACATGTAGGCTACGTGCTGTTAGGTAGTGCTCTTATTGTCTGTGCTATTTTAGATATATTCATAGTAACCTGTAGAGTGCTGATGTACAGAACTGACTCAGTACAGTGTCAAATTTTCATAAATTTAAGTACGCAACCAAAGGTCAGTATGTCATGTAGTTAGTAAAATTTAATGGTGCTATGCTGCCACATTGCTAGATCGATTTATTTTGCTTTCCGCCACTGTTGGATTTGCTTAAAATAGAAAATGTTGACGCCCTGCGGCAAGAATGTTTTGTAATAACCGATCTTAACACGCTTGTGGGACACGAACTAGTTATACGTAATACGAGAACATGGTTGTGACGTCACAAGTCGGTCCAGGCGATAATCTAAATAAATAGTAAACCGAAAAATCTCAGCCGTGGTATACCACGGACATGAACGCGTTTCTAAATTACTTGTTTTAAATCAATACTAAAGTAGGTAGCATATAGTCTGATTTTATTTAGGACCTAAGTTCTTCGTTTAACCTTTTCGGTAAGTCTAGTTCATAGGAAATAGTAAAAGCTACTTTATGATGTTTATACAATACGTTAGACAAAGGCGTGCGATTTATTTGACGTTTAAACGTGCTGTACCAGTTTATCATTAACGCAGGTTTAGCACTTATTACATGTGGTAATAACGCTGCAAACATAGTGTTGCTAGGCTTGTATATACCATAAAGACTGTAGCGAGGGCAGTAAAAGTTAAAAGTTCTATTGAATTTTTGACGTGACGTATTCTGTTGGTACATAGTTGTATTTCGGAAGCAATGACGGGCCTTGCGACCGTGAAATGCGGTAGTCAGCACTACTACTAACTTTGGTCAGGAGAGGCGTTTTGTCGTGTTTATAGTAAAGAACTAGCACCTTAAATAACTATATGCACGTAAGGTAGTAGTTGAGTTTGGAATGAGTTAATTCTTGTTATATATATTTTAAAAGCAAAATCTGTTTATATATTTAACCGAATTATTTTACGTCCATTTACTACCAGTGTCAGCGTCGTCGTTAAGTTTCATTCTTATTTAGTTCTTATTTACGATACCAACACTAATTAAGGTAGTAGCGTTTACCTTTTAGCATAGAATGCTGGTGATATACGGACACCTGTTGCACGCAATTAAACACTGATAGAGTGGATATAAAATGCTACCACAAACTGTCATCCTACCGTTTATTTTGGCGTTGCGATTCTGCAAGGGTTCCTGGACAGAACCTGTGTCATACAAGCACCCTGGTAATATCACCATAGCTGGACTTTTCCCTTTACATTACATTTCAGACCGACCGGATAATTACAGGTACTTATGTTATAGATACTTTAGTTCGACTTATTAAAATAGTTCAGTAAACTTACATAAGCGGAAAACCCAACCGATTTGTAATTAATTCCATAGTTTATTAAAAGAGTCGGTTTTACATGAACGCTTCTAATCAGAACCTAATTTGGTTTATTGTTTTCTTGCGGTCGAATGTGGGCCGAGCAACACTTATATACACTTAAGCTGCGGTATTGTATATAATAGCAATCCCAGACAGTCATATAACGATATTTAGGATAAAAGTGTATGCTGCTGCACGTACACAACTAACAACACTATATAGTCGTATTCCATCCGCTGGGGTTAATAAATTAGAGTTTTTATTTAAAACTTTCAGTATGAAATTCATATTTAGTTTTGTATGTATATAGAATTTTACGTTGAAGTTTCAATCATTTAGTATTTAAAGTAACCTGAATAGGATGTTTTTGATCCTGTGAAGAAACTGTTAAAATGCCGCTGCAAAATATCCTTTCCAAACTTTGCTTATCACCTATGTTTACATTTTCTATTTATATTTTTATTACATGAATAATGACTATATTCCAGAATTAATTTTTATTTTATATTATAGTGGGGGAATATGGTACACCTTTTAATATCAATTTCTTGTCATATATGGTAGTAAACAAAGAACATTAAAATAATTATAAAACCGTATCCTCACAACTCACACAGACCGTTGTTAATTGTTTAAAATACGATCAAGATATATTTTAGAAATTATGTACGTAAAGTGTCCTATCATACTCCACCGTACTATATAATTCTTTGCTTTACTTAGGAGTGAATTTATTAACTGTTACTATGTACATAACATAAAACTTATCAGCAATTTAGCATTAGCAATAAACATAAATATGTCTTACTCTTACCATATTTATTTTTAGCCTAGAAGAAGCACCGGAAGCCCTGGTATGTCGAAGATATAACTTCTTAGGGTTTCGGTGGATGCAAGCCATGATCTTTGCCATTCAAGAAATAAACAATAGGTATACAGTGATATTATAGGCTATTCATTTGGAATATTTCCTTAATAATGTTTATTGTTTACCTCTGATAGAAGCGACATCCTGCCAAATATATCGCTTGGTTGGCAACTTTTCGACACATGCAACACGCATGCCCGTGCAGTCACTCAAGCTTTACACGTGGTTGATTCGATTTATAAGCGTCCAAAAAGTACGTCAACAAAACAAAAAAAAATAGAACTTTTTTTTTACTTGAATGTGCATTTACTTTTTGTTATTGTGGGCGGGGAAGATGGGACACCTTTTCATTTTATTTTCTCGTCCAATTTGCTAGTAAACAAAGAACATTCAAAGAATCTTAAAACCAAATTTTTACGACTCACATAGACCGTTGGTAATTGTTTAAAACACGATCAAGATATTGGGATATTCAAGCTAAAAGTGTCCCATCTTCTCCCACCCTGTACTATATGTCGTCATTTATGCAATGTTTTTTTAAGGTTTTTGCTAAGCTTTTTTAATATTTTTGTGCAATTTTTTGGCTCTAAAACTGTTTTATTTGCGACGCCAAAATTGATCCGCAACTTGTTTTATCCTCGCGTGGCAAAACTACGGTATTCGTCATAATACAGGTATTTTGCTTCATACCCATAATGTCCGTTAACAAGTTACCACGCATGTATCTCAGTGGGTGATTACTTTTTTATTATTTTAATTTTTTGTTGTATGGGTGCAAATTAAGACAACCCAACCCATAAGATGCTTCTTTGTAAACTTCACGCCAATCGCAATAAAGCAGACTACTTTTTTATTATTTTAATTTTTTTGTTGTCTGGCTGCAAATTAAGACAACCCAACGCATAAGATGCTTCTTTGTAAACTTCACGCCAATCGCAATAAAGCAGAACAAACTGTATCCAGAAAATTTGCCTTTACCAGGTTTGCACACAGGTTTGTCGGCACTCATTGGCCCGACCGCTTCAGACAAATCGATCGTGGTGTCTAACATTCTAAGTGTATTCGATGTTCCGCAAATTAGCTACGGGTCGACGAGCAGATTGTTGTCCAACAAAAACATTTACAAGTTGGTACCGTTAAAGTGTTGCTCAATAATAAGAAATGGAAAACAGTAAATCTCGTATTTTAGTTCGTTCCTGCGGACGATACCAAATGACGATGAACAGGCGACGGCGATGGTTGAGCTATTATTGCATCATAATTGGACCTGGGTCGGTGCGGTAGCTGGGGATGATGATTACGGGCGTCCCGGAATTTCCCGTTTTAAAGAAGAAGCAGAGAAACATGGCATATGTGTGGAGTACACAGCTTATGTATCCGAGGTTAGAGTTCCACTTCCAAGCTGCATGTTTGTGTATTCTGCAATGCACCGTTAATTTTTAAAGGCATTATTCACAAACCTTCTTTTGTTTATTCCATTATTCAATTCTCTTACGATAGGTTTCAACATTCACGAACGTTATTTGGATCGAATTTTTATTAAAATTTAATTAGAGTCACCCTCTTAGTGGACTTTGACTCGTGATGCCTCGTTAAGAATTTTCGAATTAATCTGCGACTTTTAATTTCTTTATGTTTAACTGGCAAACACATCCATTAGGCTTTCTTCATTACGCAAGGTTCGTTTAACGACTTTCAGATGAACGCAACGAAGTCCGTTAATGTAATTTAGCGTATTCGTGTCTTGAATTATTAAACAAAGAATTACAGTTGGCATCGACTTTCATGACATTTAAATGACTGGATGTACATAAACAGTTAGAGATTACCATCGGGTATAACGGCCGCACTTAAATTACGTATGTTACCGTCACATATTTAATATCGGGCATCTATCACTTCTTATTATTCATTAAATTTTCACAGTCCATGAGCGAGGAGCACTTGAAGCAGACTGCTCGTGAGATCAAAAACTACAATGCCACCGTGTTTGTGACTTTCATAAGCGCCACCCACCTTGTTCCACTTGCTCGGTATCTCAGCGAGTATTCGGTGACAGATAAAGTGTGGATTGCAAGTGAAGCGTGGGCGACTTCAGATACAGTGCGAGCTATCGACGGTTAGTTTAATTTCACAAAACATAAATCTATGTGTATTACCAAACAAACTGGTTGAACGTTTATTACCTATGATTTGTCCTGCATGTCCTGTGGTGTTCTACCTATGATAAGCACTGTAATAATATTTCCCTATGATTTCCAATACTTACCTTACAAACGTAGCGCTCTGATGATCAGTAAAACGGTTGACGCGGGTACGTATGACAGTCTACTTTTGTCTTCAGCACGAGTGTTCCAAGGCACATTAGGAATCGCCACGCGCGGTGGTGAAATGCCGGGATTTCGGGCGTTTCTTGAAGGTGTTTCCCCCAAAACACAACCTGAAAGCCCATACATAACTGAATTCTGGGAGAAATCGTTTCAGTGTAATTGCCCAGACACCGTGTGCGCCAAAACAGAAAACGATGGTGACATGTCCTCTCACAACAGCTATGCTGGTATGTTTACATACGTGTATAGTCTATGCTATATATTCTACGGCTCAGTAAATTCTGTGAAAAACTCAAGTGGCTGGTATGCACAGGTTTGCTGTGAAACTATCAATACTTTACAATAATTTAGGAAAAAGTTTTGGCATGTGTTGTGTATTAAAATAAAATTAAGTATGCCATGTTGTTTACGAGCCAACACCATGGCATAACTTCCTTATCTAATGTAGTTATGATTATAATTACCGAGCTCTGATATGGGAAGTCTGTGTCTTTTACCCATTCTTGTTTTATCTGTTATTTTAGTATGCCAATAAATAAAACTGTTTGTTTTTCTCAACTTACTATAATTCACTCAACACAGAGAACTGCACCGGAAACGAGTCGTTAACAGGAGATGGTGCAATCACATCTGCTTATTTAGGTTGGACTGATTTGGAGAAGAGTTATACCACTTACCTTGCTGTGTATGTGGTGGCGTCGGCCTTGCATAATATTAGCACATGCGTTGAAGGCAAAGGCTTGCTCAAGGTAGGGTATTGTTTATGTGACTGACATATTACTTTGGAGTAAGATAGGACACATTTAGCTCATAATATCCAAATATCCTGATCGTGTTTTAAACAAATAACAACGATTTATAAAAGTCAGAAAAATAAGGCCTAATAATTCTTTGAATGCTCTTTGTTTATTACCAAATGGAACAAGTATATAGAATGTAAAGATGTCCCATCTTCCCCCACCCTACTATACTATGGCTTTGTCATTTTGCCTTGACCTTGATGCTTTAAAGGTATTAATTTAAATGAATACAATAAAAAATGAACAGTTAATGGTTAGTTGCTATAAGCAATGCAGTTTAGATAGCTATTGGTTAGGTTTGGAGTTTCAAAATTTAGATTGGTTCGAGTTGACACGAAAAACTCTGTTTACTGTCTGTATCCGTAAATTTTACTTTTAATTGGACATGCCCCAACCCCCATGTGAATAAATATGTTGCTGTTAATTGGATAAATTTAGAACCCTCTAGTGGGACAACATTATAATTAATTGGACACACGTCAAAGTTTACTAACCCATGTTCATTAACGATTGTATTTCTCACAGAATGGTGCCTGTCCATACTTAAACAACCTCACTACATGGCAACTCTTATCATACATCAAAAAGGTCGATTTTTTTCCTCCTGGACACGATTACAAGGTATACATTTTGCATTTTTTATTTAGCACTTGTGTGTTCTGTAGAAAACTCTTGTCAAGCATATTGCATTTAAAGAACGATGTTCTCTAATTTTAAAACAGAGAGTGATTTTGGATGTTTTTCTTTCTAGACGCATAATGATACTGTAAGTAGTGTGATGGTTAATTTTGGTCTACAAAGCATGCTGCTTCGGAAAATATAATTTGCATTTTGTAAAATAACTGTGTGGCCTTCGCACTGGCATGTTACATTCACTTCATGTTGAAATAATGACCTTGCCAAGTTTAATTTCTCACTTGCATTATACTGATATTTTCCACTTGACGTGCTATAGACAGTAAGCTGTGTTAAAGGCTTGATGCTGCTGCCATTGTGGCCGTGTGTGATACCTTAAATACTTTTTCACTGTAACACATTTTTTTGTCATAATTCTGTGCGAAAAAAAGAAAAAAAATAACCCCTAAAGCCACAAACTTGCGGTAATTCTTAAGCTAGCACGAGGTGTGCAAAACATAAAACGTTTTATGATAGATTTTGTGTGTTACTTCCCCACCACTCAATGATAAATAATTTTCTTTCATTCATTTAATCATTTCTTCCATTTAACATGCTCACTTTTGGCCAATGTTCCGATTCCTTGTAATATTCAGTTAAATTGACTAAACTTCATAATTCATCAGAAGTGTGTGAAACAAGGTGTTACTCAGCTGGTTATCAAAGCCAGCACCTTGATGGTTAGGTTTCAGTCATCTGGAGTAAATATTTATGAACTGGGAATATAATATTTTTTAGTTATATGAGGTTGGGAATTATCAGCATTGAATTCGCGATTAAACTAAGATGAAACCACACAGTCATGTTTTATTTATAATTATTACTACATTTTAGTACAGTCTGTTTTATACCACACACAACTTTTGGTGGTCAACTTAAACAGATTAATTTTTTAACACATATGCCCTGTTTAGTTATTATTTCTGTAGTTGAATTTAGTCATGCTTCACAAATCAACTTTTACCTATTGATTCAGTTTAATTTTGATGAGAACGGCGATCCAAATGCTTCATACAAGCTAGTTAGTTGGATACCAAAGATGAACTGTCGGGGCAATATCACCGTTGACTTTGTACATGTTGGTAATTACTCAAGCATGGTAACCCCCAAGTGGTCGATCAACGAGAGCGCCATCTACTGGCACAAACATAATGACGTAAGATGTTTAAATTGTTTGTTTAAGTTAAAATATGTTTTGGGTTCACAGTTTTTTTGGTTTTTGTTAAACTTACCAATGCCATATCACATTTGTTAGTTTAATGACCTATAGCATGCAATACTACTTACAAAGCTACCACTGTGGGTGTTCTTGTAGCCATACCAAGAAAACATGTTTTACCAATACTATCCTGTATAGTATATCATAATCAGGCGTACATATGTTCAATTGTGCAACATGATGCACAATATAGTAAACCTATCCTTAGTCATAACGTAATCCCTGTCATCTTAGAAGAAACAAGTAATCACCATTAAACATCAAGTTATATATGTAAAAACAAAACAATATTTTGCAGATTCCCAAATCGGTCTGCAACGCCGACTGCCAGCCAGGATATTACAAGATTCAGCTGCAGAGTGCGTGCTGTTTTAAGTGCGCTGAGTGTCCGTCAGGCGAATATTCAGTTGACATCAATAGTCCAGTATGTACACCATGCAACCTTACTCACAGGGCTGACGATAACCGAACTAGTAAGTTTAAAGCTGTAGAGTACACATTGTTGACAGGCTTATTATACAACAAAAATAGGTTCACAGTCAAATTGTTTTATAGGCTGATTTTTTCAACGCTTTTTATACACCAGCAACCCTTATTGCTGTAAAAATGTTGTCAAAACATTTGTAATAAATTTCCTGAAGAGATGTTTTAAAATTTGATTTTTTTTGTTAAAATTAAGTCAATTTATATATAAAGCTATATAAACTAAATTTGATTGTACAAAATTGCACAATTTGTTTGTTTTTTAGACTAATTTAGCCAAGACTCCTAATTTAATATTTATCATAAAAATTTAAATTGAATAACACATGTGTTTGTGAACACAGGTTGCATTCCGAAGAATGAAGAATATATTCGTTGGGGTGACGCTTTCGGAGTTACGTTTTGCGTTTTGTCTGGCATTGGGATCTTACTTACGCTATTTACTGCTGGTAAGTATGAAAAAAAAGTTGGTATATTAGTTATTTGCTAGCCCAGTAATAAGTCCAAAGCCCGAAAAAAATAATTACCAATATAATTTAATGTATATTAGAGGGAAAGACGGGACACTATAAGCATATATTATCCAAATATCCTGATCATGTTTTGAACAATTAACAACAGTCTATGGGAGTCATGAAGATACAGTATTTTAACGTTCTTTGTTTATTATCAAATGGGACAAAAAATGAAAATCTTTTGACCTGCCATGCAAAGATAAAATGATGAAACGCTGTATTTATCTCAGAAGATTAGATTGTATTTTAAATGAATAAATGACTCTTATTTCCTATGTCTGTGTTTTACCTTTCCAATCCCAAAATACACCCAATTTAAATTTATGTTTTTGTTTGTTTGATATTAATGCTTTTGATCTTACGTAGGGTCGTTTATGAAGATGCGCAGAACCCCCCTGGTAAAAGCAACAAACAGGGAACTAAGTTTTCTTTTATTTCTATCAATATTTTGCTGCTTTCTAACTCCACTTTTGTACCTTGGAAAGCCGCAGGATTGGAATTGCAAAGGAAGAACTGTGAGTTTAGTGACATTTATCGATAGTAAAACAATTTCCTACATCCGAGGTGTTGGCAAGGAATCTCTAAGATCAAAATTCTTGTTTGCAATGAACATTGTATTTGATGTTGACTTTGCTTCATTGTATTATGCAAAAATTCTGATGTATTCCTATAGTATACACTATACAGGTTATGTTCAAATATGTAAAATGCAACCTTTATCTCAGGTGACATTTAGCCTGAGCTTCACTTTCTGCATTGCGGCGATTCTGGTAAAAACTCTTCGAGTGCTTACTGCTTTTGAAGCGAGGATACCCGTCACGTACAAAAAGGTAGATAGATGGAAAAATAACTAGTTGTATAGTTTTAAACATATAAAAATATGACCAATAAAATACTTAAAAAAATCATGGAACCTAGCTTTGAAACTGACCGTTGTATTTAATTCAAACCAGTGTGTATGACCTTGGGGCAAGACTATAATTTGACACAATGGTCACTGATAGGTCGTCCAATTTGGCAGTCATTCAGAAAATAATAAAATAAACAATCACCCACACAGTTACATAAGTGGAAACTTGCTGAAGAACCCGATATGATTGAAATCTTCTCGCATATTATGCCTAATATGATACTCTGAATAATTTTCACTTGGCTGTTTTTATGGAAAAATCCTTGACATTCAACCCTATTTCATAAAACTTTTGTTTTGATTTTTTAGCGAACAAAATGGCTTGGGGAACATGTACAAGTGTTTGTTGTGATGGTAGTGTCTCTTGTGCAAGTTATTCTCTCAGTAACATGGTTAGTTGTTGACCCACCGAAGGTCATGTTGTCTCAAAGCAAGGTATGGGCACATGTGATTGATTTATAAGATAATATGAAGAACAGCCGTATGTACCTTTTATAAAGTTCATATTGCCAGTGCCAGTCCTAATTTTATCTGTACCAAAACCAAAAATATTCTTCACACTGACAGATAAACAAGTTAGTGTTTGGCACCGTGGCTTAGTGGTTCAGTGCTTGCATCGTAACCATATTGCTTTCCATGCACAATGCTTTTATCATTGTGGACATGGTTGAGCAAGGTGTTAACAGTGTTTGATGTTAACCATGGGTCACTAATGAGTAATTTGTTGGTCTTTCAGAGAAGGAGAAAATCGACTACTCATGAATGCACATACCTTTAAACTAATTAGGTGTATAGAACACTTGTGTTATTACGACTGTTACAGTTTTACCACACTTGTGGTATAACGGCTGATTCTGCATTGTCACACGAGAATAAATAAGTGAGTTTATTATAAATTCATGATTGAACTCTTTTTTCCCAGACATCTGATATCTCACTAATCGTGGAGTGCAATGTTGGTAACTTGGTCATCATGGGGTTTGTGTATGGTTACCTCTGTCTGCTTGCTTTAACAGCTTTCGTGTTCGCTTTTCGGGCTCGCAAGCTTCCAGAAAACTTCAATGAAGCAAAGTTTATAACGTTTTCCATGCTTATCTTCTTCATCGTGTGGTTGTCTTTTATACCAGCATATCTCAGCACAACTGGTAAGAAATTAATGTATATAACTTAAAATACTTTGTATTCTGACCTAATACATAAAGAAACCATTTTCGGGGTCTGGTTATTTTTATGCTATTAGTTTTAATTCATTAAACTAGTTATCCTACCATTCCTACATAGCTTCATGAATAAGGCCCATCTTGCAGAGTCACTCAAAAAAGGAATATGAAATTATAAAATTCTTTAAAGAGTTATAGCATGTCTTGGCCCTAAATAAAGGAAAGTTTGAAACTCTTACAGTCATACGCAGATCAGTTAAGACCACATCTTGTTTCATGAATAAAAATCTGTGTGTTTTTTGTATTAAGGTATCAACGCTACAGCTGTAAGCTGCATTGCAATCTTATCTTCAACTTTTGCATTACTGGCTTGTATTTTTTTCCCGAAACTTTACGTGATATATTGGACACCACAAAGAAACACAGTAGAGGTACGTTAACATAAGACACTTGATTTTTAGGCCTTTAACTATATAGCAAATGCTCCATATAATGGTAATGTTCTCCTATTAATTTAACTAAAATGTTTGGCAATTAAAATTTTTTTTTTAAATCTTTATTTTAACCTGAAACATTTATAATAATTAATAATTTCCCATAACTGCGTAATATTTTCTAAACAATATGTTTTTCCATGTAGGAGGTAAGACAAAATACAGCCACACATGCCATTCGGTCAAGTCGTTCAGTGGCATACAGTGTAAGAATTAAACCACCAGATATGAGTTCAGATTCAAACAAATCGATGGTACAAGAAACTTCCCCTCCAAGAAGTAATTTCTACTTGCTTTTTTTAAAAAACCTTCTTGCAAATTACAAAGTATTCTAATATATTATATAACTATTGTATCCGTATGGCGGCAAAGTTGTTGCAATATTTTCTGCTATCTTTTTTAGTGTTTGAGTAACACGGAGGTCGCTCACAAAAGAAAAACAAATATTCTTTTAACACGCTTCATAAAAGAGGACCTGTAAACCCTTGCTACTAAAAACTAAAACAAAATAAATAAAAACCTCACCAAAAAATTCAGCTTTTGTTGTAATTTACAATCTAGTGAATATTCGAAACTTTATCTGAATCTGCATGTTTATAGCTGGACGCAAAGGAATGTATGGTCGTAACGCAAACGACAGAAATCCATTTAAAGACTTCGATAACAGCAACTTTAACAACAGCAACAACATCAACTTATCTTCAGTTTCTAAAGCGAGTAACCGACGTCTTAAAATACAAAATAGAAATCGTTCCCACAGTCTTCAACCAGAGGTAAGATTTTATAAATTGGTTATATATCTTATAAGTTTGAGTCCCATACTTTTTATCATTCCAACTAATATGAGAATGCTCAACCCTTATTTTTCGGAAATTTATCATATTAAAAACGGGCAAAACATACGAATGGGAATTGTATAACAACTGTAATACTAAAATTACAACTTGAAACGATTTACATGGATTTTATGGAACTCGGTTTAAAAAGTGTCTTACGGCAGATAAAATATTGGTTTCAATTTCAATAAAACTTTCGTAAACTTTTAATGCTTAAACGCCTGTTAGCAAATATGGCTGGCAATAATATCAGCAAGATAGTACATTAGCTATAAACTGTACAATTTTCAATACAGAAATGTTTATATAACTTATAAGCCCGTGTCCAAACACAAAGTTATTTGTTGTGCCATAACATTCTGTGTTTACAACAGCGATTGGGAATGAATCTGAACAACCAAGACATTTACGAAGATGTACTTACCACAACATTTTCAAAAGACATCAATCGATTTTCTGGACAATCTGAAAAAGATTCAGTACAGTCGGAAAGTAGTAGCAGCAGTAAGTTGAATAAGTGTTATGATGGTATATGTCATGTGTTGATTGGGTTGTTTTGCAAGTTTGTAAGCGTACTATTATTAAATCTAAAAAAGCTGTTATAAAAAATTAATTTTTTTGTACTAACAACTCGAATAAAATTCGACAAAATACACACTTGTTAGAATAGAATTTACTAGAAGAGCTATTTTATATTATGATTAGCAGTTTATATGTGTAATACCGCTACTTGTGCAGATGATACAGAATCAACTACATTCAACGTTGATATAGCAGGAAAAATATCTACGGACACTGCAATAACAGATCGGGCAGAAAACTATGAAAAAATGTAGGTATTTAAAAAAAATAATCTTATAACCTATATTTTAAAATAATGTATTTTTTGTTTTAGACTATTTGACGATGGAAAAAGAATTAACTTGAAAGTTGCCGTCAAAGTTAATATTCAACAAACAGCATGCGACAAAAAGTAAGTAGTGGCAGGAATATCATGACCTCCAGAAATGATGATATTTATTATTTTTTTATTTGTAAAGAAAGTCTAGTGGTTGAAGCATTATAAAACATAGCTCGTGGCCTATAGTTATAAATCTAAATGTGGCTTAACCAAATTTTCTGTAATTGATAAATCATATTTTATGTTTTAGTGCACCTTCGGTACAGCTCAACAACAACAATAATCATACACCTTTGGAAACGATTTTACCGACAAGCGAGCAGGTAGCAAACAGACCATTATCAGACTGCAACAATACTGGGACCGAGTTATCCGTTCAATCCTCCCGTGATGATATAACGACCACCAACAACATGTTTGATTCATCTTCTGCTTGACAAAGAAGTGACAAATCAATTGCTTCTAATATTATTATTTTCAATTTTCACTGACATTCTATCTCACAAAGCAATGAAAAAGTGAGTTATATTAATCGTGCTGCAAATTCCGAAACGTGTTTTTCTATTTTCTTGTTACTTTATTAACTGTTTTTCTTAATACCACTAATGTTTCTCTGAGAAATTCATGCACCATAAATTTCATGCAGATTTTAAAGCGGGCCATGAGTCTATAGATCAAATGGTGCCGATTGGTCAAATTAAATTCGTCATTATTTTTTATTTATTTATCGCTAGTCTTGCTATGTTTTTTTAATAAAATTCATTAAAACGAATTGTTATAAAAACATTTTATGTGGTATTGGGCCAACTGTGGAGTAAATCAAGGGTCCTAATATAAGTCACTTCAGTATATCACGGTCATGATGAGGTGTCATGCAGTAAGAGCTCCTTACAAAACAGAAGAACGTCATGTTCGTCCGGCGCCGTGGCGTAGTGGTTAGCGCGCCTGCCTGTAACCATTAGGTAATGGGTTCAAGGCTCGTCGCTGCTACCATTGTGGGCGTATGTGTCCTTGGGCAAGACACTTAACGACAATTGCTTCAACCCAGTGGTCACTAATGGGTTGTCCAAAATTATCAGCCATACATAAAAAAAAAATGAAAAAATCCAAAAAAAATAATCACCCACAAAGTAACATACATGGCAACTCGTAAGCTGGCACGAGGTGTTAAACCCGTTTTCCGGCCACGCGAGGATAAAGTAAGTTACATTCATTCATTCATTCATTCATGTGGCAGGGTAGGGGAAGATAGGACAGTTTTTCATTCTATTTTCCCATCCCATTTGATTGTAAACAAAGAACATTAAAAAAATTAGAAAACCATATCCTCACGACTCCCATAGACCTTTCTTAATTGTTTAAAACACATATTATGTGCTAAAGGTGTCCGTCTTCCCCACCCTACTATATACACTTAGCATATGGTATTCGGGTCACGAACTTTAAGCAGCTCATATCCAATTATATGTTATGTTAACTACGTTAATAAATGTACAGATTTGTACTTACGTTGGTGGTTAACAAACATGTTATTTAAAAGCAGCATTACTAATATTACTTTTTAATTAATTATTATCGAGTAGTAGGTCAAGTGTTATGTATAACCAAGTGTCATATTGGGAATTTTATATAGTACTCAAATATTTGTATTTATTTTTCTTTCCCAACGACTCACGCGTCCAGCTGGCAGCATTAAATTTTGAGACGTGCTCACTTATAATCACCGTGTTATATATAGAACTGCGGGGAAAGATGGGACAACTTTAGCACATTATATCCAGATCGCGTTTTAAATAATTAACAACGGCCCATGGGAGTCATGTGGACACGGTTTCATAATTCTTTGAGTGTACTTTGTACACTATCAAATTAGACGAGAAAACAGTATTGAAATGTGTCCTATCTTTCCCCACTTTACTACATAGTAGGGTGAGAGTAGCTGGGAAATCTTTAGCGCATAATGTCCTGATCACGTTTTAACCAAATAACATCGGTCTATGGGATTCATGAGGATACGGTTTTATGATTATTGGAATGTTGTTTGTATAACACCAAAGGGAATGAGAAAACGAATAAAATGTTGACCCGATTCCCTTCACCCTACCATATAAGGAAGCTAATTTACGAAATTCACATTCACATACATAGCCTACATTATCATGTATTTTAGGGGTCGGGATAAAAACAAGAATCGATACATAGATACGAGTATATTTATATATTCGAAAACAAACCCAACTAGCTTATAAACGACCTTTTATGAAATTGGAATTTCACGTGGTGTTTTAGTGTAGGCTGGTGGTGGCTCACGAACATAATACGGTAATATTGGTTGCAGTGAGTTTCGTGGTAATGGTGTAACTCTGATTTGTCTGACTGGGTGAGATAAGTTGATGGCGCTATCAATCTCTGGCGGTGGTGGGGTCGTAAAGGGCCAGGTAACTGTTTGAGATACAGAAGTTAGCCTAACAAGTCTTGCAGGTCGAAGTATCGAAACCTTACGTCTTCTTTTTCGTATTGCGCATGTTATCCCGATAATAGCAAACAATAGAAACATTCCTGGTAACGCAATTGCAAGCGAAATCCACCACGGAAAGTTTATGATGTATGGTCTGCTAGTTGTCGAACTTCTTTCTACTAATATAGTAGAAACTGATGTGAGGAAATGCGGTTCACTTTGTTGGGTAGTAATAGATGATGCTTCTGCAAAAAAAGTAACATCTATATCGTATACTCGCCTAAATGTACATTAACAGCAGTTTTGGAGCTAACTTAGCATATATATTTATTGAATTCCTGCTGTGCCGCGGCAAAGCGGTAAGCGCACTTATTGCCTGTAGTGTCTAGCACTTTAGCTTAAAGTTTACGCGTGTGAGGCTCAATCCTGCGTTTGTGTCCTTGGGCAAGGCACCCACTTACAATTGTTTCAACCCAGTGGCGCCTTATAGGTTCACTTAATTATCAGCTTTTCATTAGAAAAAACAAACAGAATTAAAAATTAATTATTGGAGGATGGGGGAAATGGGACACTTTTTCATTCTATTTTTTCGTCTCACTTGATAGTAAACAAAGAATATACAAAGAGTTATAAAACCGTATCGTCACGACTAAAATAGACCATTAGTATTGGTTTAAAACTTAATCAGTACATTTGAATATAATGTGCTAAAAGTGTCCCATCTTTCTCCACAGTACTATCCTACAAAATTGAATGTGGTAACTTAAGCGGACGCAAGGGTGTGCAAAACAGAACGCCAGTGTTATAACGTCTGTCGTTGCTGTACGCAACGCCAAAATAATTAACTTAGATTTATTTATTGATTTAACTGCCCAGCACAACCTACCTGCACATCCCAGGTTATTCTGTGTAACAACTCTGTCATCAAAGCACAAACATTCGCGGTTGCCTTGAATATCTTGGGTGCAGAGGTCTTGGCACCCACCATTTGCCTGTGGAAGCTAGGCTTTCGTTAAGAGTTTGATCGAAAATAAAGTATTAGGCTTTATTATATACATAATTATTATCAAATAAACGAAAAACTGTGTCTTAAACTGTAAAACACGTGAAAAAACGGTTGGTTCTAGAACTTTTTATATGTGATTAATAGTTTTGGGATACAGCTACTATATCCCAACAAGTTATTAAAACACGTTACAACTTGAGAATGTTTTATACTATTAATTAATGTGGCTCATCGCTGCTGCCGTATGTCTCCTTGAGATTGGACAAAACACTTTACGGCAGTTCGTTGCTCTAACCAAAAAATGCCGTGTTCCAACGACTGTCGTTTTCGGCCATCCGAGAATAAAGCAAGTTATATTCATTACACTTATATCAATTGTTTCCGTGACTTCTGGTATGTACAATATACTCACTGCCCCGCAAATGGGTCCTCTGTTAACATGTATTGGTCCCATAGAGATGGGCTTTTGGTTGACTGATGATGCCCGTCCGACAATCCCACACTAAAGAAACATGATTTGGGAAAAACACTAATTGTATCATTATGTTATATAATATATCATTTGTGTGTGCAGATTTGACTTACAGTGACTTGGCAGTGTATGTACAGAATAGAGGGTATTCTGGATGGCCATGAAAAAGAATTGAAAGAAAGCATGAGGCCATTCCAAAGTGACTTTTTTAGGCTGTAAACAGTGGAAACAATTATTATCGCATTTGGTATTTGCCGTTGTGGTTAAAAACATACTTGTTTCGAGATATGGTACGAATCGTCTGGTCAGTTATGTTCATATTCGGAGTCACCCAGCACCTTTGTACCTGCATTAAGTAGTGATCCAAGGGAACTATAACAAAGTATATTAAGCAGTGACAAACCTGCATCCGCAAAGAGTTTGACGTTCGACCAAGAAAACCAACAGAAACTGGACTGGGAATTGTGACATTGGTTTGTTCAGTCGGTACACCTCCAATTACAAAACAAGAACCTCCTGGAACGGACAAGTTGACCGATTGCGACCTGAGGCGTATAGTAATGTAGGTAAGATGGGAAACCTTAGCCAGTTTGTCCATATTTTAAAAATCAATATACAGTAAGGTGGGGAAAGATGGAACACCTTTCATTCTATTTGCTCGGGCCACTTAGTAGTATAAACTAGGAACACACAAATAATTATAAAATCGTATATCCTCACGACTGCAATATGGACCGTTTTTAGTTGTTTAAAACACGATAAGAGTAGTTAGATATTATATCCTAAGCCTAAGGTGTCCAACTTTAAACTTAAAAGAAATATAGTAGAAATGGGGTAAGACGGAATTGTTATTGCCAATGTTTTCAAAGTCAAAGTACATGACGGTTTTTGGGGTGGTACCACGAATAAGTACTACTACTATTCTTCTAATTGACAACTCCTGAAAAAATATACTGAAACCCACGGTGAGTAATTTAGCAATTCCCACATTAGAGATGCAATCTTAGCGTTTCGAAAACAGTCGGGGAAAACAGGACAGTTTAATAACCTGTGTTTAAATTTCGAATATTTTTCCATACATTATCATGGTGTTATGTCAGTATACTTTAATAAAATTCCCCCTAAGGTTTAAATTAAAATATAAACAAACTCTTTAAAGTTTGACAAGAAAAATATTGGTTTCATTGTTGAAAATATATATACAGAAAAGTATCACATTAAGATATCTATTTACTTTTACGTACTTACATCGTAAACGGTAAAACATCGATTACAATCGGGGGTGGTGTAAACTGTACCAGCTGACAAGACAACTTTAGATACACAGGTTCCCTTTGATCGATACGGCTTTTGTTGTAAATTGAAACGATCGCGTATTCATACACTACTCTATCATTTAAGGTCAACTATGGAAGCAACATATGTATTACTTTAACTGCGGCTAACAAAGATAAAACGAATTATAATAATACAAACTTCATTTTTTGTGTTATCGAAGAAACACGAATTCAAAAAGTCGGGAGGTAACGCAATAGTCGTTATAACACATTAATTGTTAAAATAGAGTTAGAAACTTATAGTATAAATTGCTTCGACGTTATATCCAACAGACCAAATTGTAACAACGAAAAGAAGTATTAAGGTTTATATCCATATTGCGTAATATATAATGATGGTGAAAAAAAAACGTTTTATGGTCGTTTTATCGTAAAGAAAATCGATAATTGTATATGGACCTTATAAACGTTAACATTTAATTCAGTGGACAGAAGAAAGTAAGAAAATAAATATAAACATTTAATCGGTTATATGTTACCTGTGGGCCGCCACATGTTCCATGGTTTGCTGTTATGTTTCCGGTGAAATTTAAGAATTTGAATAGACATGTAGGATTGTTTGGTTCCAACAAAAAACGTGGGTTTATCGGGTCAGTCAGTTTTATGGAGCTGTGACCACTCAATTGATTAATTTCGCAACGACCAACGCTATTTATAAAAATACCATAATTACAAAATGTTATGTCACAATTTAATCGGAGGAACGATGTTCAGGAAGCTGAAACGTATTAATGTAACTTACTTTGTCCCAGAAAACGACCGTCGCTATAGGAGGCCAGAAAACGACCCACGTTATATGTTACTTTGTGGGTGATTATTAATCTCCACCTTTTTTACGTTTGGCTGTTAATTTGGACAACCCATTGTTGCGACCACTGGGTTGGGGGCAATCGCCGTTAAGTGTCTTGCCCAAGGACACATACGCCCACAACGGTAGCAACGACGAGCCATGAACCCATTCTCTCTGGGTTAGAGGCAGGCGCGCTAACCATCAACTGTTCTACGGCGCCAGCATTTTAGGTTATTGGCCACTGCGTAATACTTGAAAACTTATATACAATTAATTTAACTAATCTGTTAAATAAATAATTCTATTTCGTACCGGAAGCTCTGGTGTTAGAAAGCAGCCTTGACATTATGCATTTATAATATCACCTTATGGTTACTTGATTTTGAGTGCATTGTATTGAAAGTTTCAAATAGCTTGAAAGAGCTTCGCTGTTTGATAGCATCGGTATATTAGAAGGTGGTGGACATGTCGACAGACAACGCTGATTTTGTAGACATGGGTTAGATTTTACTTTTCCGACATTATAAATATTTTAAACAAAATATTAGGTTAAAATGGTTGATGATGTAGGTTTACGATTTAGCAATTGTAGCATGTCAAATTGAAGAAGTTATATTAATAATAAAATCGTTAATTTGGTGGTTATATTTAGAACATTTACGATAAACCTTATCTTATACCTGCTGTATAGTGGGGGGAGATGGGATCCATTTTCTCGTCCCATTTGGTTGTAAATAAAGAAAAATTCAACGACTTACGACACCCACATGTTATAATTGTTTAAAACGGGATCACGATATTTGGATATCTTTTAATAAAGGTGTCTCGTCTTCCCCCACCCTACTATATCAATAAAAGAACTTAAACTTGGTGGTTGTGTATAGGTTATTTAAGACAAACACTGTTTTATATTTTTCTATGCATGTACATACTTATAAATATAAATATATACTAGGATGGGGGAAGATGGGACACCTTTTCATTCTATTTTCTCGTACATTTTGGTAGTAAACAAAGAACATTCAAAGAATTGTAAAACCTTGACCTCGCGATTTTCATAGACCGTTGTTAATTGTTTAAAACACGATCAGGATATTTATATATTTTGTGCTAAAGGTGTCCCATCTTCCCCCACCCCACTATATATATATACAATTATCCTAGTTAATTAAACATTTTTATCTCAACAAATATCATAAACTAAAAATATTAAAAGAAGCAAATGTGCTGGTTTCATACTCACAATTGTCGATGAACACACAATCAAAAGTAAAAATAAAAACACAAGCATTTCCCTTTCTTTTATCAACACTCGTGTAATAATGTTTACGATGTTACCGCAACCACAGAAAAACTATTCAATAATTAAATATTACGAATTGCAGTTATTCAACATTTTCCGGAATCAGTGAATCAACTAGTTTACCACGTATATAGGCCTGGTATATTGGTGAAAACAAAATTTAAAACAAATCGGAGTTTAACGTAAACATGTTTGTGTGAAAAACTTAATAAATGAATGTAACGAACCACGTTTTAGTTAAAATTTATTGATGTTTTACCTCATAAAAGTTTGTCTGTTTATCCGAAAATATCTTGAAACGCCTTGATTACAATCTGATGCTTATAACGTTTATACCTTACTGTGTAAAACAGTCAATAGCATGTAAAATATGCATGTTATATAAAAATAGTATACAGTAGGGTGGGGAAGTTCAACTTACGCTAACTAAGTTACATTAGGTTAGTCGAACACAATTGTGTAATGGTATAATGTGATGTAGAAAAGTTATTATAGTCATTCCGTGGTATAGGGGGCGGCTAAACTTGGGGGGTTGATTTTTAAAGCGACAATCCGGTTCTCGGTTCCACCTCGTCTATGGAGTACAGGAAAACGACAATCCGGTTCTCGGTTCCACCGACATCCATTATAACCATAGACTCCTTAAGATAACTAAGGAGTCTATGAATAGAACAAGGTTTTCTCTTGCTCTGCGTCAGTGACGTACCATAGGTTCTGCTAACCAAATATCCGCCTGGGTTTGGATTAGGGGCACACTATAATACCTGACAGAAAAAAAAGTGTTTGCATATGCATGCACAACTAAGTAACATAATAAATTATCCTCAAACACATAATAAAATCCCTGAATGCTGACGTTAAAATGTCCAGTGTGATGTAATAGAATAAATGTGTAAAGTAACTTACTTCATAGACACGTAGCACGACGACAGTTAAATTTCTTTATACGCGCGAAAAGCATCGCCTCAATTTAAAAAAAAGCTCAATTTAAAAATAGTTTTGGACTTAGATATTGTTATCAATATTATTGTGGATTGCGTTTAAACCTAATCTTAACTATGTAAACTGTAACGTCACGAAAATTTAACGTCACGAAAATGTGACGTCACGAAACTGTGACGTTACGAAAATGTGACGTCGCGAAAATATGACGTAACGAAAATATCACGTCACAAAAATTGTGACGTCACGAAAATGTGACGTCACGAAATTATGACGTCATGAAAATATGACGTCACGAAAATATGACGTCACGAAAATTGTGACGTCACGAAAATTATGACGACACGAAAATTGTGACGTCACGAAAATGTGACGTCACGAAAATTGTGACGTCACGAAAATATGACGTCACGAAAATATAACGTCATGAAAATATGACGTCACGAAAATTGTGACGTCACGAAAATTATGACGTCACGAAAACGAAAATGTGACGTCACGAAAATTGTGACGTCACGAAAATCGTGATGTCACGAACTGAAACGTCACGAAAATTATGACGTCACGAAAACGAAAATGTGACGTCACGAAAATTGTGACGTCACGAAAATGTGACGTCACGAAAATTGTGACGTTACGAAAATGTGACGTCACGAAAATTGTGACGTCACGAAAATGTGACGTCACGAAAATTGTGACGTCACGAAAATGTGACGTCACGAAAATTGTGACGTCACGAAAATGTGACGTCACGAAAATTGTGACGTCACGAAAATGTGACGTCACGAAAATTGTGACGTCACGAAAATTGTGACGTCACGAAAATGTGACGTCACGAAAATTGTGACGTCACGAAAATTGTGACGTCACGAAAATTGTGACGTCACTGAAATTGTGACGTCACGAAAATGTGACGTCACTAAAATTGTGACGTCACGAAAATGTGACGTCACGAAAATGAGACGTCACGAAAATGTGACGTCACTAAAATTGTGACGTCACGAAAATGTGACGTCACGAAATTATGACGTCATGAAAATATGACGTCACGAAAATATGACGTCACGAAAATTGTGACGTCACGAAAATTATGACGTCACGAAAATTGTGACGTCACGAAAATATGACGTCACGAAAATATAACGTCATGAAAATATGACGTCACGAAAATTGTGACGTCACGAAAATGTGACGTCACGAAAATTATGACGTCACGAAAACGAAAATGTGACGTCACGAAAATTGTGACGTCACGAAAATGTGACGTCACGAAAATTGTGACGTTACGAAAATGTGACGTCACGAAAATTGTGACGTCACGAAAATTGTGACGTCACGAAAATTGTGACGTCACGAAAATTGTGACGTCACGAAAATTGTGACGTCACGAAAATTGTGACGTCACGAAAATGTGACGTCACGAAAATTGTGACGTCACGAAAATTGTGACGTCACTGAAATTGTGACGTCACGAAAATGTGACGTCACTAAAATTGTGACGTCACGAAAATGTGACGTCACGAAAATGTGACGTCACTAAAATTGTGACGTCACGAAAATGTGATAACTGAAACGTTACGAAAATGTGACGTAAAATACATTGTAACACGTAAGCTGGTACGAGGTGTATGAAACAGATCACCCGTGTTATAACGACTGTCGTTTACCGGCCACGCGAGGATAAAGCAAAGTACGACTCGTATTCTTTAAGTATAAACAATTTGAACTAGGCAATTTGGGGTAAAGTTTTGAGTTTATGTACATTTTAAGACAATCAGAAGCACAAATGCTTAATGAACTAGAGTACAAATTTGTGTTTGTTATTTAGGACAGGGAAGTGTCAAGGCAACTCGTTCACCGAGCTGAAAGACTTGGCTACAGCGGAATATTCCTTACAGTGGACATGCCTGTATTCGGAAAACGATATAAAGACCTGAAAAATAATTTTAGTTTACCGCCATATTTAAGGTGATAACTAAATTTAAAACCAGTAGCTTGAGGAATTAAAAACAAAACAATTTTAATATTAAAAAATACTTTTGTTGTAACAAACAGTTAATTTGTGCTTAACATTAGAAACAACTTTAGTTTACCAACTCATTTAAGGTGAAAACATAATTTATATACTTGCACGAAACACTAAAATAACTTTAGGATCCAAAAACACAAATTTTAGTATATACGTAACATTTTTTGTCTAGTTTTAAGCTTAAAAATGTATGTATGACATAAGTTTAAAAGTAAATACATAAAAAAGTATATAAAAATATCCTAGTGAATGTAACGTAATGAAACCCTAAAGTAAATGAACTAACTTTTGCCTTTAAAACAGGAAAACCTGAAAGCCTTAAACACTTTAAGTAAATTGAATGAATGAATGAATGAATGAATGTAACTTACTTTATCCTCGCGTGCCCGGAAAACGACAGTCGTTATCACACGGGTTTAACACCTCGTGCCAGCTTACGAGTTACCATGTATGTTACTTTGCTGGTGAATATTTTTTTGGATTTTTTATTTTTTTTATGTATGGCTGATAATTTGATCAACCCATTAGTGACCACTGGGTTAGAGCAATTACCGTTAAGTGTCTTGCCCAAGGACACATACGCCTACAATGGTAGCAGCGACGAGCCTTGAACCCATTACCTCTGGGTTACAGGCAGGCGCGCTAACCACTATCCCACTGCGCCGGAAATTAAATACCGTAGAGGGGCAAGATGGTTCAGAGTTGGCACGGGTGGCAGCGTCACACGTTAATCCATCTACGCAATCGTCAGATGTTGCTTGGCTTAAAACAATCACCAATATTACCATTGTGTTAAAAGGAATTATAACAGGTTTGAATGAATGAATGTAACTTGCTTTATCTCCACGTGGCTGGAAAACAACAGTCGTTATAACACGGGTGTTCTGTTTCATACACCTCGTGCCCGCTTTGACTTACCATGTAGGTCACATTGTAAGTGATTTTAGGTGTATGGCAGATAAATTAGACAACCCATTTGTGACCACTGGGTTGGAGCAATTGCTGTTAAGTGTCTTGCCCAAAGATAGAGTACTAGTATATAAAAAAAATTAAAGTCAATTAAGCTGCATGTAATTAATATTCAAAGGTTAATTTACCTTCACAGATCATTTAGAACATTGACTATTTATATTCTGTAGTGTTTTACCATGAATTGTGCAGTTGCTTGTACTGTTGTGACTTAATGACTCCTTGAATATTTATGCAATTTTTAAATTTAACCAACCTTTGCGGAATTCAATTGTTATTTAACTAATGGGAGATGGCTAAGAGGGCAGTGAAGAAAAATGTTGATGGTATATTGGTGTCTAACCATGGAGAAAGACAATTACCTGGTGTGCCTGCAACAGTGAGTTAAATTAATAATTCCTTTGATTTGTGTTCTGTGTTATTGTGTGTGACTGCATGATGTCATATTGTACCTAAAGTAATACTTCCTGTAGATTGACGCACTACGTGAAATAGTTCAAGCTGTGGACGGGAAATGCGAAGTCTATTTAGACGGTGGCGTATACGAAATGGAACTGACGTTATTAAAGCAATTGCGTTCGGTGCTAAAGCTGTATTTATTGGTCGTCCTGTGCCATGGGGCTTAGCACACAATGTAAGTTCATTGCGTTTATTTGCCTAATGGTATAATTGCTTGTGCACCAAACATCCATAACTTATTTAATAAGCAACAATAAATGCTCCAGGGTGTTTGAAAAGTCAGTGTGCAATTACATAACTATTAATGACAATTACAAATCACCATGTTAGCATCAATACAGCCTTATTTTTATTTTGTTTCTAAACACCTGAATCAGCTGCTCCCATTAAAATGAATAAAACACACACAGTAATTTTCATTCAATTAAATTAAACTTTAAACCAGTGGTTCCCAAACTTTTTTTTCACCCGGCGCCACTTGAGCTATTCAAAACGTTTGCGGCGCACTTAGCCAAAGGTCTTAGAAATAAAAACGCATTTTTACAGTTTTATCGTGTATTTTAAGATTAGGCTCGTTTAAGCATATGAAACTTAAGCATATGAAAAGTGTTGTACCACAGTCTGGACATGATTATTGCAAACCGAAAGAAATAATTGGCATTGTTACGTAATATACAAATCTACTGTACAGATAGAAATACGAAAACAAACTTTTTAAATTTTATTATTGAACAAACACGTTGGATTTTTATATAAAACAACAATTTATATTGCAATAAAATATTAATACAAATCAATTATCTCGACCATGCTAAATTGGAAATGTTTCTGCAAATTTTCACGGCGCACTTGACGAGTTGCGTCGGCGCACTAGTGCGCCGCGGCGCCCACTTTGGGAACCGCGGCTTTAAACCTAATTCTTACAATTCCGTTTTTAACAAAGGGTCAAGAAGGGGTGAGACATGTTCTGGAAATGTTACGAGACGAATTTAAAACTGCACTTCAACTTATGGGTGAGTCGTGAGTGTAATTATTGTTGCACAACATTTCGCTCAAATATGTTTTAATGTAATGCATGTTTATACGGAATGTAGCTGTAATTATTTGTAAATGGGTATTAAATTCCCGTTATTGTTATCTTACAGCAAGTATTAGTACGGTGAGGAAAGATAAAACACTTGCCCGACAAAACTGTTTTAAAACTTTTACAGACCCCGCCCATTAAAATTGTAATGAAATTTTTTGGAATTTCCGAATGTAAACGATTAAACCAATTTCATATAAGTTCATAAAAAAAGAAAAAACTTGAATATTTCGTACAATTTGATTTTGTCTCATAAAACTAGTTTTAGTTTTCTTCCCCAACATTGTAGTTTTGTAGCTTTTATTACCAAACTTTAAAAAAATGTTTTTAAATTAATAATTTATACCTCAGGGGTTATTTAAATATAATATATTTAAAAATATATTTGAAATTCAGTCATTTGCACTTTTGTTAGAAGTGGTTTGTGTAAAAAAAAAACAGTGTAGATTTTTTGGAGCAGAAAATTTAAACTCTATCAATAGTTTTTATCGAATTTTGTGTGTTTTATTATGTTTTCGAATTGTTGTCAATTATAAAGGGATAATAGTAGTAATTCATGGTATTACCCAAAAACGGCCATCTATTTTGATATTGAAAACATTGGGCAACAAATGCTCAAGTGTCCCATTTTCCAAACACTACTAAATGTATGGTTATAAAGCTGTTCCACAAAAGTAAAATACTTATGTTATTGCCATCTTATGGCCAGTATTATGTTATTGATATTTCAAAGGATGTACTTCAGTAGAAGAGTTGCAGTCTGGTGTTAACATGGTCGTTTCGCAATCATATTTCAAATCAAACTTTTAAACCCACAATATCATGATTTATAATGCTTATTTAAACACTTAAGTAATAGTGTTTTTATTTTTTAATTCTGTTAATTTTTGCTATATCTGGTTGCACTAAACTTTGTGTTTTTTTTATAACCGGTTTTCTATCTTGTACAAATTTTCTAGTTTCTATCATACATTTATCTGTATTCATTATCATTTGCTAGTAGTACTGAAGGTTAAGCCGAAATACCATTTACACCTAAATCCCATATTTTCAGATTGTGTTTTGATCAACTACCAACGCTATTTTATACCAGCATGGCCACGAATAAATTATTCTGTATATATTCGTTAAATCTTCGCGATCTTCTAAAAATTACGTTTTCATTTTGATTTTTTAATGTTTTGTTGTTAACACATACATATGCAGAAGCAATAAACTGTAAGATTTATATAAACTTTAGTAAGCCAGAAACCGTACAAGCAACATAGTGAGAAATTCAACATAACATGTGCATAAAACATATAATATATATTTGTCTCTTTTATATAAAATGATGTCAGCAGTTAGTAAAGTCATACTACTGACTATTGTATAAATCGGTTACAAAATATACCTAATCGTCGAATATAAAATATTTTATGTGTAGCAATGACCGAGTTACATTTAAAGCGAGGTACTTGTTTTTAATACATAAAGTCTTCATGCCAACTGAGACTTAATGAATTGTAGCATTGAAACGGTTGCTTTGGATGTAAAAATCCCTCGCAAGGCAGGGACCGTCCTTATAATAAGGTGTTCTGTTTTATACACCTCGTGTGCGCTTACGAGTTACCACGTATTCTAAATTACAATTGTGGTAGTTCTGCCTTTAAGAACTCATCACCTGAGCTGTAAACATTTATCGCATAATTTAACGTTAAATCGAAGACCTTAATCTTGATCCAATATTTTAAAATTTAGCCCGCTAAGTGCGGTAACTTTGCCAACTTTACCAGTTGCTAAACTTGTAATCTCTACAAAAATAAACCTGTTAGGGACCCCGTGATGGAGATCCGGTGGAACAGGTCACGCCCGATGGTTATTTTATACTAACACTAAGCTAAATGACTGCCACGTACGTTCTACGAACCAACTTTTAGTCTGGTTCCGCAAATGAAATTTGAGTTACAAAATACCCAGAATATCTGGCGGGTGGTGATAATGGGCCGATGCTGGAAATCCGTACCAAGACGAAAATTCGGCCGATAAAACGATCGGTATAAGTATATATATGCAACGACCAACAAAGCACTGCGTGAATTAATTGTAAAAAAAAACTTGCACAGTGACGGATAGTGGAAGCCAACCATGATTGCCTAAATAATGTAAACAGTTTAGGTTTGGCTGGTCGGTGCTGTGCTATCAAGCTACTTGCGTGCTATTATTACCAAACGCAGAACGTCGTGAAATGCACAGAGATTCCGCAATGCATTTATTAGGCGAAAAATTCCCAAACATGGTCGGTTTACAGAGCTGTCTCGCGTACTCAAAAAAACGTAATTTTCCCACATATATGACTGCTGGGTGACGGCTTATACAAATAAGCTTACGAATTTTTTTTTTTTTAAACATTTACCACAGTTCAAGAAAATCAGGAAAATCGGGTTACAGAATTATTCGACAGTATTAGCACGACTTTATAACAAAGCTTACTATGGTTATAACTACAAGTTGCAAAGTTTATAACATACGCGTATAATATTAACAAGATAAACTATGAAAAATATATTCGAAATTCAGTCACTTGCACTTGAAGATAATTTATGAGAAGTGATAGCTTGTGCCAAAAAAACAGAGTAGCAATACCCAATTTGTAGCATAAGTTTAAACCCTAATAATAGTTATTATCAATGTTCTATTATAACAAGTTCATATACATTTGTAGGATGCAATATTTATCAACTGATGTTAAAACACCACCAAATTTTATAATCTATTTTATTACAGTGCCCAGATTTTATGTTACTTTGGTTATAATGCAGGCACAATGGGTGAAAAGTTATACGCGGTTTAAAATCTGAAAATTTAGTCTAAAATATAGGACATTGCTTAAGTATACAAATGCTCCTGATAAGTGTTACAAGTATACACACTCTAGTTTCTTCAACGAAATCATAACAACTTTTAAGAAAACAGTCGAATACGGTTTATAATCGCGAAAGTTTATTTTATGTTTTAGATTACACCCCTGCTGGTTCTCCCTTCACATTTTATAGCAGTATCAAGGCTGTGGCATATTAGTTTGTTGTAGCTTAACACAATTCGCTATAAAATGTAAACAGACAATCAAACAAAGTAAATGCTTTAAAATTTATTTATATCAACTGTACATTATTAATACATTGTGAGGAGAACAATTTATTGTTCTTCTTCGTTGATTTGTTGCATAACTTCCCACCATCTACGACTAAGTCTGTCACTCAATTCATTGTTGTCTTCAGCTGAAAATATTAAGTATGGGTGAACATGCGTATAAAAATTCAAACCATTTCTTAAGCTAATCTGATATGGTAACATCATAATTTGTGTGGGTAAATTACTTTTGCTGCATATAAGTTACTGCTTACCACTTGCTGGCTTTTGGTCCCATATCAATCTGCGACGACCAGCGGCGACGGCGGTGTCAGTGAGAACGAGAAGTCCGACGACGAGCAAAAGGAGAAGAGCTGACTTGTTCATCTGCAACAGGAACACGTATAAATAAAAAATAACACGTTTATACGAGTTACTTACGTTTTTTTGTGGCCTGTAGAAGACTGGTGATTCGTTAAGCAGAATTTGTGCTTTATATAAGAAATTTGCTGCTCTTTTCAGGATGTTTGTTTTTCTCAATCATTTTGTTTAAAGAAAAAGATATTTTCAAAAATGTGTCTCATCTCTCGTTACAACATCCGAACTATAGATAATAAGGAGGGAAAGGAAGCGGGCCTCTCACGAAAAACGTTTTTGGCTTCCTTTATTGGTTCGTGCTGCAACAAACTCTTTGTACATCTCTTCGTTATTAGATAGTAAGTTAAATGTACCCTTTGCAATACGCATTAGCGATAATATGGGGACGAGGGTGAACTTCATGCCATACCCTTGCTGGTTATTTATGTGATACTCGCGTTTTACTTACGCCGAAATAAATTAATCTTAGCTCTACTTAGGTCTGAGCATTACTGAAGCAATTATCTATTATCAGCTGTTAACTCAAGAATAGGAAATTAAGCCTTCTTGCTTGGAAGGAAGTAATTGAAACGTTTTATATTTAATCCCAAAAACAGAATGTTGGATGAAAGTTTTGGTTTACGAGAATGATTAACAGTTTTTGTTATGATCAGAATAAGCGGTTCGAAAAAAAAACAGAAAATGGTACAGGTTACACTTTCTGCAAAACTTAACTTTGTTGATTTCACGAAAAACCTCACTAAATATATATAGTGGGGTAAGGTAAATAGAGAGACTAATTTAAAAAATCTTTGTACGGACCCCATTTTATGAGAGACAAATAAAAAAAGACTATATAAAGCGCGTCTTGAAGCCGAATTCTTTTTTAACAACTTGTTACATGCTTTTTCTTTTTTTCCATGCAGGGGACTACTTCTTTCGTTTCAAGATCGCCTAAATTTTGTTTCGAAACATATTTTTGTTCTAAAAACATTATTGTTCAAAAATTTTCGTACACAACAGTTTTGAAGATAGCTTATTTTGGTCCGAAAAAAAATAACGTTTAATTTTAAATTTCTTGACAAAAATAAAACCATAATAATATAGTACAATGGGGGAAGATGGGACCCTTAAGTTCCAATTAAACATGCGGGTCCGGAGTTGTACAGTACGTATTGACATATCAGCTTGGACATGGTAACTCGTAAGCTGGCACTAGGTGAACTCTTTGTCGTCACCATGCGGTAGTACCCCATACTCTGGCAGATAAACATGCTACAGCTTGACGTTTATTATAATATTGGTACCAATAGTAAAAGCGGTGTTTTATCCTAACGTTAGGTTCGGGTCGACTCATCGTTAACTACGAGATCATTTAAATCATCAATGGCTTATTTTCAAGATAACCGATCGTCTTATGCCCAGAAACTAGATGTCAGTGCTTCGTTTTCCTGTAAGTCTCAAATGCCTTCGTTTTTATTATTTTTGTTTTTACTCTATTCCTGTGTGGGGGGGGGGGTGGATCCTAAAGCAAGAGGCGACTTGGGTTCTGAGATTTATGTCAAATTGGACTCGTTCCACTCATACCCACAGTGCCGCAATCCAATTACTGACCACTGGGTTATTGGATCAAAGTCTGTTAAGTGTTTTGTCTAAAAACATGTTAGTATTGATAGCAGTAGCACTAGCGACGTCAAGAATCGAATATTAAGAATCAAACAAAAACAAGAGAGATCTGCAAATGCCTAAAGAATACTTTGATAAACGATAATAAGGTGTATCAAGTAGAACGCTTGTGTTCGGTTGCACTTAGCCCATTTTTAAATGTTTCATTAATAGGTATATATTTGTTATAATGGAATAAAACACTTGACGGCTATTGCTCCAACCCGGTGGTCACGAAACGTTTGTCTTATTTGTCAGCCAAGCCAAAAAATCACACATAAATTACATACATGGTAACCCGTAAGCGGACACGAGATGTATGAAAGGTTAAACTACATTTAAATATATGTAACACTGTAACACATTTAAATACAGACGCAGATGCATTCAGCTTATCCGCGAGGTTTTCTGGCTCCAACAGCGCCAAAACAAGAATGGTGATAGAATTCGAGACAAATACTGCCTCCAAATTCTTCAAGATATCCAGCAGCGTACAAGTTGCACAATTTAAGTAGGTTATTATACCAAATCCTTAATTTTTACTTTTAAACCCAGAAAGTTGCTCATGTGCGAACATCGAATATCCTATGCAAGTTACATTCGTTGCAAATAAAAGGTTTTAAAACAGGATTGTTTGACGAAACGTTTCCTATCGTATGAGTTCCTTCAACGTATCAAGGAACTTCCAAAAGATTTCGACTACACAAAATACTCTCAAGTGATCTCTGATTTCGGAACACATTTCTACTCCACAGAGGCACGCTGGGTGGAAAATATGAGTTCGTGTATAGGTACTCAAAAAAAGATCTTCGCCAGTCAGGTATATGTCTATTACGCGTTATTTAATTTTTGTTGAAATTCAGCATCAATTATTTTTACATATAAAATAAATCTTAAGCTTTTCGCAACTAAAAATGTACAAAATATGTTGCACTTAAACTGTTATTTTTGGTTGGAAACAGAATTAAGTTTCGCAATATCTGCGCAGTAGCTAATCGGTGCTAGATTTTTGGGGAAACTATGCAGTTTCGCGACACCATCACACGAAGATAAATATAAGACATTCATTAATTCAAAACTTTCCTTGCAGGTCTCACTGACGACGAGCAACGATCTTGCTTGGAACAGGAAGCGAAGACTTTGTTAGGTTATGGTAAAAAGAACGGGAAATGTTCAAATAACGCGCATTGTCTCAGAAACACAAAGGTAAACTACTAACAAAAGCAAAAGCCCAGTAGATGTGAAACTTGGACAACCCACAAGTGACCGCTGGGTTGGAACCACGAATGTTAAATGCCCTGCTACCCAAGGGCAAGACGCTTTGGTCCATAAAGGGAACTGAGTTGTAAGTAACTTAAAAAACACATTCTCGGATATATTTATACATACGATAATGAACGGGCACAAAAAAATAAAAATTACGGCCGATTTATTTTAAATGAAAAACATTTAAATAATCGATTTCCCCAGCGAGTTTTACTCGATCTGCGACAAATGTCATTTCAAATGCTATCGGCAAAGCTGCTGCTCTAATTAAGTTTCCTTTCTAAAAGAAAACCAAACAAATCAGATTATAATAAAAGGGTGGAAACAGTGAAGCATAACCCAGCAGTTATCGACTATCTGGTAAACTATGCCAACATTTATATTGCATTTGTAATCTATAAAACTGTCATGGTGTTACTTACAAACTTATTTTTACCTTATTTTGGCAAATAAACTAGGGTCGGGGAAAGATGAGACACCTTTTAATTTTATTTTCTCGTCCTATTTGGTATTAGTAAATTAAGATCCTTTAAAACATTATAAAATCGTTACCTCACGACTGCCCTATACACCGTTGGGTGTTTCCCCACCCTACAATATTACCATTTTTACATTTTCTTTATACATTTTAATAAATTAACTGTATAGTTTTACCTGTTCAAATAAAGTTTACTTTAATCTTTTTTTTTACTATATTAAATAAACTGAACCAAACCCGAATATATATGAAATATCGTTAATTTAACATAAATCAATGTAAACAGTTTGCCCCTATCTCGTTCGCGGTGCCACTGTCGAGCTACAACAAAAGGAAAAATATGGAACGGGCTTTGGTTCTGTATTTGAAAGCATACGACTACTCCAAGGGTAAAAGCGCTTATGGAGGGGCAGTGGTAGTGGTTAACCATGGAAAACAAGTGTCTTTGGCCTGCCAACTACGGTGGTATTGATTGCAATGTTCGAGCTTGAAATACGTTCACTTCGTGATCTTATTAAGCGGGTAAAAAAGAAAATGAGTTGTGCGTTGTTACTGTAGGACATAGAATAAACATTTAACGTAATGTATCTTGTTTAGTACTGTTGGGTAAGATGATGTGTTTAGTACTGTTGGGTAAGATGATGTTAGTGCGACTTAGAAGGTCAACAGAACATTACTTAATGCAGTGAGGTTTTTCGATCAACAAAGGGTTTTGCAGATACTGTAACCTGCACGATTTTTTGTTTTGCAAATCGTTTATGTGATCATAACAACAACTGTCAATTATTCTCGTAAACCGAAACTTTTATTCAACATGCTGTTTTGAGACTTATTAAAAAAAAAAAACTTTTAGTTACTTCCTTCTAAGCAAAAAGGCTTAAACCCCTATTCTTGAGTTAACAGCTGATGAAAGATAATTGCTTATTATGTGGGGAATTACGGGACACTTTTAGCACATAACATCCCAATATTCTGATTGTGTTTTACATTTAACAACGGTTTATCTAAGGATACGGTTTTATAAATCTATGGATCACCTTTCTGCAACACTAAATGTGACGAGAAAACATAACAAACATGTGTCTCATTAACCTCAATCCAACTATGTTTTTATTAATCTCTACTTTGGAATGTTTCTTAGTTTATTACTTTTTGATTCATGATGCTAAGTATTCTGTCAATCAAAAAATACCGGATTTCATAACAATTGTCGCAGCACGAAACAATAAAAGAAGCCAAAATGGTAGTTGTTAAAACGTTTTTCGTGAGAAAGCTTATTTCCTTTCCTTCCCCACTATGAGACACGTTTGTAAAAGTAGCTTTTTCAAACATAGGTCCGGAAAACATGCATCCTGTAAGGAGCAGCTTTTGTACTATATATATAAAGCACAGAATCTGCTTAACGACTCACCAGTCTTCTACAGGCCACAAAGAAAACGTAAGTAACTCGTATGAACGTCTTATTTTTTTACTTATACGTGTTCTTGTTGCGGATGAACAAGTCAGCTCTTCTCCTTTTGCTCGTCGTCGGACACTTCGTTCTCACTGACACATACTCCTTTTGAAAGCGTAAACGGTAAGCCTACATGATTCTTTCGCCGAACAATTTTTGGGCACGTGGTAGCAGTATGGTTCCTTTTTGTCGAACAGTTGATCTTATTGGACACGTTAGTGGCAAAACAGACCCGTTCTCGTCAATCTGTTTGGTCTAGTGTTTGTTGTTTGGTTCGTTAGCGGCAATGTGAATCCTTTTTGTCGAACATGTTCGCAGTTGTTCTTGTTGATGTTAGTTCTTGCGGGACTTTTTCCGCACTTATCTTAATCCTTAATTCTAGCACTTATTCTTAGATTGAAATCAAATCATAATATATATTTTAAACTAAATCTTCTTATATAAAAACCGCAGAATTGACAATTAATTAACGAATGGTTTAGGCGACTGGTTAAGTCCAAAATGTAAACTGGAATTATATTATGGCACCCTACAAAATATTCTGAATTAGGCGTAGTTTTATAAACCATACTACACACGATTGTCTAATTAGCGAGTAAGTAACAATTTCTATCCGTTTGTTTAAAAGCACTATTTCTATGTACCTTTAACAATAATCAATCCATTGTATTTGACACACTATATTTTACTTAGATTGGTGGCATTCTGTTAGATCATGAATGAATTTCTTTCAATATTTGGGCTTAAAAAGGTATTATTACAAATTTATAACTATATGTAGTAATGCTTTTAGTATCGCTTTTATGAAACAACAAAACATAGCACTCCAATAGGTTTTTAATACATTTGTTTATTAATGAAAAGTATTAGTATACTGTAACATACAAACTCCACTATACACATCGTGTCCGCTTACCAGATACCACATATGTAAGTTTTTGGTAACATGTTTTTTGTACACAATACATGCACCATTACGCATTGGGACACATAAATAGCATTAGCGATAAACAAGCGCCACCGATACAATAAATAGCCATCTTATGACAATCCAATTTACATCAATAACCAGCGATAAGTACCATGCTAGATCACAATAGTTGGTGACTACAATCACCATTAGCATAATATTAAAAACGCTGAAAGCCCCTGTGTATTTAAATATATCAAGCAATCTGTGATACACACATTTCGGTTTGTCCTTTATCGCTTGCATCCTGTTAACAAATGTAGATAGCGCAGTGTAAGCTATCATTACATCCATTACTAACCCGAAAACTGCTGCCGAGCGTTGAAACATGTCGTCATAATAGTGTCGCTTACTGATGACGTAACATATATTAGATATGACGTAGGTAACTCCAAACATGACTGGAATACACCAGGTCACTTCTTTTTTTAATTTCTTCGCACCCAACCCCATACATAGAGATAATATAAACACCCGAAAGGTAGCGCTGTTTAACACATCCATCGCTGCAGCAGTGCCAGTCATTATGACATCAGAATAACCATATATGTCATGATGTACGTAAACCAGACCCCAAATTAGGTGACAAACTATTTCCAAGGTAATCAAACAGATAAGAAACCCGAAAACTCCACTAATGTCCCTTTGCGACCTCGCTAGTAAACACAATGTCAGAGCAAATACTGATGCACTCAATATCCTAAATTGGCAAGCCTTAACTTCGTAGTTGTTAAGATACCCGTTGTATCCTCGCATTGTAAGATTAACTTTGAATTCCTTTTCTCCCACAGTGTGTACCGCCATAATGATATAATACCTCCCTGTAAACGGAGTTGTAAAGGCATCAATGCTCTTACGTTTTTCTTCTTTGCTTTCAAATTGTAGTTTTGTGATGACGTCGTCTGCAGTGACGCCACGACACTTCATGACGTCGTCAGGGTGCCACGTCACGTTGAAAACTTGACAGGCATTGTAGTTTTCGAAGGATTTTTGAAACCATTCGTTTTCGTACAATGTTTCAAAGGGGAGTTTAAAGCTGAGACAAATAACATAGTTAGATGTAGCACAACGCTATACGTGTCTTTGCCCACGACATTTAAAGGGGCATACCAACGAAAAATCAAAATATGTGTATTGATAGATATGCTTAAATGTGACCTAAAGATACCATTAAAATTAAAAAAAAAAATGGTCGTGGCGCAATGCATGAGACTTCCTACAAACAAATTTTCACTCAATTTTAATTTCTAGTTTCTAAATTACTGAAGAAAAATCAAATTTTATTTCTGATTTGGTATATTGAATGCTTCTTCTTTAAAATATTTTAAAAAATTGTAAAACATATAGACTTTATTATGCCCAATTTTCGATTGAACAAACATAGCTACATAATATCCTGACTCAGCATAATCAGGTAACGTAGCTAGGTTCAATCGAAAATTAAAACATAATGAACGTTTTTAATATATCCACAACGGAGAAGCAATTAATATACCAAATCCAAAATAATTTTTTTCTTGTATTAGTTTAGAAACTAAAAACGGTCAAAATTTAGTTCTCTTATATTTATTACGGGAAATCCATGAATTGTCGAAACATGCAGCCTCCTTTTTTACTCTAGCGGCTTTTTACGCGAATTTTTTAAAAGCTATACCGTTTTGGCCAACTTTGATGGTACCTTTAGGTATTTTTGTATTAATACACACATTTTTAGTACTAGTTGGTGTTTCCCGCTAACGATAATTACTCCAAAACGGTACATTATATGCTAATTTGCCAGTCATGAAATAATAATACAAATAACAAAGTTACATATAGTAGGGTGGGGGAAGATGGGACACTTAAGCACATATTGCCAAATATTTCCAAAATCAAAATAGATAACGGTTTGTTAGTAATACCACGAATTAGTACTATCAATCCTTTATTAATTGACCCCAGTAAAATAATAAATCTTACGAGGAGTTATTTAACTTTCCGCACAAGTGAAATTTAACTAATTCGAAAACACACAGGATAAGATAGGACAGTTTAAAATCATTGTTAATTTTGATTAATAAGTGTATTTATAAATAGGAATATATGTAAATAACACGAAATAATACTGTACGCTTTGAAAATTAAGTCTAAACATTCTTTTTCTTGCCCTACTGCTTTAGTTTTTACATGTTACCTATCTGGTATTGTTTGAACATCAATGGATAAATATTGTATCCTACAAATGTATATGAACTTGTAATAACAGAAAATTGATCATAACTATTGATAAAATTTTTATTTTTGCCACAAATTGGGTATTCCTACTCTGTTTTTGGCACAGACTACTTCTTATAAATTATCACCAAGTGCAAATGACCAAATTTCGAATATATACTTTCAAAATTTTATCTTCCTATATCATATCAGTATCTTATGGTTGAAAACACCCTGAGGTATAAATTACTAAATTAAAAGCAAATCTTTCAAAGTTTGGTAATGAAAACATACAAAACTACAATGTGGGGGAAGATGGGACACTAAATTGAAATATATTTACATTAGCAGTATTCTGCAACTTGTAGTTAACCTAGCGAATTTAACGGCTGTGCTAGTTTCTTTGCCATGTAAACTTCATATATATATAACGTTGAACCGATATTTTTTTGTTGTTTTCATCTCAAATTAAAGTTATATTGACCCCTGCCTATTTTCTTGATGCTTATATCTCAGTGTTTTTTTACAAAACTAAAACTATTTTATGAGACAAAATAAAACTGTACAAAATATTCAAGATTGTTTTATGAAGCTATAAAAGTAGTTTAATTGTTCGCACACGCAAACTAAAAAAATCATCGGCTTTACTATGATTTAACGAGCATTAAAAAATAGCACCTTACTATTTCGCATTTTTTTACCTGATCAAAGTATACTGTTTCTATTTTACATATTTTTTTAATATTTAAAAACAGTAATCAGCTTTGACGGGCGTTTTATGAAGTCGTGATAATACTGTCGAATAATTCTGTAACCTTATTTTCCTGATTATCATTAAATGGGGGTTGTAAAAAGAAAATTAACAAAAAGTCTCGTCTGAAAAAGTGTCCCATCTTCCCCCACCCTACTATACGTGTTCGTCACTTGTAAGCGAGCACGAGGTGTATGGAATATCATATTCATAATAAATAACCTTCGAAATTATTTGTACATTTAGAAATGAAAACTTTAACTTACTTTCCAAAGCATTCGCTGCCCAAAATCCGAACCTGCATATTTCCCCCACAATTTAATCTCGTACGAAAGGCAATGGTAGAACCAGTATCCAGAACCTTTTGGTAAAGATATATCTCCGAAGAACTAAATCTTGCTGTTGTTATTGAATCCTCGAGCGGCTGAAAGCCGAGAGTTGCCACAGATTTCAGAATAACTAGCGCAAATATAGTAAACATTTTGTACTTCACCTAAAAAAACAAAATAAATCAAAATATATGACAGTGGTTAGCGTACTTTATACGTTGGCGATTAATACTTTATGACAGTGGTTAGGGTACTTTACGTTGGCGATTAATACTAGCAGCAATCAGCTTAGTTTACATAATAGTATATGATCATACCTACGAATCTACAGAAAGATTATATATATACTACATTTTATCCAACATGAGTGGACATGCAGCTCCAAACTGCTATTATTAGCGGATAAAGGTGTTCGCGTTTTCCGATTTCATAAAGACCCGGAACGCAAAAAAGTAGCTTATTATAGTAACCCAGTATTGTTTTCCTCAATGTCCCTTCGATACTTTACAAACATATAATACCTTAAGTTTCGTTGCCAGGTATACGTGTTAAGTTTGTGAGCCAAAAAGTAAAATCACGGCAATTACAACTTTTCTTTTGTTTCAGTAGTTGCAACCTCGACGTTATAACGTCTTTGTAACCTTAAACCGACGTAAATAAATACCACCGCCTTGTAACCAAAAAAAGATGTGCAAACGTTATAAAAATAGGATCACCTTGGTGTTTTCTTCGTATTAAGTACGTTTTCTGCAGTTGACACATGACCGTACATACAACGGCTTTTCAAATGTTTTTAGAACCTTCTGGCAACCAGAAAAAAACGTATTTAATACGTTTTTTTGCTTGCGGGGATATTGCGATAATTGGTCATATAACTCATCAAAACTGTCTACAATTCGTACAAGCGCTACACAACCATCCGCCTCCAGTTTCAAGAGAAGCGCCGACTGTGTCCAGGCCTGTTATAGAGGGCGCTATGTTTACTCAAATACGTTTATCGCATACGATTTCAAATTTCTGTGGCATTAATATACTTTTCGCTTTTTATGGCATTATACCTCTATAACAGGCCTATACACGGGTTACAGACAGTTTTAAAAGTTATTGGACGACTTATCGGATTCTCGGGGTTTTAGCAGTCTTATATTCAGTATGAATATTTCATTTAATATTTAGTTTACACGTATTATGCGTATAAGGAAGACACTTGGTTATTTAGCTGTGTTTAAGTAACAAATGGCCCCCAGTGTGAGATTTTCCAATCGTACCCATGGAACTCGTATACAAAAGCTGCAAAATACCTGACTGTCCTCACTGCTTTCTGTAGCGTGATCGTTCGTCGATGCTTGTATAGAATAAACTAAGTTGTCGACGTAAAGTTGTTACGGTTGAGATGGTAGCAAGTTATGCAACTTGTGCACCAAGGGGAGATCAGACGAACAATAGTCGTACAATTAACCGTTACAGTTGGATAGGTGCGAACTTGAACAATTGTACTGCACCCGCAACAACGGCAAACGAATTTAAACAACACATAGGTGTGCCGCTAACACAAAGTTTGAAAACCAGATGGTAGCTGATATAGTTGTTCATTACTAATAAACTTTTACGTTTTAACATTGCTACAGTACAGAATACAGAACTGTGACTCAAATACACCTGTTTCTCCAATAATGGAACTCTACAAAAACCATAAGGACATTAAATGCCTAGTTTTACTTGCTGGAAATAACAGAAAGGACATACTTCAGTGGGTGCCCCCAATATCAAAATTGCCAACTCCCACCCTAAAGTTTTCTTTAAATTAAATTCAAATAACTGAAACTATAAATGTACATTTAGCCGTATGTCATACAAACCACAGAAATTTATTTTCGTTGTACATGCACAACAATTAAGAAAATAAATGAATAAATATACCCTTTTTATTCTTGCATGACAAGGAAATGGCAGCAGCTAGCATCGTTATGACACACGGTTGTTCTGTTGTTTTTATACAGCCGTACCTGCTTACGAGATACCGCGTATAACAGTACAGGGCTACGATAAAGTAATTGGACGACTCTGTCCTGTAAAATCTATATAGGTTCATGGCGCAATACCTTACACTCTTACATATATATATTAGAAAACGAATTAAGATTATACTTTACATTAGTTTTAAAGGCTCGAAACAGTGTAGTGCTCAATAAACAGCCGATAAACCGATTGTGCATAAATTATTTTCACAAACAAGAGATCACAGATCTAATGCATGAGCACGGTATAAACTAATTAGCATAGTATTAATTAACCCTATTACTACAATGGTCGTGAGATCGATCAAAAACAAATTAAAAGTAACCAACAAAGCGGGTTTCAGTCGCTATTGGTGACTGTGGAGCAGTAGATAGAATGTATTTATTCGTGTAACTCCTGTACCATGTGTTGACATGTAAACTTACACTATAGTTTACCTTGTCGTCGCTTAAAGACGTTTGTTTTTGTGAATTTGGATAAACCATAATCACGCAGTATTATAGGTAATGTTAGAAGTTAATATTATTCATACTGTGGCGGCTGCATAATGATTTATTGCGAGCAGTAAACTTAAAGAGCGAAGAAACGAGAGACGCGGTGTTTATACCGAAGATAACGATAAAAAACGCACTCGTCTACGCTTCGGTGCACACACGCTAATTATGCGGTTTTAAATCTGAAAATTTAGTCTAAAAATTATAAATATATATTACGATTTGATTTCAATCAAGATATTCAAGAAAAATGCTAGAATTGAGAATTAGGATAAGTGCGGAAAAAATCACCCTATCAGCAACAACAACAACAACAAAGCCAAGAACAACTGTTCGACGAAAAAGGATCTATATGACCACCACCGTGCTCAATAAGTTTCATTATAAACTTAGCATAACCAAAGCATTGATATATATACACATCACGAGGCCTCTTGTGAAAAGAAAACTTATTTATAGGGCTAAAGTCATGTAGATAAAACGAGGGTTCGAAAATCTCATACCTCCCAATTAGATTAGTTGCATATTCTGTTGGATTATGAGTGCCTTAAAGAATATTTAAAAAATTGTAAAACATTTATTATGCTTAATTTTTGATTAAACATGTATAGTGACATAATATGCTGACTCAGCATAATCTGGTAACGTAGCTAGGTTCAATCGGAAAATTAAAACATAATATTTTAATATATTCACAAAGACAAAGCATTATAATAAATCCAAAATAAATTTTGATTTTTATTTGGTAGTTTAGAAACTAAAAACGGTCAAAATTCAGTTGTTTTATTTCTTACGGAAAATCCATGCATTGTCGAAACATGCAGTCTTTTTTTACTGTAGCGGCTTTTTACGAGATTTTTTTTTAAAGCTGTATGGTTTTAATACAAAAAAAAACAAAGTTACATACGTGCTGGTCACATGTAAGCAAGCACGAAGTGTATGGAATAGAATATTCATAATAAGTAACCTTTGAAATTAGTTGTACATTTAGAAGTGAAACTTCAACTTACTTTCCAAAGCATTCGCTGCCCAAAATCCGAACCCGCATATTTTCCCCACAATTTAATTCCGTACGAATGGCAATAGTAGAACCAGTGTCCAGAACCTTTTGGTAAAGATATATCTCCAAAGAGCTAAATCTTGCTGTTGTTATTGAATCCTCGAGCGACTGAAAGCCGAGAGTTGCCACAGATTTAAGAATAACTAGCGCAAATATAGTAAACATTTTGTACTTCACCTAAAAAACAAAATAAATCAAAGTACTCTGCCATATATGATAGTGGTTAGCATGACTGCCTCCAGAATTCGCATGTTCAAGGTTCGTCGTTGCTATACCATTTTATGGGCAAGATACTCGGTATTTGAGTTATTGTTTGAACCCAGTGAACGACAATAGCTGTTCACCCGTCTTGTGGATTACATTGTAATGGAATCATTACAGGTGTGTATTTGAAAAACCTAACTTACATTTCTCGGATACTTGTTAAAATAAGATGGTATTCGTCCTGTACAGGAAAAGATGGAGGCAATCACACATTTCCATCAAGTCCATCATCTAAGAAACAACTGCAACGATTTTCAGGCATGGTCAACTTCTACCACTGGTTCATCACAAACTGTGCACACTCGGTAGCTTCACTAAAAAATATGCTGAAAACAACGCCAGTCAATAAAAACGCGAACTCTTCTGATAAAACCGGTTATAAGCTGGGATGGAAACACAATTAGCGCCTTAAACAATCTGAAGAGTAATCGTTAATTACTGGCTAATTGGGCGATCATATGCAGTAGGGTTTAGAAAAGAAAATGCTTGGTTCAAAATAGAGTATAAGGCTACATATACACCTCTCGTGTCGACTATCAAGTTATCTCCTTTTGTAAATCTGTGGGTTAAGATTTTTACAATGAATCTGTGTATATGGTTGTAATTTACAAAATCTATGTTAGACCACTCTGTTAAAGCAATTTGGCGTTCAATATTTTATTTTAAGACACATAAGCTCACAATGGTAGCAACGTCTATATAGCCTCAACTTTGTGGGCTAAAATTTCATACGCAACTGTTCATCTAAATACATAAATAACTGTAGGTACATATATACGTAACTGTTAAATTGCTATACATATACTTTTTATATAAAAAAAAAACATCAAAAAAGACATTAACGCCGTTACAATAAAAAAAAACAACAAACAAAGTACTAACTGCCAGGACCTACACTTTTAAAAAAACCTTTGAAAGAATTGAAGGCAGTTTTGCTGCTTACGTAACATCTACTTTCCCGTCATTGTAATCGTGATAATAAAACAATGACCCAGTTGTGTGTATGCCAGGCGAGGAAATTGCCACATGCCAATGACGCGTTTTATTGTTTTGTGACACGTGTTTTTCGTTATATAAACTACTAGGCAGGATACGGGCCTTAATTTTAATACCCTGCTGTCTCACTTTGTCTCTAAGCTAGATGCCGCTCGTTCTCCGTATACAATAAACTGGGATATGCCGTACAATGTCATACATCGATGTGGATTCGGATAGCGTGTGCGTTGGGGCAGGATGGAACAGCATCGTCGCGAGGCTGCGGAACGTGAACTCGCGAACTACAACTTCAATATAAGCCGCCCCCTCAATACTTATGGAAATAGTTTTGCATTGAATTAAAAATGAACATACTCTCGCATATATTAATTCTTCCAGTAGTTTTGAGACTGTAGAAATAGAGGACGCGACGATTAGGTTTGTAAAAATATTAAATTGACATTATATCATAATTATGAGATATAAACAAATACAAATATAATCAATTCTACATTCATTCGTCTAAGTTCTTTTCCCTTTCCATTAAGCCTATAATTAAACATTGCAAATGATGGTTCCCGGATTAACTTATAATGTCAAGGAGTTCGTTTGTCTGCAAACGGATCCATATAGTAGCGCGGTAACATTGCGACCGCTCTCTACATATCTCCTCATATGGTATTAAAGTATATCTACCCATTCAAAATCGTTACTGCCAGGCAGAATAATACAAACGAAGCAACAATATTAGCGGGAGGGGAAGATGGGACACTTTAAGTTTAATGTTCTTGTCCCATTTGGTACTAAACAAAGGGCTTTCAAAGAATTATGGAAGTGTATATTCATGACTCCCGTGAACCGTTGGTAATTGTTTAAAACACGATACGGACAGCTAAATAGTATATGTGATAAAGATATCCTATCTTACCCCAAAGTGCTCTGTAATACACCAGCGTTTTAACGAACCATTTTAAATTCTGAATAAAACAGAGAATTTATTTCGACTAACCAAACTACGCTGGGAAGCTAGGTTGACGAGATATCCGTGTATGCACCGGGAACGTATTATTATTCACTGGAATCAAGTTTTACGTGCCAACAAATAAGCAACCATCTTCGCCGCGCACTCTGTTGGACCGTGAAAATATTGTCAAATAATAATGCTGTGGCATTTGTCAAATGGGTACGCGTAAAAAAGATTCAATTTTTTCCACTTTACTCAACCCTGTTTAATAGTTGTCGCATTTCTTTATTGATTAATAGGTTGCAATTGTAAACATTTCAGAAAAAAAGTACAATTTAGCATTGCAAAATATTATTGTCAATTTTAACATAATATTTTTGCTTCGTAGAAATTTTAGACTACCTACTGCCTCTAGAAATGCGTAATTACACGTTTGAGTCATGTAATGGAAAAAAGGAAAACAAAACTCTTAAGCGGGTAATCCCCAGAAAGGTCTTACGGCTTTGACGTCATTGGGCTTCCATTATTAATTCTATGGATGGAGCACGTTGAATGAATCCGCTAAAGATCAGATGCAGATTTTCGTTGGCATGTAGGATAACAACTTCGGTTCGCAGTTCCGTTTCAATCAGCATATATAGTAATCCCACGAGTCAGTATATGTTGTTTCATGGAAATTGTGGGCAATCCTTTTAGTCGCGTAAGCGAGAATAGGATACAATAGGAATTGAGGAATAGTTTTAAGAAAACAACATCGAAAAGTCGGGGATTAACATAAATATTGAATGCAAAGACAAGAGCACTTAGAGTTTGGACCACGCATTTTCTTTTAGAGGTAACCTGTCCGTTCTTGGACAAACTGAAACTTCGCTAAAGAACGTTTTGTCATCTCGTGTAAGTGCTGAGCAAGTTAGTTTTTACTGGATAACGCGCCAACCAGGCGTATAAAGAACTATATGCTTACCTGCAGGCTTTATAAATGTATTAGATATATGCTTTCGTGGTGAATGTATCGTATTTGATATTACAATACATAAAACAAGGAATAAAAGTATTATATACTATACCATGTTCCTTAACAGGTATAGAACAGACTAGTAATTTCGGCGCTTAATAATTTGTGGAATCGCTCCAATGGGAAATCGAAATCGGAAATTAAAATTTAATTTGCGTCTAACGAATAGTTAAGCTAACCAATAAATATGATTAGCTAAATCCCACTATGTGTGCTTTGTAGTAAGGTTGTAAACCGCAGGTTTATATACAAATGATGAGACGTCAGGTAAACAGAAAGTGTTACAGCATAATAGTGGAGCTGCCAGTGTAACCTTTTGATATCACTTCGCCTTTCCTAAGTTTTTCTTGCTTGTAAATAATGTATGCGACACCATTACTCCAGACGGGCGTCAATGCGAATAGGTATTAGGTGTTATTGGAGAGGAGATTAACGCCAATAGCGGTTTTCCGAAATTGCGACAAGGCATATAATAAAATGAAGACTGGGAAACATTTGAGTAAAAAACTAGGCGGTTGTAGTTCATAAAACAGGGCGTTGCAGTCGTTAAAGGCGACTGTTTCATTGATTTTGTCTTATAGGTCAAGGAGTACTACAGAGGATGCTGAACTTGATCGGGTTTGTGGTTGTGACGAGCATAGCTCCTGTTGTAACAGCTTGCTTTATTGGAACAAGTGACCAGTGTTCATGTGACATTAACCGTTTAGAAATCCGCTGCTCCGGACTGGAAAATACGCTTGACGAGGTCATGCTAAGCTTGGCGGCCGAGACACGATATATTGTTCTGAGAAAAAACTGGGTGTTGGACGAAACCACCCTCCGCGCCGAACATATCGTAGGCCTCAGGAAACTGGTCGGATTTGACATTTCGCACAACCGAATTGATAAAATCGAACCCGACACGTTCAGGTAATAAATCATTTATTTGACGCTCATTGCTCAAGCTCAGTGTCGGGAAAATTTTCGGTGTATCGTATATATTGTAAGCTAAGGAATATATTTTTAAGGGATTTGTATCGAATAAGAAACTCTATAGTCTATATCAATGTCGCCGTAAATGATATGAATTTTAACTCTTTGGTTCTGACAGTTAAACACTCAAAACAAAAACAAAAATTGTTTTGGTACATCTATTGGCGCAAACGATTATATACACACGAAGCTGCGTTCGGTGATCATTAATTATTGAATGCTTAATTAGGGTAGCCGGAACACGGGCAACACACAATGGTACTTAAAAGAAGGTATTGACAGTTGGCGCGGAGTTTATGCAAAAAAATCAAAGCTTTATCAGCCTTTCGAAATCCAGCCTCTCCTATATAATTTATAGCGAGTGCTTTGCAAGGTCACGACTACATGTGATCGCTATTA